>NC_041389.1:444589444-444639631 GCF_002162155.2 Triticum dicoccoides | reverse complement strand
TAGGGTTAGGCGGCGGCGGCGGCGATTCCTTCAGGGGTGCGGCAGAGGAGGCGATTGCGCAGGGGGCGGCTGCATCGGCTGCGTCGACGGCAATGTCATGGTCTTCTGGTGGTTCGAGTGCTCCTAGCTTCCGTCGAGCCACCGGAAGGAGAGGGGAGGAATCTAGGTCGCCGGTGTCATACCGCGAGGCCCCGATGGCGTACGAGCCAGCGAGGCTCTACTGGTGCAACCCCCGTCGAAAGGCGCCTAGGTGGATCTCCTGGAGCCGTCAGAATCCAGGTAGGAGATACTACGCCTGTGTTGATGCCATGGTGAGCTTCAAGTTGTTGTTTTTTGTTCTGTTTATTTGTTTTCCCCCTTCTCATTGATTTCTGTTGGTACAATTGAACAACATGGTGGTTGTGGATTCGTGGAATGGCATGATGATCCACTTTCTAAGTTTTGGAGTGATTTGATTGGTGATTTGCGAGATGAAGTGCGTAGGCTGAGAGGTCAAGGAAGTGCTGCTGTGATTGAAGATCCCACTGCAGTTGTGGCTCTCCCTGAAGCTGAAACAGGAGGAATGGGAATGGCTATGGCTCTGCAAGATCAATTGAAGCAGAAAAATTCAGAGATAGATGCACTGAAGGGCAAATATCAGAATGTTGTCATGCTGTTTGTTGTATTTGTGGTGGGTTTAGTTGCAGGGAAGAGGCTACTGTAATAAGATGTGCAAGTGTTATTTGTATGCAATGTAGCAATGCTTTAGGGTTTAGAATGAACTGGTCTTTTGGGCATTGAACATGCAACTTGTATCCTTAGTTTAAATTGGAAGTTGTATGCATTTGCCACTGTTTGGAATCAATGAAAGTGGAAGTGCAAGTTGTGTTATGCCATCATTTTGTACCTCTCTAAAATGCATATATGTTTGCAATCTTTGCTGGCAGTAAAGTGAAAAATGATACAGTTAGTAAGATATTGCAGTACAGTGGAACATTATGCTGTTTGTAAGATAATGCAGTAAAGTGGAACATGATGCTGTTTGTAAGATAATGCATAGATGATGCAAGTTATAAGATAATTCCAATGCATTGTCAGGATGGCATTTAGAAACAATGCTAGCAAGTAAATAAGAAGGAAATGCAACTAATGAAAGATCATTCAGATCAAGTTAATTTCACATAGACTGGGTTTGAAATAAGTCACACTCCCACACATACATGACCCCTAGTTTGAGCCATGAACAAAAGATAAGTTTGCAACATTACATCAGAAATGTTTTGAAACATTGCAACTTGAACAAAAGAACTAGATGCAGCCCTTCTTCAACTATAACTAGTAGTTTCCACTGCAAGTGAAATATCTGAAGCTTGGCACTAATGATGCAGGCCTTCTTCCCCTCTTAGCTCCAGATCATGTCCTTGTGGAAGTAGATGTTGTAGGGGCAGCAGATGATCCAGCTTCAGCAGTTGCAGTTCTCTTTCTTGGAGGCTTGAACCTGTTGGTCCTAGTAGAAGGACATGTTGGTAACGAACTTGTTGGTGGAGCAGATGCAGAGGCAGAGGCAGAGGCAGCGGTTTGCTGCAAATTAAGGATAAATATGCAATAAGTTCCAACACAAGAGTAATAAGCATGATAAATGTGCAATAGATAAGTACATGACAGCAACAACTACCTCAGTTGGGTTCTTTTTCTTGCTAGTTCTAGCAAGATGAGCATTTTTTCTTGCCTCTCTCTGGATTCTGCTTACATCCTGATTTGTTGTGTCCAGGGTTACCACACAATGAGCATTTGATAATTGTGTCATGCTTGCTCATTTTCTTCCCCTTAGGTTGCTCAGTTTCTTCTCTTCTCCTATCATTGTTTTTAGGCCTTCCTTTTTCTTCTCTTTTCCTGGCAACCTAACATATTCAGGAGGCACTAGCCTAGGATTGGGTGACACTGGCCACATCTCTTCACCCTCCACAGGCTGCAAGCAATGCTCATAGATTTTGTTGAACACCTCAACAAAGTAGCAAGGAGCAATAAAATCCTCAATTTTTCTGTTGCACTTGTAGATGGCACTAATTGCATGGTGGCAAGGAAGCCCTGCCAGCTGGAAGTACCCACAAGAGCATGTCCAATTTTCCAGGTCCACAGTGTACTGCCTTCCTCTTCCATTCACTTGCTTCACTTCAAATCCATTTTCTCCATTCCATAGCACTTCAAGATATTGTGTTCTAGCAATACTTTTCTTGAGCTTCTTAAAAACAGCAGGGCATATTTTTCCTCTAAAGTTGGCACCTTTCTCTCTTTGTTCCTGAATTCTCACAAGTAATTTTTTCCTAATTTTTTCATTCATAGAAATAATAGGATAAAACCTAGCATCAACTATAGCATGGTTGAATGACTCACATAGGTTGTTGTCAACTGATTCACAGTTTAAACCAACTTGGAAAAAGCCCTTGCCCACTGCTGTGGCTCATTCCTCATGATGTCTTTAGCCCCTTCAGGAGTGACTTGTGCAAGCTTGGCCTTATAATAGTTGAAATCTTGCTTGTTAGAAGCCTTAGCAACTGCCCAGATTTTTTTTGCCACTCATGATCTCTATGTTTCTTTCTCCAATTAGCATAAATGTGCCTAGCACACATCCTATGCTCTACAGCAGGAAGGTAATCATTCACTGCATTTATCAAGCCCTTCTTCTAATCAGAAATAATAACCCAGCCAGCTCCATTATTATTTATTTCCAAGTCCTTAATGAGCAGCCCAACAAACCACTTCCATGTGATATTAGTTTCATTCTCAACTACAGCCCAGGCTAGTGGATACATCTGATTTTTGCATCTCTACCTATGGCACACAAGAGCTCACCCTTCACTGCACCTTTGAAGAAACAACCATCAAGGCCTATTGCTTTTCTGCAACCTGCCTTGAACCCTTGCTTCATTGCATTAAAGCACACATAGAAGCTCTGGAATACACTTTCCTCCATGTTGGTTGGGTCCATGCAAACAGCAGCTGTGCTTCCAGGGTTGCTCCTTAGCAGCTCAAGTTGGTAGTCAAACACTCTAGTGTATTCATTGTTCATTCCACACAACAATTTGTCCATGACAATTCTTTTTGCATGCTTGCACTTTGAAGTGGAGACATCAGCAAACATATCTTGCAAAACAGTTGCTTTCATGCTCTCAATTTTCCACATAGGATTTGCTAATATGAAGTGCTCATACCTCTGTGCAATCACCTTTGCAGTAACCAACTTGTTGCATCTGTTCTGTGCACATTGGTGATCATCATTGTATGTTATGACTTGGAATCTTGAAGTCCTTGATCTCTTGGCTGCATATATCAGCCATGGGCAGCCAGGCCATCCACACTTTGCCCTTACTCTGTCACACTCAGATTTCATGAACTTAATGTTCCTCTTTGTTACTAGACCATATCTTCTCAAAGCTTTGCACAACTGATTCTTGCTTCTAAAAACCATGGTCAAAGCAAAATGTGGTACTTCACTTTCAGGGTTGTACCTTGGGAATGTACTCTTCCTCTTCCTTATATGACCATCTGAATCTTCATCATAGCTGTAGTCCTCATCAGATGAATCATAGTTCCAATCCATTTCTTCTCTTTCAATTTGCTCCTCCATGTTGGCAATCAATTCAATTGGCACTGGCCCTGTGGCATCCCTACCTATCCAGCTCTTGGAGTCCCTCATCCTTTTCTTAAATTTCCTAGCATGTCTCCTGAGCTCCACAACTTCTGAATCCACCCCACTATCATCAGTATGTCCAATGTATTCAGGGTCACTATCTGAGTCTGAATTTTGGTTGGCACTGTCAACATTTGCAGCTATCACCATTTGGTTATTCACATGCCCTGAAGCCTGAGGTTCAGAAGCACAGGCTGATGCAGGTTGACTTGGATCCAAAACCTGGGGAAAAACACCTTCCATTCCTGTCATTTCATCCACATCTACTACTCTGCTTCTTCCCTGCTTCAAGGGGCTACAAATTCTTTGAGTGATTACACCAGTTTCATCAGGTATAAGCACATCAGTGTGAGACTCTACAGGTTCAACAACACTTACTGGCACTGGTTCTTCTGCAGTTATAACTGCATCTAGTTCTTCAGCAGTTATAACTGCATCTAGTTCATCATCATCACTCTGTTCCATGAGTTCCTCCTCAAAATCACTCCCACTACTGCTGCTGTCATTGCTATCTTCCTCTCCATGATACTCCACATACACATCAGCAACTCCTCCAACACAAATGTAGTCAGACATCTTCACATACGAACTATCATCATGAAGGAACACCAAGCCATTGATAAGCTCTTTTCCAGGAAGCAGAAAATAGAACTTCATCGATTCCATCAACTGAGTATGATCTTTTTGTTGGGGAACGTAGCAGAAATTCAAAATTTTCCTACGAGTCACCAAGATCTATCTATGGAGAGACTAGCAACGAGGGGAACGAGAGTGCATCTACATACCCTTGTAGATCGCTAAGCGGAAGCGTTCAAGAGAACGGGGTTGAAGGAGTCATACTCGTCGTGATCCAAATCACCAGAGATCCTAGTGCCGAATGGACGGCACCTCCGCGTTCAACACACGTACAGCCCGATGACGTCTCCCATGCCTTGATCCAACAAGGAGAGAGGGAGAGGTTGAGGAAGACTCTGTCCAGCAGCAGCACAATGGCGTGGTGGTGATGGAGAAGCGTGGTAGTCCAGCAGGGCTTCGCCAAGCACCGCGGGAGAGGAGGAGTAAGAGAGGTAGGGCTGCGCCAAGAGGGAGAAGTTCTCATGTATTGGGCAGCCCCCAGACCTCAAGTATTTATAGGGGGGGAGGGGGCTGCGCCCCCTCTAGGGTTCCCTCCCCAGGGGTGGCGGCAGCCCCCAGATCCCATCTGGGTGGCGGCCAGAAGGGGAGAGGGGGGGGGGCGCACCTAGGGTGGGCCTTAGGGCCCATCTGCCCTAGGGTTTGCCCCCTTCCCCCACTTTCCTGCGCCTTGGGCCCTGTGGGGGGTGCACCAGCCCACCTGGGGCTGGTCCCCTCCCACACTTGGCCCATGCAGCCCTCAGGGTTGGTGGCCCCACTTGGTGGACCCCCGAGACCCTCCCGGTGGTCCCGGTACGTTACCGGAAAAACCCAAAACTTTTCCGGTGACCAAAACAGGACTTCCCATATATAAATCTTTACCTCCGGACCATTTCGGAACTCCTCGTGACGTCCGGGATCTCATCCGGGACTCTGAACAACATTCGGAACCACATACAAACTTCCTTTATAACCCTAGCATCATCGAACCTTAAGTGTGTAGACCCTACGGGTTCGGGAACCATGCAGACATGACCGAGACGTTCTCCGGTCAATAACCAACAGCGGGATCTGGATACCCATGTTGGCTCCCACATGTTCCACGATGATCTCATCGGATGAACCACGATGTCAAGGACTCAATCGATCCCGTATACAATTCCCTTTGTCTAGCGGTATTGTACTTGCCCGAGATTCGATCATCGGTATGCCGATACCTTGTTCAATCTCGTTACCGGCAAGTCTCTTTACTCGTTCCGTAACACATCATCCCGTGATCAACCCTTTGATCACATTGTGCACATTATGATGATGTCCTACCGAGTGGGCCCAGAGATACCTCTCCATTTACACGGAGTGACAAATCCCAGTCTCGATTCGTGCCAACCCAACAGACACTTTCGGAGATACCTGTAGTGCACCTTTATTGCCACCCAGTTACGTTGCGACGTTTGGTTCACCCAAAGCATTCCTACGGTATCCGGGAGTTGCACAATCTCATGGTCTAAGGAAATGATACTTGACATTAGAAAAGCTTTAGCATACGAACTACGATCTTTGTGTTAGGCTTAATGATGTGATCCCGTTATCAACGACATCACATCATTCTCCTAATGATGTGATCCCGTTATCAACGACATCCAATGTCCATGGTCAGGAAACCGTGACCATCTGTTGATCAACGAGCTAGTCAATTAGAGGCTTACTAGGGACATGGTGTTGTCTATGTACCCACACATGTATCTGAGTTTCCTATCAATACAATTATAGCATGAATAATAAACGATTATCATGAACAAGGAAATATAATAATAACCAATTTATTATTGCCTCTAGGGCATATTTCCAACAGTCTCCCACTTGCACTAGAGTCAATAATCTAGTTCACATCACTATGTGATTAACACTGATAGGTCGCATCGCCATGTGACCAACATCCAAAGAGTTTACTAGTGTCACTAAACTAGTTCACATCATCATGTGATTAAGACTCAATGAGTTCTCGGGTTTGATCATGTTTTCCTTGTGAGAGAAGTTTTAGTCAACGGGTCTGTAACATTCAGATCCGTATGTACATCGCAGTTCTCTATGTCATATTGTAAATGTTGCTTCCATGCTCCACTTGAAGCTATTCCAAATGGTTGCTCCACTATACGTATCCGGTTTGCTACTCAGAGTCACTCGGATAGGTGTTAAAGCTTGCATCGACATAACCCTTTACGCCGAACTCTTTATCACCTCCATAATCGAGAAACATGTCCTTATTTACTCCAAGGACAATTTTGACCGCTGTCCAATGATCCATTCCTGGATCATTCTTGTACCCCTTGACTGACTCATGGCAAGGCACACTTCCGGTGCGGTACACAACATAGCATACTATAGAGCCTACGTCTAAAGCATAGGGGATGACCTTCGTCCTTTCTCTCTGTTCTGCCGTGGTCGAGCTTTAAGTCTTAACTTCATACCTTACATCTCACGCAAGAACTCCTTCTTTGACTGATCCATCTTGAACACCTTCAAGATCATGTCAAGGTATATGCTCATTTGAAAGTACCATTAAGCGGTTTTGATCTATCCTCATAGATCTTGATGCTCAATGTTTAAGTAGCTTAATTCAGGTTTTCCATTGAAAAACACTTTTCAAACAACCCTATATGCTTTACAGAAAATTCTACATCATTTCTGATCAACAATATGTCAACAACATATACTCATCAGAAATTCTATAGTGCTCCCACTCACTTCTTTGGAAATACAAGTTTCTCATAAACTTTGTATAAACCCAAAATCTTTGATCATCTTATGAAAGTACATATTCCAACTCCGAGATGCTTACTCCAGTCCATGGAAGGATCGCTGGAGCTAGCATACCTTTTAGCATCCTTAGGATCGACAAAACCTTTTTGATTTTATCACATACAACCTTTCCTTACGAAAACTGGTAAGGAAACTCGTTTTGACATCCGTCTACCATATTTCATAAATGCAGCTAATGCTAACATGATTCCGACGGACTTAAGCATCGCTACGGATGAGAAAATCTCATCGTAGTCAACTCCTTGAACTTGCGAAAAACTCTTCGCCACAAGTCGAGCTTCATAGACGGTGACATTACCGTCCACGTCCGTCTTCTTCTTAAAGATCCATTTATCTCAATGGCTTGCCGATCATTGGGCAAGTCCACCAAAGTCCATGCTTTGTTATGATACATGGATCCTATCTCGGACTTCATGGCTTCTATATTTGTCGGAATATGGGCCCACCATTGCTTCTCCATAGCTCGTAGGTTCATTGTTGTCTAGCAACATGACCTTCAAGACAGGATAACCGTACCACTCCGAAGCAGTACGCATCCTTGTCGTCCTACGAGGTTCGGTAGTGACTTGATCCAAAACTTCATGATCACTATCATAAGCTTCTACTTCAATTGGTGTAGGTGCCACAGGAACAACTTCCTGTGCCCTGCTACACACTAGTTGTAGTGAGGTTCAATAACCATATCAAGTCTCCACCATCCTCCCACTCAACTTTTCGAGACAAACTTTTCCTCGAGAAAGGACCCGATTCAAGAAACAATCCCTATTGCTTTAGGATCTGAATTAGGAGGTATACCCAACCGTTTTGGGTGTCCTATGAAGATGCATTTTATCCGCTTTGGGTTCGAGCTTATCAACCTGAAACTTTTTCACATAAGCATCGCAGCCCCAAACTTTTAAGAAACGACAACTTAGGTTTCTCCAAACGGTGTTGTCTCAACGGAATTACGTGGTGACCTATTTAAGGTGAGTGCGGTTGTCTCTAATGCCTAACCCATGAACGATAGTGGTAATTCGATAAGAGACATCATGGTACACACCATATCCAATAGGGTGCAACTATGATGTTCGGACACACCATCACACTATGGTGTTCCAGGCGGTATTGGTTGTGAAACAATTTCCACAATGTCTTAATTGCGTGCCAAAGCTCGTAACTCAGATACTCATCTCTATGATCATATCATAGACATTTTATCCTCTTGTCACTATGATCTTCAACTTCACTCTGAAATTACTTGAACCATTCAATAATTCAGACTTGTGTTTCATCGAGTAAATATACTCAACATCTACTCGAATCATCTGTGAAGTAAGAACATAACGATATTCACTGCATGCATCAGCACTTATTGGACTGCACACATCAAAATGTGTTACTTCCAACAAGTTGCTATCTTGTTCCATCTTACTGAAAACGAGGCTTTTTAGTCATCTTGCCCATGTGGTATGATTTGCATATCTCAAGTGATTCAAAATCAAGTGAGTCCAAACGATCCATCTGCATGGAGTTTCTTCATGCGTATACACCAATAGACATGGTTCGCATGTCTCAAACTTTTCAAAAATGAGGGAGCCCAAAGATCCATCAATCTTGGAGCTTCTTCATGCGTTTTATACCAATATGACTTACATGGCAGTGCCACAGGTAAGTGGTACTATCATTACTATCTTATATCTTTTGGCATGAAAATGTGTATCACTACGATCGAGATTCAATAAACCATTCCTTTAGGTGCAAGACCATTGAAGGTATTATTCAAATAAATAGAGTAACCATTATTCTCCTTAAATGAATAACCATATTGCGATTGACATAATCCAATCATGTCTATGCTCAACGCAAACACTAAATGACAATTATTCAGGTTTAATACTAATCTTGATGGTAGAGGGAGCGTGCGATGTTTGATCACATCAAACTTGGAAACACTTCCAACACATATCGTCAGCTCACCTTTAGCTAGTCTCCGTTTATTCCGTAGCTCTTTTATTTCGAGTTACTAACACTTAGCAACCGAACTGGTATCTTAATACCCTGGTGCTACTAGGAGTACTAGTAAAGTACACATTAACATAATGTATATCCAATATACTTCTATCGACCTTGCCAGCCTTCTCATCTACCAAGTATCTAGGGTAATTCTACTCCAGTGGCTGTTCCCCTTATTACAGAAGCACTTAGTCTCGGGTTTGGGTTCAACCTTTGGTTTCTTCACTAGAGCAACAGCTGATTTGTCGTTTCATGAAGTATCCCTTCTTGCCCTTGCCCTTCTTGAAACTAGTGGTTTCACCAACCATCAACAATTGATGCTCCTTCTTGATTTCTACTTTCGCGGTGTCAAACATCGCGAATACCTCAAGGATCATCATATCTATCCATGATATGTTATAGTTCATCACGAAGCTCTAGCAACTTGGTGGCAATGACTTTGGAGAAACATCACTATCTCATCTGGAAGATCAACTCCCACTCGATTCAAGTGATTGTTGCACTCAGACAATCTGAGCACAAGCTCAACGATTGAGCTTTTCTCCCTTAGTTTGCAGGCTAAGAAAATCGTGGGAGGTCTTATACCTCTTGACGTGGGCACGAGCCTGAAATCCCAATTTCAGCCCTCAAAACATCTCATATGTTTCGCGATGTTTCGAAAACGTCTTTGGTGCCTCAACTCTAAACCGTTTAACTGAACTATCACGTAGTTATCAAAACGTGTATGTCCGATGTTCACAACATCCACAAACGACGTTTGGGGTTCAGCACACTGAGCAGTGCATTAAGGACATAAGCTTTCTACTGTCCGCATAAATGCTACTGTCAACTTTCAACTATATTTTCTCTAGGAACATATCTAAACAGTGGAACTAAAGCGCGAGCTTACGACATAATTTGCAAAGATCTTTTGACTATGTTCAGGATAATTAAGTTCATCTCATGAACTCCCACTCAGATAAACATCCCTCTAGTCATCTAAGTGATTACATGATCCGAGTCAACTAGGCCGTGTCCGATCATCACGTGAGACGGACTAGTCATCATCGGTGAACATCTTCATGTTGATCGTATCTACTATACGACTCATGCTCGACCTTTCGGTCTCTGTGTTCCGAGGCCATGTCTGTACATGCTAGGCTCATCAAGTTAACCCTAAGTGTCTCGCGTGTGTAAATCTGTCTTACACCCGTTGTATGTGAACGTAAGAATCCATCACACCCGATCATCACGTGGTGCTTAGAAGCGACGAACTTTAGCAACGGTGCATAGTTAGGGGAGAACACTTCTTGAAATTGTTGTAAGGGATCATCTTATTTACTACCGTCGTTGTAAGTAAACAAGATGCATAAACATGATAAACATCACATGCAATCAAATAGTGACATGATATGGCCAATATCATTTTGCTCCTTTTGATCTCCATCTTCGGGGCTCCATGATCATCATCGTCACCGGCATGACACCATGATCTCCATCATCATGATCTCCATCATCGTGTCTTCATGAAGGTGTCTCGCCAACTATTACTTCTACTACTATGGCTACCGGTTAGCAATAAAGTAAAGTAATTACATGGCGTTGTTCAATGACACGCAGGTCATACAATAAATAAAGACAACTCCTATGGCTCCTGTCGGTTGTCATTCTCATCGACATGCAAGTCGTGATTCCTATTACAAGAACATGATCAATCTCATACATCACATATAATCATCACATTCTTCTTGGCCATATCACATCACATAGCATACCCTGCAAAAACAAGTTAGACGTCCTCTAATTGTTGTTTGCATGTTTTACGTGGCTGCTATGGGTTTCTAGCAAGAACGTTTCTTACCTACGCAAAAACCACAACGTGATATGTCAATTGCTATTTACCCTTCATAAGGACCCTTTTCATCGAATCCGTTCCGACTAAAGTGGGAGAGACTGGCACCCGCTAGCCACCTTATGCACCAAGTGCATGTCAGTCGGTGGAACCTGTCTCACGTAAGAGTACGTGTAAGGTCGGTCCGGGCCGCTTCATCCCACAATACCGTCGAAACAAGATTGGACTAGTAACGGTAAGCATATTGAACAAAATCAACGCCCACAACTACTTTGTGTTCTACTCGTGCAAAGAATCTACGCAATAGACCTAGCTCATGATGCCACTGTTGGGGAACGTAGCAGAAATTCAAAATTTTCCTCGAGTCACCAAGATCTATCTATGGAGAGACTAGCAACGAGGGGAACGAGAGTGCATCTACATACCCTTGTAGATCGCTAAGCGGAAGCGTTCAAGAGAAGGGGTTTGAAGGAGTCGTACTCGTCGTGATCCAAATCACTGGAGATCCTAGTGTCGAACGGATGACACCTCCGCGTTCAACACACGTACAGCCCGATGACGTCTCCCATGCCTTGATCCAGCAAGGAGAGAGGGAGAGGTTGAGGAAGACTCCATCCAGCAGCAGCACAACGGCGTGGTGGTGATCGAGGAGCGTGGTAGTCCAGCAGGGCTTCGCCAAGCACCGCGGGAGAGGAGGAGTAAGAGAGGTAGGGCTGCGCCAAGAGGGAGAAGTTCTCATGTATTGGGCAACCCCCAGACCTCAAGTATTTATAGGGGGAGGGGAGGGGGCTGCGCCCCCTCTAGGGTTCCCTCCCCAGGGGTGGCGGCAGCCCCCAGATCCCATCTGGGTGGCGGCCAGAAGGGGAGAGGGGGGAGGCGCACCTAGGGTGGGCCTTAGGGCCCATCTGCCCTAGGGTTTGCCCCTTCCCCCACTTTCCTGCGCCTTGGGCCCTGTGGGGGGGCGCACCAGCCCACCTGGGGCTGGTCCCCTCCCACACTTGGCCCATGCAGCCCTCCGGGGTTGGTGGCCCCACTTGGTGGACCCCCGGGACCCTCCCGGTGGTCCCCATACGTTACCGGAAAAACCCGAAACTTTTTCGGTGACCAAAGCAGGACTTCCCATATATAAATCTTTACCTCCGGACCATTCCGGAACTCCTCGTGACGTCCGGGATCTCATCCGGGACTCCGAACAACATTAGGTAACCACATACAAACTTCTTTTATAACCCTAGCGTCATCCAACCTTAAGTGTGTAGACCCTACGGGTTCGGGAACCATGCAGACATGACCGAGACGTTCTCCGGTCAATAACCAACAGCGGGATCTGGATACCCATGTTGGCTCCCACATGTTCCATGATAATCTCATCGGATGAACCACGATGTCAAGGACTCAATCGATCCCGTATACAATTCACTTTGTCTAGCGGTATTGTACTTGCCCGAGATTCGATCATCGGTATGCCGATACCTTGTTCAATCTCGTTACCGGCAAGTCTCTTTACTCATTCCGTAACACATCATCCCGTGATCAACCCTTTGATCACATTGTGCACATTATGATGATGTCCTACCGAGTGGGCCCAGAGATACCTCTCCGTTTACACGGAGTGACAAATCCCGGTCTCGATTCGTGCCAACCCAACAGACACTTTCGGAGATACCTGTAGTGCACCTTTATAGCCACCCAGTTACTTTGCGACATTTGGTACACCCAAAGCATTCCTACGGTATCCGGGAGTTGCACAATCTCATGGTCTAAGGAAATGATACTTGACATTAGAAAAGCTTTAGCATACGAACTACGATCTTTGTGCTAGGCTAGGATTGGGTCTTGTCCATCACATCATTCTCCTAATGATGTGATCCCATTATCAACGACATCCAATGTCCATGGTCAGGAAACTGTGACCATCTGTTGATCAACGAGCTAGTCAATTAGAGGCTTACTAGGGACATGGTGTTGTCTATGTACCCACACATGTATCTGAGTTTCCTATCAATACAATTATAGCATGGATAATAAACGATTATCATGAACAAGGAAATATAATAATAACCAATTTATTATTGCCTCTAGGGCATATTTCCAACACTTTTAAATAGCCTTTCACTTCCTGCAGTGACAGTTTATCCCTCTCAATCTCTGACATTGCTTGATCTTCCCCAACATAGTCCAAATTTGGACCAATGCGGATGAACTTCCCTCCAATATGAAACCGAACGTTCAAAATCTCACTTGGGTCCATGATTTCAGTGAAAAAGCATACACCGCGATCAAAATAAAGCATAACAATCTATTCCTAAATCAATCTATTCACAAAAAATCAATCTTTTCCGTCACCCAAATCGTCCCCAATTTTGCCCCAAATTTGCCGCTCAAACCCTAACCCTAATGCCGCAACTACTCCAACCTATGAATAACAAGGGAGGAGGGCATCCAGAACATTACCTGCTTCTTCGATGCGCCGTCGCGCCGTCACGATCGTCGCAAAGGTGGCGATCAACCGCCGGTCGCCATTGCCGTCGCCAGAGAAGGATGAATGCAGGGGGACGCGGAGAGAACGAAGCGAAATAACGGGCCGAACTGGGCCGGCCCACTAATATCGCCTCAGGCGCGCGCCGAACGACCCATCCCGACCACCCCATTGCCATGTCGGCAATCCCCGTTTGGGAAACGACACTAAGGTTAGATTTGGACCGGGATTAGTTAGTTTGGGGTCAGAACGACAGGGATTTCGACTTCAGGGTTTGATCCGCCGGACGTCTACGAATTCAAGGCTTAAAATGGAGTTTTTCCCATTCTAGCCCTATACGTGGACTCTTCCCATGATGACCAGGTTGATTAGGCCTTTCCACTAGCTGTAGGGGCAGCAGCCAAATCCTTTTCACCAGCTCCAAAGGTCAGGTCCGAAGAGTCACTATGGCGTAGATATTTTAGCTTGCTATAGACAGTCAGGTCGTATAAATAGGACACCCTTGCCGCTGCTCTCTCACAAGTCACAACACCAAGAGAAAGAAATAAGTGAGAAGAAGAGAGATCATCAAGAGAAAGAGAGACGCTCAGAGTTAGCATTAGGACGAAGGACATAAAGGAGAAGATGCTGCTATGCATGCATGGAATATTATAGAGAGAGGATGACTCTATACAGAAGAGAATCGAGATGTATATGCTATGTGGAACACACATATACTACTATGCGGCCTTTATATATGGGTGGTCGGTCAAGGAAAAATATATCAAACAAGAATTATGATGCAACATAATTCTCATGTTATCGAGGCAAGTAGCTGCTTTACTAACTCTCAAATCCGCTATCTTCCTTTGATTATCTGATTATACTGTTGCACCTTGATCTTTATTGATCCTTTGTTGATCCTTGTTTTAATTGAGAGAGGGACATGTTACCCTCGTAATCCATTTGTTAACGGAATCAATGTATTTTGGAGGAACTCATGTAAAGACATGAGTGTACTGTCTTGTCTGATAAATTCCAGTGGTCTTAACATAAATTTCTTCTCATGTGCTAACCTATTCTATATTGGTGTCACGACGGCAAACGTATTGTACCGGTCGCAGTTCAGGTATGGGACTGTCTGAGCTCTCCGCTAAGGACAGACCTTGTTCAGGAACATGTCGGTGATGGATCTGTAGGAGCGACCGACATCACTAGGTCCAGGTGTCCGGGTCTTAGTGGGTACAAGAGCTCTGCTCTTCTGGAACCCGTGTGGTTCTAGTCAAGGCTGTCGATGTCGGAGTACCCCTCTTAAGAGCGTAAAAGTGTGAAATTTCACCCATGTGACTCCCGAGTTGGGAAGCTTGCGGTCATGTGTGATGCAATAATTTCCTTGTTCATTTCTGGTTATGCTATTCATTCTACACATCTCCATTGAAATATGTTCCAATGATTATTACCTTGTTTATCCTCTGGATTCAGTTCATCTATTGATCTACACCGTCATACTATTCTTCTTGTTGAATGGTGAAGTATCTACTTACTGGGTATGATTTATCGTACTCACCCTTGCTTCCTCTGTTTTTTTAGATGCACACGATGCAACTTAAGTATGCCCGGAAGATGTCATAGAAGAATAGGCTGGACCAGTGGGTGGAAACGACTAGAGAATTTAATGTGTCTTGTCTATTTGTAAATGTAAAGGAATTTGTATAGTCAATATATGAGTTTCTGTGATCCACTGCTGGTTTATGCCTGCTTTATCATGCCTTGCGTGACTATAGCCTCTAGTCTATAAGCGCGCGGCGGCTGTCTCGCTTAGGCCCGGTCTCGGGGCGCGACAGCCATGCCAATTTTAGAACTTGAACCCCAACGGGCAGGTCGGACAACAATGAACCAACCCAACCTAGTTGACAAAATCTGGTTTATTTGGCGACCTAGGAACACAATACATATATCATATATCATGTCAAAAGATTGGAATCCTAATTTTAAGCACAACTCGAGGAACAAAAACAACAAATTCAATTGTGATGGTTTTGATGAGCCTAGTTTAAGGACCTATTGGCATGAATTACTAGAAATTGTATTTCTGAGCCTAGAAAATGTCAAGTACTTCTGAAACTATTTTTTTGGCAAAAATGATCTAGTGAAATTGAATTTTTATATACATGTGTGTAAAGTTTCGCGACAAAATGCATTCTATGAAGATCCTAGCAAAAAGACAAATTTCTGGTACGGAAAATGGGAATAGTACTCCCTCCGTTCACAAATATAAGATGTTCTAGTTTTTTTTTTCTGAATCGGGTGTATATACACAAGTTTAGGTGTGTTTTTCGCTCATTTCAATCTATACGTAGTCCATATTAAAATATCCAAAACATATTATATTTGTGAATGGAGGGAGTAACTTTTATATTGTATTATTTTTGTTGTAATTCACCTAGAATACGACGTGAGTCATTTTGTCATGAAAGTTTAAACACATGCATAACACTAGACCATGTTTGTTTTAGTAATGTATTTTTTAAAACCATGTGCATCCATATCCATTGTTGTATTTTCAAAAAATAATTTTTATTCGGTGAAAATCTTGTTAAATGCTGAATTGCTTTTGAATTCATGTGTTCTAATCCATATAGTATGTGTTCAGCTCTTTATCGTAATTTTGTATTCATATTCTAAGACCAGAAATACTTTGGTCTCTCGGAATCCAAATGTGTGCCGTGATGTCATGTCTGTGTTTATATATAGGTTGATGTTTATGCTCTCTCTTTTTCTTTTGACGATGGATGGCATGCTCATGCTCATTACAGGTAACGTACGTGGATTGAGCTCCCTCTTTTTGTACGGGGAGAGCAGACTAAATTTGCGGCCAAATGATTAACAATTGAATTACTACGAATGGTCTATCTTGCTCCAGTACGTTCTACGGCTAGTTGACATGTGAAACATGAGGGTCAAATTATGCATCGTACACACCCAAATCCAGTAGAGGAACGCGCCTTCAATGCTTGTATCTTTGAAGAATCCTTATCTGAAAGAGAAAAATATATTTGAAATGGACTGAAGAACGGGACAATTTAGTGGTAGAAGGACAACTGAAGTGGGCAGATTCCTCTGGCAGTGGCCATTTCCACCCTCTCGTGCCAATCAATCAATTTTCCAAGGTTGCGTGAGAACCTGCAAACCATACGTAACCAGGTAATTTTCCCAATTACTGAGTGGCTATAAACTTCAGCCACATCATACATGCATGCATCGCCAAGGAAAAGTATGTGAAATTGAGGTAAGGTTGGTGACGAAAATACGTAGAGCGTTTTGTTCTGCTCACATGGTCATACTCTTGGATGTATTCGGGCCATGTGTTGCTGGAAATTGCTGTGTGCGCGTGTGTAAATAGGCTAC
The DNA here is from genome assembly GCF_002162155.2 of Triticum dicoccoides. NCBI lineage: Eukaryota > Viridiplantae > Streptophyta > Magnoliopsida > Poales > Poaceae > Triticum > Triticum dicoccoides. Next base: position 444,622,840 of record NC_041389.1, on the reverse strand, counting down.
TTTTTCGCGTAAAGATATGTAGCCGCGACTTGAAGCGAGATTCATTAGCTTGACACCGTATTTAGTTAGCATGATGACACATGACATGCACATACGTACTCACGTATCTAATTGATCTGACAATGGACAGCGAGATGAGTAGACTAATCGCAGCCCGATTTGTCCTTGCATACATGCATAAATGCTAAATTAAGACAACGATCTCACAACTAATTGCAGTGTCGTACTACAATGATTAACAAGAAAGAGCGTGGAACATCTGTCATATATGGTAGCGTGTCATCTCGACTCGACTCAACTATTGTTCAACCAGAACGTATATGAACCACACATCCACTGGAAACTAGTAGAAACTACTGTTTGGTACAGTATTACACTTGGTTAGAATTGGACTGACGCGTTCCAGCTAGTTCGTACATAATACCCCATCTTTCTTGCTCTTTTCTTTTTGCGTGAAGTACATAATACACCGTTAATTCTTGTATAACTACATACACTATCCTTCTTCAGCCAAATTACCATAATGGAAGAACAAACTAAGTAAAAACATTTATACATGTTTGAACTGGATTAATTACACAAGTATATATTATTTTAATAGAAAATCAAGTAAAACATTTGAAAACTGAAATCTTATCAAAGATTTGGGTAAAACAATTGTCAACAGGTTTGAACTGGACTCAGGGAAAAAATTGTACATACCACCTTCACATGTTTGAACTGGATTCGTGTAAAGCTTCTTGAGCGAGTAGCAAATGAGGTTTTTCATGCTTCAAGTTTGAGAGGATTACATCCTGGTGTGCTACAGATCACTAGTGAATGAGACAGCATTCATCGTATTCGCTGGTGGCACTCTCTTCTTCAATATGGAGGATGATCTCGACCTTCCTGCTCATTCTGGAGACGGCTTAGTTTTACTTCCTTGTTTCCTTTTTACTTCCCCTATTAAGCTGCTAAAACTTTGCAATACTGGTTCTAGTTCGTATTCCCCACATGGTTTTAAGTTTTAGTTCTGAACTTACATAATTTATCATTATTTTTTGTTATGTTTTTGTAGTTGAAACTTGGCGAAATTTTAGAAGTGTGTCAAAACGTATTCAAAATTGATCATTATTTCAAAGCCCTCGTCACAAGGAACACGGATATGCAAATTAAATATAAATTAGACTTTTGGTTTTAAAAGTCAAAAGAAAAAGCATGGGACATGGGATGGGTGGAGCTGCCAAAAGATGTGAAAAGTTGCACGTGTGAACACCATCTAGGTAATTAAGGATCAAAGTACATGCAAAGACCAAACCAATTTTTGAATCTTGAAGCAATCGAACGGCAAGAAATATGCGTGCTCGACACCTGCGTGCCACAAATCGTCTCTCGCATAAGTTGTAATGGAGTTGTTTGATGTTGAAGATGATCCTTTTGTTAGTTGGTTCTTGGCTAGGGCTGATACTTTGTTATAGTTTACCGGTTATCTAGTACTCCCTCCGTTCCAAAATAGATGACTCAACTTTATACTAATGTTAGTACAAAGTTGAGTCATCTATTTTGGAACGGAGGGAGTATTAAGTAGTTGTTGTAGGGTTCTTGTATACATTGTCCATTATTTCTTGTTTTGGACTCCAACCGAGCTAGCTCCCCCTCCCAACTGATCTGCCTTCCCACGACGCGCCCGCGCGCGTCGGGGGGAAATCCTAGCCGCCAGGCCCTCGGCCCCGCCTCCCTCTCCTCCTCCCCACCGCCGTCGGCAGGCACTGACGGGCAAAGCCTGGATGGCGTGGCGACGGAGGGGGCCTTCCTCCTCCTCTGCCCGTCGAAGACTGGGGGAAAGCGATCCGGGGTGGCGGTGTTGGGCGGCCGCGGGGCACAGCGGCGCGACGGCGGGGGCGTGATGCAGTGGCGCGTCCGACTGGTGGTTGCGCGTCGGTGCTCTGCTTCCCGAGCGTGGCGCGACCACTGCGGAGCTCCTGACCCGGGAGGTGGCGCACGGTCGGCCTATTGGTCGGATCCAGCCGGATCTGGAGGTGGAGGTCGGCCGGCGGCGCCGATCTGGTGGTTCCGACGGCGGTGTGCTCTCTGGATGCTGGCTCTTGGGGGGTGCTGGTGTGGGGGACGGCGCGGATGTCCTAGGAGAATCGGCCGGTCCTCCGGGTGGCCTTGGGGCTGAATCTGGTCAGTGGTGGTGGATGGCGTCTGTCGAAGTACATGGTTCGAGAAGCGACCTAGTCTGCGTTGGTCTTCCGTCGTGTTAGTGCTCTCCTTCCTGTTACTCGATTGTGGCCTTGATCGGAGTAGGTGACCGTGTTGCTGCTATACTGTAGACGGATCGACGATGCTGCCATGGATGTGGCGGCGTGCGAGCTTGACTCGGTCTGGTTGTGGACTGTGCCGGGGCTTGCTCGGCGGTAGCCGTCGGCAGCTACTAGTGAAGGAAATATGCCCTAAAGGCAATAATAAAGTTGTTATTCTATATTTCCTTATTCATGATAAAGGTTTATTATTCATGCTAGAATTGCATTAGTCAGAAACTTAAATACATGTGTGAATACATAAACAAATACCATGTCCCTAGTAAGCCTCTACTAGACTAGCTTGTTGATCAAAGATGGTTAAGCTTTCCTAAACATGGACATGTGTTGTCATTTGATAACGGGATCACATCATTAGGAGAATGATGTGATGGATAAGACCCACCTGTTATCTTAGCATAATGATCTTTCAGTCTTATTGCTATTTCTTCATTTCAAATACATATTCCTTCGACTATGAGATTATGCAACTCCCGGATATCGGAGGAATACCTTGTGTGCTATCAAACGTCGCAGCGTAGCTAGGTGATCATGAAGATGCTTTGAAGGTATCTCCGAAGGTGTTTGTTGAGTTGGCATAGATCAGATTAGGATTTGTCACTCCGAGTATAGGAGTGGTATCTCTGGGCCCTCTCAGTAATACAATCATAAGCTTACAAGAAAATGACTAAGGAGTTAATTACAAGGTGATGTATTACAGAACGAGTAAAGAGACTTGCCGGTAACGAGATTGAACTAGGTATAGAGATACCGACGATCGAATCTCGGGCAAGTAACATAACGTTCAAGAAATCGAATTACGTATGTTGTCATAACGGTTCGACCGATAATGATCTTCGTAGAATATTTAGGAGCCAATATGGGCATCCAGTTTCCGCTATTGGTTATTCACCAGAGAGGTGTCTCGGTCATGTCTACATAGTTCTCGAACCCGTAGGGTCCACACGCTTAACGTTCGTTGACGATATAGTGGTATATGAGTTATATGATTTGGTGACCGGATGTTGTTCAGACTCCCGGATGAGATCACGGACATGACAAGGAGTCTCGAAATGGTCGAGAGGTAAATATTGATATATAGGACGATCATATTCGAACACCGGAAGTGTTTCGGAGGGTACCAGGTACTTATCGAGTCACCGAAAAGGAGTTTCGGGCACCCCCCTCCCCCCGCCAAAGATATGGGCCTAATGGGCTAAAGGGGGAACATACCAGCCCCTGGTGCGTGATATGTCTCCAACGTATCTATAATTTTTGATTGTTCCATGCTATTATATTATTTGTTTTGGATGTTTTATATGCATTAATATGTCATTTTATATTATTTTTGGGACTAACCTATTAACCAAGAGCCCACTGCGACGACTTTTTGCATGTTTTAGAGTTTCGCAGAAAAGGAATACCAAACGGAGTCCAAATCGAATGAAACTTTCACGATGATCTTTCTTGGATCAGAAGTAACCCAGGAGACTTGGAGATGAAGTTGGGGACTCAACGAGGCGGCCACGAGGGTGGAGGGCGCGCCCCCTGCCTCGTGGGCCCCTCGGATCTCTCCTGACCTAGTTCCTTCGCCTATATATTCTCTTATACCCCAAAACATCAGAGGGAGCCACGGAAACACTTTTCCACCGCCGCAACCTTCTATACCCGTGATATCCCATCTAGGGCCTTTTCCGGCGTCCTGCCAGAGGGGTATTCGATCACGGAGGGCTTCTACATCAACACCATTACCCTTCCGATGAAGCGTGAGTAGTTTTCCTCAGACCTACGGGTCCATAGCTAGTAGCTAGATGACTTCTTCTCTCTCTTCGATTCTCAAAACCATGTTCTCCTCGATGTTCTTGGAGATCCATTCGATGTAATATTATTTTGCGGTGTGTTTTCCAAGATTCGATGAATTGTGGATTTATGATTAGATTATCTATGAATATTATTTGAGTCTTATCTGAATTCTTATATGCATGAATTGATATCTTTGCAAGTCTCTTCAAATTATCGGTTTAGTTTGGCCTACTAGATTGGGTTTTCTTGCAATGGGAGAAGTGCTTAGCTTTGGGTTCATGCTTGCGGTGTCCTTTCCCAGTGATAGTAGGGTCAGCAAGGCATGTATTGTATTGTTGCCATCGAGGATAAAAAGATGGGGTTTTCATCATATTGATTGAGTTAATTCCTCTACATCATGTCATCTTACTTAATGCGTTACTCCATTCTTTTGAACTTAATACTCTAGATGCATACTGGATAGCGGTCGATGTGTAGAGTAATAGTAGTAGATGCAGAATCATTTCGGTCTACTTGACACGGACGAGATGCCTATATTCATAATCATTGCCTTAGACATCGTCATAATTATGCGCTCTTCTATCAATTGCTCGGCAGTAATTTGTTCATCCACCGTAATATTTACTATCTTGAGAGAAGCCACTAGTGAAACCTATGGCCCCCGGGTCTCTTCTCCATTATATTGAATCTCTTTTACATCATACTAGTTTCCAATCTACTATTTTGCAATCTTTTACTTTCCGATCTATAAACCAAAAACACCAAAAATATTTACTTTACCTTTTATCTATCTATATTAGATCTCACTTTTGCAGGTAACCGTGAAGGGATTGACAACCCCTTTATCACGTTGGATGCAAGTTTGTTGATTGTTTGTGCAGGTATTCGGTGACTTGTGCGTTGTCACCTACTGGTTGATACCTTGGTTCTCAAACTGAGGGAAATACTTACTCTACTTTGCTGCATCACCCTTTCCTCTTCAAGAGAAAAACCAACGCAAGCTCAAGAGGTAGCAGTGCGCCCCTTCTTTCGACAGCAGGCCCTAAGGGAGGGAAAGAGGGGAGGGCTAGCCCCTCCTGCCTTTCCCTCTCATGGGAGAAAGGAAGGGGAACGCCACCCTCCCGTGTCTTTCCCCCGCACCTATATAAGGCAGGGGGGGCGCGGCTTGGGAGGGACTCCAAGTAGGATTCCTCCTACTTGGGCACCTTCTTTCGCTGCTCCTCCCTCCCTCCCACCTATATATATGTGGGAGGGGGAGCCTAGCACATAAGAGACAATTGCTTAGCTGTGTGAGCCCCCCTCCACCGTTGACACCCCCGGTCATATTTTTGTAGCGCTTGGGCGAAGCACTGCGGAGATAAGTTCACCATCACCGTCACCACGCCGTCGTGCTGCCGGAACGCATCCACTACCTCGTCATCTTGCTGGATCAAGAAGGCGGAGGACGACACCAAGCTGAACTTGCGCAGACGCGGAGGTGTCGTACGTTCGGTACTTGATCGGTTGGAGCGTGAATAAGTTCGACTACATCAACCACATTGTTAAACGCTTCCGCTTATGGTCTACGAGGGTACGTAGACACACTCTCCCCTCTCGTTGCTATCCATCTCCATTGATAGATCATTGCGTGTGCGTAGAATTCTTTTGTTTTTCTATGCAACGTTCCCCAACAACTAGGTTGTGTTCCCCACAGTCGATGGTGATTGTAATGGGACACAGGTGTGGATGCCCCCTACTGCGGGGGCGCTCACCCAGGCCGGGTGGCTGATGCTGGGCTAGGAGCAGAAGGAGACACACCTCATGTTCCTCCCACCGTGGTTGCGCGTTGTGAGGTCAACAGTTGGCGGTGACTAGGGACATGGATTCCAGGGTGGCGGCTCCGGATGGTGGGCTGCATGGTTGGCTCTCTAGCGGGCACTATGGCGGCAGTGGTGGCTCTTCTCTTGGTCGTGTGGGCGACGAGGGGGTAGCGTCAGGTTGCTCGGGATCGCACTCCTTTGCTGGGGTGGCGCCCAGATCCATATCTGGGTGTCTGGAATCGTCGCGGTTGCCCTGGTGGCCTCGTGTGGCACGGGTGAGTTGCCGAGCGAAAGCTCTGCGCTTTTGTGCCGACGGCGACGACACTCGTGGGCCCTGCTCTCTTCTTGAAGACGTCTTCATGGATCTCCTCTCCGTGACAGGGTTCCTAGTGAAAGCTCATGTCCACTTTGGACTCGGCAGCGGTGACGCTTCGCGTCGTCTTCCCTCCTGACGGCGTTCTCGTAGATCTTAGGTGTGCTAGGGCGTAGCATGGCGTTGTATCTAGACTTCCATGTGTTATCCTTTGGTAGTGTAGTTTCCTGCGTGATCCGACTATCTCGGGACCTGCTTTGTATGAGGGCTACCTCTCCACCATGTATCGTTTGGCTGTGTACTTGTTCGGTTGTTGCTTTATCTATAAAGCAGGGCAAAATCCTGTTTTGACATCATGACTCCAACCACGACTCGCAATCTAGCTCCGCTGTCATCCATGCCGTCGGATCCCTCCTCCTTCATCACCTTCCCCCGTCGCACCTTCCTCCTCTTGCTGCCACATGAGGTGCCCTCAACGAAGTCCGGATGGCTTCTAGGAAGGTGGCAGCGAGGCCTTTCTCGTGCTCTGGGGCGTTGGTGCAGTGGTTGCGATCCATCGTTAGGGATGGCGGTCCCTTTGGTGTGGCTTCTCCATTCGGTGGCGCGGCAAGGCTGGCATGCTGCCGAAGGTCGGGTTCAGGCCTGGCAGCGATGCACCAACAGTCGATGGTGTCGTTTTGTTCACTGCCTAGTGTCCCGCGAGGTTTGCCCCAATCTCGCCAGACTTGGACGTGCTGGCTAGCTAGCCGGTCATTGATTTGTGGGCGAAGCAAGTGGCGGGGTTCCAGATCGGGATAATTTCCTGGTCGGCTCTGACCGGTCATGATGATGACGACGACGCCTGCGGTTGCCATTTTCTTCTTGGAGATGTCATTCGGGTCTGCCTTACTATTCCTACCTCTGTGCTTCTTGGGTGAAAACCCTAACTATGGTGAGCAGCAACGGTGCTCAAGGCGTCGTGTCCTTCCTGAAGGCGTCGCCATGAGAGCTTTGTGATGGTGGGCACCGTTTGGGTTCGTTGGCAGGTGCAGATGGCGTGCCCCTTTTCCTCCAGGGGCATCTGCTCCGGAGAAAACTCTAGATATGGGTCTCCCAGATTGGGTGATAACGGTGACTCTGGTGTCGTTCTCCCTCTTGGGGGCATTGTTTTGGAGCAGATTCTTACTGAAGGAGCCATGAGCTGGAGCGGTGTTGCATCTACCGCGTAAAAAACGGCAGATCTAATATGTGGCGCAGTGGAGTCTCGGTGTTGGAAGTGGGTTGATGGATGCGTGCAGGCTAGTGGCGTTGTCTGGTGTCGTGGTGGCGTCAACTGCAGTTGGGCCTTACAAGGTCAATGCGATGATCCTGGCAGAAGATGGGACGGCGGAAGACGATGGTGGTGGATTCTAGAACGTGCGCATGTGGTGCATGTTGTCGGTTGGCTAGACCGGTTGGTGCTCCCGGAGCACCACAAGGCGGGTTCATGAGGCCACCGGATTAGATGATGTGTGTAGATGCGGTCAAGGCACATCATCATGCATGTAGGTGTAGCGGCATAGGTCACAAAAAGGTGGCTTTGGATTGATCCCGATATTTATTTTGTCAGACTCTAGTAAATAATATTTTTTTGAAATGGAGGCAAAAGATTTGCCTCATCGATTAATTAAGCAGAAGAGAATTGCCCAGTTAATTTACGGAAAACTGGGCGAAAACCGATACAAACAGATCACGTGCGGACTACTCATAGAGAATGCAACCCCATAAGAACATGATCGACCCGACAATCATACCCAACACATAACGACCACCAGTCCCCACACTGCTGCATCGCAAAGAAGCCCTCAACGAAGACCACAGGTACCACCAAATCCACGGAGATAAGCCAAGCCATAAGGACAACCTAAGAGACTGATGACCAACCATCAAGCAGTTGCGGACGCCTTTTCTGTGGCGCTACTCTTCTTGCTCTTGCTCTTGAGAGCCTCCTCCACAATCTTCTTGCCAGATCCAGGGCTAGCCCTCTCCAAACGTGCGAGCAAGCTGTGAATCTCCAACTCGAAGAGAATCTCGTTGACCTTGTCACGCACAGAAACCTGCCCAACTGTCACCCGCGACTGGGTGACCGAAGCGTCAGAAACTCCATGATCCACAAAGGCAAGCGGCTGGCTAGGCTCCAAAGGACCAGGCGGCAACACACCGACCGCTTCAACATCATCAACCACAGGTACCACCGACACAATGGACTCAAGCGTCTCCAGATGCACACATGACAGAGGCGACTCATGACCCTCATTGTCCACAACGACGGATGGCGGGCTTGCCGCCAACATTGGCAAAGATGGCATCATGGGCATCACCAAGCTCATCTCCTTTGTAAGCACCATCGACAAAGGCGGAGATGGTGCCTCACATAGCTCCTGTAGCCCAGGCATAATCTGCATCACTGGAGTGACGACCTCGGCGATGTGCCTATTACGAGGAGAGAAACAACCATAGGGGTCTGTTTCACCCTCGCCCTTGGAATCAACCTGGATCTTGGCCAACGGAGGCAAATCTGGCATGATTGTGAGCCTGCACAGAAGCGCCTCAGCTCTCGCCAAAAAACTCTCAACTCTCATCAGGCAGTCTTGTAGCTCAGCCTGCTCCGCGAGGACAGACTGCAGCGACACCTCTACCATGATAGCATCCTTGGCAGGAGCAGGCACTTGGGAGGGCGACGGAGCAGTATGTCGAAGCGGCGTAGACTGGTGGCTGTTGTTCTTTGCATGACAGAAGCGAGCAGTGTGGCCGAAATAGAGGCAGCTTCTGCACCGAATTGGGTCCCTGCAAGAGTGGGCATGATGACCTTTGGAGAGGCACCTAAAACATCGATCCTTCAACCACGACGGAGGAGCCGGCCGGGCATTGAAAGCGGGCTGACGAAAGGCCTGAGAAGATGGCGAACGACGGGGCTCGGTGACAAGGCGCCAGCCTTCCAACGTTTCCCCACGAGCTGTTGGGGCGCAACATATGGGATCAGCGGGCGTCGTCTTCCCTCTGAAACATCCAAGCCAGTCCCCCCAACCAGGACGCACGGGAGAAGCCTCCGGGATGGTGCATGAAAGACCTGTCGGTGATGGATCCGCCTGATCTGGCCCCCGCAAGGATGACGGCGTTGACGTCGGGGACGGCGGCAGCTGGCCGGAGGAGACGCCAGCAAGGGGAGCGGGGGTGGCGCCCGCGCCGGCCATCCGCCCACCTATGGCCGGGTCGACCTTGCGGGAGGCCAGCGCAGCCACAGCCAGCCTGGCGGCGGAGACGACGGGCGAGGCCGGAGCAGGGAGCCTCGCGGATGCGGAAGCTGGCAGCTTGCCTGGGGGCACCTCTGGCACCTCCACGGACACTCCACCAACCTGGCCGGGGTGGCCCAGCGACGGCTGCGGCGGAGCGGGTAGGAGCTCCCAATCCGGATCGGATCGAGCAGCGGACGGGGCTGCCGGCAGAACGACGCACGACGTGCAGCCAACAGGCAGCCCGGCTGGAAGTGGTGGAAGCATGCTGGCTGGGACGGGTGGCGGCGACGAGGATGCCGACGGAGCTGCTGGCGGTGAGGACGGGAGGGGCGGCGCGAGGTCGGGGGAGCTCATCTTGCACACCTGCTTGTCCTTGCGGGAGGGAGAGGGAGAGCAGCTCGGGCTGAGGCTGGATCCGGACGCAGCAAAGACGGGGGAGGTCGGAGCAAGGAGATCCGGCAGGCGGCGGCCGCCGCGTGCTCACGCGGCCACGAGCGCGGACGCGAGAGCCATCCTTTTTCCGCCTCTGCCTACTCAAGCAATTGTATATCCTATTAAATAATACAATAAAGATGACTGTGGGCATCGTTTGATGCAGAAGGCCGGCAGTTACCATCCTTTTTGAAAGAAAAATGGAAAGACCTCTTGTTTCTTAACAACAGCAAAATGCCACCGTCACATGCATGCAGCATGGCCGTCCTCATCGATGATTTCTGAGGCGACCGAGCACGTCTATCTTACTACGATCTCGATGTGTCCACAACGGCGATAAGCTATCTTGGGCGTCTAAAAAAGGATTGTATCCCCAACATTTTTAGAGCCAATGGGTCACGAGCTCATAGAAAACCATACTAGGTGCCACCAAAATCCAACACGAGTCGTACTACCACGCGCAACAATATTAATTTTTCCCAGTTCGCTGATGCAAAAGAAGAAGAAAAAAAATCCCAGCTCGTCTTGCGACCATGGACTTGTGTGTCGTTTCTTTCCATGAGGTCGCATTACTGATCTAGTCTAGCACAGGACGACACTTTTGTCATCGATGATTAATAACCTAAGTAATTAACAAACTCCATACCATGTTCCAGTTTTCCGCCCTAACGACCCGATGAGATGGTAATTATCCACCTAACCACTGCTCTACGTGCATGTCTACGGCCGTTGCAATGTGAGCACAGTTGCACAAAACGGCTAATCCAGGACTTTCAGCAACCCAGCCCAGGCAATAAAAAAAGTTTGAAGCATCAGATAAGAATAATTTCCCCAAGAAGAAAAGAAGCACCAGAGGAGAAATAAGAAGCTGAATTCGAATATACAAAAACTTGAACACGTGCCACGTGTGGGTTTTACATCTAGTTTCCCACACCGAAGTAACCGAGGGAGGCAGCTGGCCAAACGGCCAGCTAGGCACGGTCTCCACACGATCCATCAGGCCAAAGTCTACTTCCGATTGAGCACCGACCGATTATTTTTTTTCTTCTCTTTTGACAACCGGAACTGCGCCGACCGAATACCACTGGCAACCAGTACTCTACTAGACAAGTAGCTAGCAGTTGGCACCACCGGAGCTGGCGGTAGCGCAGACTGTTATCGACGGGAATTCTCGCAGCGCGTGAGCAACACAGGTGGATCGATCGGCGTCCGGCGGCACGCCGGACGGACGTGACATCGACCGCCTCGCCTCCAAAAGCTACCATGGCCTACCGGACGGGAATTTTCTCATCTAAGATTTTCTTTTCTCCCATTCGTCTCGCTGACGGTCGTCATGTACGGTGTCCCATCGTCTCTGGACTCTAGCCTACCTACGCAATGGATAACTTTTGAGCATAGTCGGCGATGGCACGGCTGTACACTTGGTCGTGCGCACGCTCGTGGAAAGTGGAAAGTGACCAGATGGCCGGGTCGACGACGTTTCTTGCCATGTTGTGAAAATTAAGATTAGCTTCAGCAGGGACACAGGACCAGAGGAGACCTTGGGTAGAGCTTCTAAAAACACCACTGCTCTGCTAAGAAGACTTGAAAGCAATGGACTCTAGCAGGTCTAAAAATACCGTGTTGATCAGTCATTCCTTGGCGCGTCCAAGCTGCGCACGTGATATTCCTTCCATTTGTCAATGTCTTCTCCTAACTTTCTACTGCCAAATGATATGTCAGCGTTCCTCGTGCAAAACGTTTTCTAACCACGAGTTCCTTATATTGACAACGGAGAGAATAGACCACTGAGATTCTTCCGGGGATACGGAACAGTTCCTCCTATTGACAACTTAGAGAATAGACCACTGGCCCGGGTACGGCACAGCTTGTCCTACCGTCACTGGAATGAGTACCCCAAAGCACCCAGAAGAATGCCCCTACACAAGATCAAAATGTCTCAAGCAAATTAGAAATGTCCGCTTTCCTGTTCCGAATACACGGTTCGACAGTCGTGTGCCAACTTCACACCAAAAACAAACTGATAGTACGTTACAGGGGAGCAGCGGTTAGCAGTCTAGCACCAACTACGGAAGAACGAAGGAATGCCCAACAAAACTACCACTAGAGTAATCATCAACTCGTAGGGGCATCTCCAACGCCACCTCTCGCAACTGTCCGGACCACGGAAGCCATCCACCGCAAATGTGTATCAGTCCGCGGAGCAGTCCGGACGTGTTTTCTCCCCCAAACCGGAGGCAAACTGGGGAGGTTTGCAGGAGTCCAGACCGCTCCCAAGCCCATTTCTGACCGCCATGGCCCACCCATACCACCCACCCGTACTTCCCGTGCTTTCCATCCCATGTGTCACACCGCTTATCGCGTCGCATTCATGCCGGCCTAGAGCATGCAACGGCCGACATTGATGTCGTGATCTGACCGGATGGGAAGATGGCGCAGACGGACGCGACCTCTCGCGCGCGCCGCCGCTTCAATGCAGTTACCGCGTCCCGAGAAACCAACTCCGGCCACTGCGCCGCATTGAAGCGGGCTGACAGACCCTCCGGCTGACCTCGCCGCGGCTATTTAAGCTGCGTTCCGGCGCCGTCCAGAACCGCACCATCATGAGCACCGCACCATCCTCCCCCTCGCCGAGCCCTTCCTCCTCTCCGACCCCGACAGCGATGCCGGTGTCCTGATTCTCCGCGCCTGCCGGCGGCCATGGTGGCAGTTCATCGTCACACGTATCATGGCGTTGCCGTCCTCGCTCACCTAGACCATCCGCATCCATGGCGGCGGGCTCCTTCGGTGACGAGGAGGACTAGCCACAGCAGCGGCCATGTCTCCTCCCGGAGGCGGCTCTGACGGACGAAGAATTTATCCATCAGATGGAGATCATGACGGAGCGTTCCCTCCGTCAGATGTGCTCGGCTTCACTATCGCCGACGCGCGTGGAGGAAGAGCCACCGTCCCAGCCATGGGTCCGTGTTAAGCGGAAGCGCGCATCCCCACTCTGGCAGGTGAAGGACCAGCCGGCGTCCCCGCCGCGCAAGAACAGCCTCCGCATCATGGGCCGTGTGAAGGAGGTGCCAGCATCCCCCCAGCGCATCCGTCGCGTGAAGGACGAGCTGGCGTCGTCTGATACGCCTCCGTCGTATCTATAATTTTTGATTGTTCCATGTCAATATTCTTCAACTTTCATATACTTTTGGCAACTTTTTATACTATTTTTGGAACAAATATTTTGATCCAGTGCCCAGTGCCAGTTCTTGTTTGTTGCATGTTTTATGTTTTGCAGAAAACCAATATCAAACGGAGTCAAAACGGGATAAAAACGGACGGAGAATTATTTTGGAATATTTGGGATTTTCTGAAGGAAGAATCAACACGAAACGGTGTCCGGGGTGGCCACGAGACAGGGGGGCACGCCCTCCCCCCTGGGCGCGCCCTGGACTCTCGTGGGCCACCCGTAAAGCGGTTGATACCCTTCTTTTGCCGCAAGAAAGCTAATTTTATGAGAAAAATCTGGGCGAAAGATTCACCCCAATCGGAGTTACTAATCTCCGGATATTAAAGAAACGGTGAAGGGGTAGAATCTGGGAGTGCAGAAACAGAGAGATAGATCCAATCTCAAAGGGGCTCTCGCCCCTCCCACGCCATGGGAGCCAAGGACCAGAGGGGAAACCCTTTTCCCATCTAGGTAGGAGGTCAAGGAAGAAGAAGAAGAAGGGGGCCCCTCTCCCCCTTGCTTCCGGTGGCACCGGAACGCCGCCGGGGGTCATCATCATCACCATGATCTTCACCAACACCTCCGCCATCTTCACCAACATATCCATCACCTTCCCCCTTCTATCTACAGCGGTCCACTCTCCCGCAACCCGCTGTACTCTCTACCTGAACATGGTGCTTTATGCTTCATATTATTTTCCAATGATGTGTCGCCATCCTATGATGTCTGACTAGATTTTTGTTGTCCTACCGGTGATTGATGAATTGCTATGATTGGTTTGAATTGCATGTTTTATTATTGGTGTTGTCCTATTGTGCCCTCCGTGTCGCGCAAGCGTGAGGGATCCCCGCTGTAGGGTTTGCAATATGTTCATGATTTGCTTATGGTGGGTGGCGTGAGTGACAGAAGTACAAACCCGAGTAAGTAGGTTGTTTGCGTATGGGATAAAGGGGACTTAATGCTTTAATGCTATGGTTGGGTTTTACCTTAATAATCTTTAGTAGTTGCGGATGCTTGCTAGAGTTCCAATCATAAGTGCATATGACCCAAGAAGAAAAAATATCTTAGCTTATGCCTCTCCCTCAAATAGAATTGCAATAGTGATTACCGGTCTAGTAACGTAGTCAATTGCTTAGGGACAATTCCACAACTCCTACCACCAATTTTCCACACTCGCTATATTTACTTTATTGCTTCTTTATCTAAACAACCCCTAGTTTATATTTACGTGTTTTTTATTATCTTGCCAACCTATCCTATCACACCTACAAAGTACTTTTAATTTCATACTTGTTCTAGGTAAAGCAAATACTAAGCGTGCGTAGAGTCGTATCAATGGAAGATAGGGCTTGAGAGAATATTTGTTCTATCTTTAGCTCCTCGTTGGGTTCGACACTCTTACTTATCGAAAGAGGCTACAACTATCCCGTATACTTGCAGGTTATCAAGACCTTTTTCTGGCGCCGTTGCCGGAGAGTCATAGCGTGGGGTGAATATTCTCGTGTGTGCTTGTTTGCTTTATCACTAAGTAATTTTTATTTGCTGTTCTAAGTTGTTCTCTATATTTAGTTATGGATATAGAACACGAAATACCAAAAAAATTAGGTGTATATGCTACTCATGGAGATGGGGAACCTCCTAAAACCTTCAATGCTCGTTATGTTCGAGATATTATGTACTACTTTAATAATCCTGAGAAAACCCCATTCAATTATGTTATGAGAGACACATTGGATCAACGTGAATAACTGTCACGACCGGCTTTTCAATAAAATGTTTATTGATAAAACCGATCTTTTAAACCCAGTATAGGAAAAGTTATCCTTTCTGGTAGACAAAAGCTTGATAAACAGAGAACCAGTAGCATCGAATATATTACAGGGTTGAGCTGAGGCTGCTCAACAATTTATTACAAACTCGCCAATATCTTACATATGGGCGGTTATGACACAGGGGTGTGGTGGCATGCTACTAGCTCAAGGAAAAGTGGTGGTGGATAACTTGACTTCTACTGGCAGCTCATCGAGCGTCGAGGTGAGGCTTGATGAATTTATTTTCGGGGTTGCGGAAGCGGATAATACAATGACCAAGACAGGATCGCACGGGACTGACTGGGACTCCTCTAGACGTCGGACTCGCTATCAAACTCTTCATCCATGAGATCGCCTTCATCAACATCTGGCCAAATCAACAAGCCAGGTGAGTACTTGAAAGTACTCGCAAGACAGTTCGGACAAAAGATATAATCAATGAATGCATGAATGCGTCATGAATAAAGGATGATGCTCATATAACAACGGTAAGATTTGCAGGACTTGATAAATAAAATAAATAGCTGAAAAACCGATCGGGTGTCTGGAGCGATACCTCGAAAGGTAAATGAATAAAATGCATGCCGCAGTCAGGCGTCTAAGCGACACCACATAAAGGACTTAAAAGAAATGCCACAGTCGGACGTCTGGGCGGCATCACATAAAGGGCTTTAAAAGAAATGCCACAGTCGGACGTCTGGGCGACATCACATAAAGGGCTCTAAAAGAAATGCCACAGTCGGACGTCTGGGCGACATCACATAAAGGGCTTTAAAAGAAATACCACAGTCGGACGTCTGAGCGACATCACAGACAGGGCTTTAAAAGAAATACCACAGTCGGACGTCTGAGCGACATCACAGACAGGGCCTATAACAAAAGTAAATAACAGGTCTGCCACCGTTGGACGTCTGAGCGACATCGTAGACAGGGCTTATAACAAAATAAATAACAGGTCTGCCACCGTCGGACGTCTGAGCGACATCGCAGACAGGGCTTATAATAAATGTAAACAACAAGATTAGTCCATCCACAAGAATAATCTTTTAACCGGATTTATCACACATAAATCCCACCAGAGTTTTGTCACTGAGGCTGATACCTGACAAGATAAGATGAATATAGTACTTGAACAAAGTACAAAATCTCTCAAGAGATTTAGGACTCTGCAGAGTTTGGATGAACTGACCACAGCCAACGGATTTCCGTAGTCACGAAGGACTAGTTCCCTTTACGGTATTTCAGTAGAAACACATTTAACTAGTACACACCCATTTCACCTCACGATGCCAGGAATCACCCTGGACAACGTCCTAGAAAAACTTTGAGACGGGCAGGCCACAACCTCGAATAGCATGGGATCAAATTTCTATACGCGCGCTCTAAGGGGTGCCCCCCTCTCGGTCCCAACCGGAAACACCTATGCCCCCTGACCGGATGACGGGCTTTAATCCAGGGCCATGGAACCCTCACCCCGGCCTCTCTATTTGGTGTGTACCAGGAAAACGATTTGCAACTTACTATGTCATATTCCTTTCGAAAAACATGTGACAGTAGGAAGGAATGAATGGAGATGTGATTTGTTTCACGATGACACGGAAGTCAAATAATCTGGCATAAGACTGGCATGTCACAACACTGCCCTCTTACCCATCCTCATGCCAACACATGGCTATGCAAACATGTATCCAACAACATAATGCTCACTTTCCGATTATGTGCATGTAACATAACATTTAAAGTGATGTTCCTAAACATGCCATGACCATACTACAATGCAAACATGCAACAACACTCATCATATCAAGAGTTCAAACATGCTTGCCTGGTTCGGAGTAGTCGGAGTCTAACTTTGCGAAGTTTGCAGCTCCGTCACCTCCTCCGGTATCTACAGTATAAGAAAAATACGTATGCAATGTAAATACCGTGAGTGTACAGAAAAGTGTTCCAAATATTTCTCAAATAAATATGATAAAAAACTAGACAAAAATTTGAAGAGGACAGAAAAAGAATCACTCAAAATTTCCTTTCTGTTAAAAAGTTATAAGGGTTTTAACCCAAGGACCCATCTGTAATGAAACAGAAAACTTCCAGGGGGCTTTGCAGAAAAATCCAGAAAAACGGTTCAGAGTGAAAGCGTATTTGTCAGAGTACGCTTTCAGTAACTGATTCAAAAAAAACAAAGGAGAGGCTGACGGGCCGGTCCCACCCGTTAGGTTTGAAATTTCAAACGAGGGAGTCGGGGCTCGTCGGCACCCGAGAGCCGCGGTGGTCGCCGGCGGCGATCCACGGCGAGGCAGGGAGATCGGAGAGTACCTCCGTGTTCAGGGCGCCATTCCGCGTTTGTGGGAGGTGGTGGTGGTCGCCGGCGAGTACCACGTTGGCGGCGACGCTTGCTCCGGCGGACGGCGATTCGGGCGGTCGTGGAACTCGTCGGAGAGAGCTGCGGAGGTGGAATTGGGGAGGGGGTTAGACTCGCTATAGCATGAGAAGGTATCTGATGAGGTTAGGGCGCCGGAGATGACCTCACCAGAGTGAACGATGCCGGAGCCCGAGGCAGACGGAGGTGGCCGGAGTCGAGGAGGAAAGGCCCCTCGAGGCTCGTTCAGTGGCTGGGCGTGGTCTGGTGAGGTTGTGGAGTCGTGCGGGGGCGAGAGCAAGCTCGGGGTGCTATATATAGCCGCCCCGAGGCGGTTGCCGAGAACGGGGTTCTCCGGCGAGGTGATTACGGTGGCGCTGCGGTTGCACGGGAGGGTTCAGAGGTTGAGCGTCGTCGTGGGTGTCTCCTGGTTCCGTTTAGGTGCTAACTGCGTCGGGATTTGGTTACTTAGGGGAAGCTCGACGGAACGGGGCGGTGCGGGCCCGTCGGCGGCAGGGAGCACGCTCTGTGCGTACCGCGCCACGGCGATGGTGCTGCATGCATGCGCTGGCGAGGAAATGGCCACGCGGAGCCACCAGGGGGTTTGGGCGGCGCCGAACGGCATTATGCCGCCGTTCTGCTCCCTGTCGGCCGCTACGGTGATTCGGCCGCCGCAAAGCACGCCGGCGCAGGCGGGCCAGTGCGCCACCGATGCCAGGAAGGCGCCAAGCGCGCGTGTGAGGCTACGGACAAGCAAGCTAGGCCGTGAGCAACGTGCCATGTGCACTGTGAGCATGTGACTGAATTCTGACGAAGATCGACACTGAAACTCTGAACTTAACTGAAGATGAACAGAAACAGTGCATGCAAGGTGTTCGACAGAATGATCTAGGCATGTAGGGATTTTTCCCTGAGCTGGTTTTTGGTGGAGGGGTCTCTCATTGCATCTAGAGGCTGCATGAATATTTGTGGAATTTTTGGAGAGGTGTAGATATGAATTTCAACAAATTTGGCAAATCTGGTCCAAACTTGCAGTGAGTGAAATTTGAAATATTTGAACAGGAGAAGAGTGGATCAAGATGGTTCTGGGTTGTGGGTACAAAGGACTATCCAGGGGTGTTGAGTTGAGGTCAACAATCAAAAGCATTAGGGTACTTGCTTTGCAATCCACCTAGGCTCAAAAGAAAAGACAGAATTATTTTGGGAGGAGAAATAATTGGAATAAAATCCAAAAATTGATTTTATTAGTTTGGACAGAATGTTTGGGTTGTACCAAAGTGGGAGGAGGGGGTTTTGGGAAAATTTCACCATAGGAGGCATGGAAAAATTTAGAAGGGATCAAAACCAAATAAAAGCCCAAAACTAAAAGGGTTTTCTTTTTAAAAGAAACTAAATCCAAGGAAAGGATTTTTTTTGAGAGGGCAAACTTAGAAGATGGTTTTTAGGAAGGGTTTAAATGACCTTCTTTCAAACCAAGCAAGGCTCTTCCTGAAAACAAAATCACAAAAAAATTGGAGTGTCACAGCACCTACCCCCTTAGGAAAAATCTCGTCCCCGAGATTTCAGCTGATGCTTAAACAGGTGTGGGTGCTCTGTCCGAAGAAAATTCTCGGTCTCCCAAGTTGCTTCATCCTCAGTGTGATTACTCCATTGAACTCTGAAAAACTTGATGGTTTTCCGTCGGGTCCTCCTCTCAGACTCCTCTAATATTTTTATTGGGTGCTCCCGGTAAGTGAGGTCCGGTTGTACGTCAATATACTCATGAGAAACTTGCTTCTCTGGGTTGCTCATGTATTTTCTCAACTGCGAGATGTGAAACACGTTGTGGATACCGGATAAGTCTCCGGGTAGGTCTAGCTGGTAGGCTACTTTGCCTCGTCGGGCCACTATATGAAATGGTCCGATGAATCTTGGTGCTAGTTTCCCCTTAATCCTGAATCGTTGCAGACCCTTCATAGGAGAAACTCTTAGGCATACCAATTCCCCGGGTTAAAAACTGATTTCCCTATGCTTTCGGTCGTAATAACTCTTTTGCCGACTTTGAGCTGTTTTGAGTCGTTCTCTAATTGTCTTAACTTTCTCCTCGGCCTCCTTGAGCATATCTGGGCCAAAGATACGGCTGTCTCCGGTTTCTGACCAATTTAGCGGGGTATGACATCTTCTCCCATATAGAGCTTCAAAAGGTGCCATTTGCAAGATGGCTTGATAGCTGTCGTTGTATGCGAACTCTGCATATGGCAAACTTTCTTCCCAACTGTTCCCGTAGGTGAGGACACAGGCTCTTAGCATGTCTTCTAGGATTTGGTTTACGCGTTCCGTCTGCCCATCAGTCTGGGGATGGTATGCGGTACTGAAGGCCAGTTGGGTTCCTAGTGCCTGTTGTAGGTGATCCCAGAATGTAGAGACGAACTGTGTGCCTCTATCGGAGATGATAGTCTTAGGGACTCCATGCAGGCAGACGATACGGGCAAGATAAAGTCGGGCTAGTCTCTGAGAGGTGTAAGTTGTTTTTACCAGAATAAAATGTGCCACCTTGGTTAATCTATCGGTTATGACCCATATGGCATCGTTTCCGTGTCGTGACCGTGGCAGTCCAACGATAAAGTCCATTCCAATCTCGTCCCATTTCCAGTCGGGTATCTTATTTGGCTGTAACAGTCCGGCTGGTTTCTGGTGCTCGGCCTTGATACGTTGACAAGAGTCACAGCATGCAATGAACGTGGCTATATCTCTCTTCATGCCGTGCCACCAAAAATTTTCCTGAAGGTCTTTGTACATTTTTGTCCCTCCAGGATGGATTGAATACGGAGCTGTGTGACTTTCAGTCAATATCTGCTGTTTGAGGTCCTTGACATTTGGTACGCATAGCCTCCCTCCGTACCACAATATTCCTTGCTCATCTACGTTGAATTATGAGGCTCTTCCCAAACTCACTTTTCTTTTTATGCCCTCAATGCTGGGGTGTCCGTGTTGGGCTTCCTTGATCCTTTCCATCAGGGTAGGCTGTATGTCTATATTCGACACACTGCCTTCGGTAACCATTATTAGATTGAGTCGGGCAAATTCCTGCTGAAATTCTGGCCTCAACTTCGGTATACTGTCGTCATCCATGCTGGGATTTCGACTAAGTGCATCTGCCACAACATTTGCTTTTCCGGGATGATAGTGGATTCCAACATCATAATCCTTCACCAACTCTAACCAGCCTCGTTGCCGTAAATTTAACTCTGGCTGTGTGAAAATATACTTAAGACTCTTATGGTCTGTGTATATCTCACAACGATTCCCAAGTAGGAAGTGTCTCCATTCCTTGAGTGCATGAATGACCGTTGCTAATTCCAAGTCATGAGTGGGGTAATTTTCCTCATGCTTGCGTAGTTGTCTAGAGACATACGCCACTACCTTGCCTTCTTGCATCAATACGCATCCGAGGCCTTTCCAGGATGCGTCACAATATACATGAAAATTCTTGTGTATATCTGGCACAATTAGTACTGCTGCCATTGTTAATTTGCTTTTTAGCTCTTGGAAGCTTTTCTCACATGCTTCTGTCCATTCAAACTTCTTGCCTTTCTTGAGCAATTGTGTCATGGGTTTGCTATAGTAGAGAATCCTTCAATAAATCTCCGTTAATAGCCTGCCATTCCCAAGAAACTCCATACGTCCGTTACGTTAACTGGTGGTTTCCAGCCAAGTACGGCCTTGATTTTTTTCGGGTCTACTGCAATACCTTCTTGGGATAGCACGTGGCCCAGAAAACCCACCTGTTTTAGCCAAAATTCACATTTGCTGAATTTGGCGTATAGTTGGTGTTTCCTGAGTTCTCCTAGTACAATCCTGAGATGTTCGGCGTGCTCTTCTGGTGTTTTGGAATATATCAGAATATCATCGATGATACCACAACAAACTTGTCCATATACTTCATAAATACTTTGTTCATGAGGTGAACAAAATATGCGGGGGTGTTGGTTAGTCCAAATGGCATCACTGTGAACTCATACAGCCCATATCTGGAGGTGAATGCGGTCTTGGGAATATCTTCTGTTCGTACTTTTAATTGGTGGTATCCTGATCTCAAGTCAATTTTTGAGAATACTTTGGCCTGTGCGAGCTGATCGAATAAATCATTTATTCGGGGCATTGGCTATTTGTTCTTGATTGTGACCATGTTGAGAGCTCGATAATCAATACACAACCTCATTGTTCCATCCTTCTTCTTGGCAAATAAAATTGGAGAACCCCAAGGTGAGGAGTTGGCTCGTATGTATCCTTTCTCCAATAATTCTTTTATTTGCTTCTTCAACTCTACCAATTCGGATGGTGCCATTCTGTAAGGTTTCTTGTAAATAGGAGCGGTTCCGGGTGCTAGCTCAATGCTGAATTCTATCTCTCGGTCTGGTGGCATGCCTGGTAGTTCTTCTGGAAATACGTCTGGGAATTCACATACTACTGGAACCTTGTTCAGCTCAGAAACGTCCACCTTGTTTAATCTAGGTTGCCGAGGTATTTGTCTCTCTTTGGCTGAAACTTTTATTTTCTTTCCATGATGGTGTGTGAGAATCACGGTACGGTTGAAGCAATCAATAAAACCTTTATTGGTGGTTAACTAATCCATTCCTAGGATGACATCCAGTCCTTTGCTTTCCAGTACAATAAGGTTGGCGTAAAACTTCAATCCTTCAAATTCAATAACCACTCCTTGACAGTAACTCTGGGTCACTTGCTTAATTCCAGGGGACTTGATGATCATTGATTTTTCCAAGGGAAGCATCGAAAAATTATTTTGCAAAGCAAAACTTTTCGAAACGAATGAGTGAGAAGCTCCAGAATCAAACAAAACCATGGCAGGTATTGTGTTGACGGGGTACGTACCGAGTACGATATCTGGGGCGTTCTGTGCTTCCTCTCGGGTCATGTGGTTCAAGTGACCTTTCCGGTGGTTGTTGTTGGGGTTAAAATTGCTTCGTTTTGATGCTGAATTATTTCCACCATTATTGAGCTTCAGGGTTGAGCTCCTTGGCTTGGGGCATTGCTTGGCATAGTGCCCTTCTTCTCCACAAGCATAACAGGTAACGCCTGGGTGATAGGTGAACTCTTTCTCTTGCATGGAAATTCTTGATTGGACGTGAATTAATCGTCGAGGTTTTGTGTGAATCCCCCTTCTGAAATTCCTTCTTTCTTCTGTGATTGCGAGCAAAAGTAGTCTGGTCCCTTTTTCGTTTGCGGAAATCTTCCAGGCTACATCGCTCATTTTCCAGGGTAATGGCATTATCCACCAGTGTTTTAAAATCTGGAAAGGTATGCACAACTAGCTGGCACTTAAGGGCGGGTGCCAGGCCTTCCAAGAATTTTTCCATCTTCTTGCTCTCGGTCATGCGTTCTTCATTGGCGTAGCAAGATAGCAGAGTGAATTGGCTGTTGTATTCTGACACTATCATGGCCCTTTGCTTGAGTTCATCAAATTCTTTCTTCTTGATCTTCATGACGCTCTTAGGAATATGTGCCCCACGAAAACCTTCTTTGAAATTTTCCCAGGTGATTTCATTTTTGTTGGGGTGCATGTGCAGGAAGTTTTCCCACCACGATGCAGCTGCTCCTGTGAGATAGTGTGGTGCATACAATACTTTTTCACGGTTTGAACACTATGCGATAATTAATTTTCTCTCCATGTCCCGAAGCCAGTCATCGGCCTCAAGAGGCTTGTCAGTATGAGAAAATGTTGGATGACGCGTCTTCTGTAACTCAGATAATTTGGATTGCGGTTGATACTGACCACGGTTACTTCCCATATTGATGAATTGGTTCATCATTTCCTGGTGTTGCTGCTGACTCTGTTCATACAAACGACAAACTTGTGTAAAAGTTGTTTCACTGTCCTGTTGACTCATCTGTCCCTGAGTGAAATTTTGGTTCTGCGGTGTGCCATAATTTTCTTCTGGCTGAGTTGGCATGGAGCGCGTCCAAGGACGAGACATCTTTCACTCTGGGGATATATTTTGTGAACTCGTAAGATAAGAAAGAGAGTCGCAAAAGTCAATGAAATCACACACAAAGAACATTTTAAAACTCCAGGATATTTTTGGAAACACACGATTTCGCGCGGAGAAGGACTAGTGCATATCTTACACGTGGGCATAATTATACATTACATCACTCAGGATATGCGTACATAATCCTGACATGTTATTTAAACTAGTGCACTCCTCCAGATCTTACATGATGCGCAAATAGGCTACTTCTCACAACCTATGTACATATAAACATATTACACAAGCCGATACATCGCATGGCGTCTATGCGTACT
The DNA here is from genome assembly GCF_002162155.2 of Triticum dicoccoides. Taxonomy (NCBI): domain Eukaryota; kingdom Viridiplantae; phylum Streptophyta; class Magnoliopsida; order Poales; family Poaceae; genus Triticum; species Triticum dicoccoides. The sequence goes on along the minus strand of NC_041389.1, from coordinate 444,599,275 downwards.
TAGTCGGCGATGGTGAGGATCTCCCTTGGCCTGCCGAGGGTGAGACGCAGAGACGCTGGGGAATCAACCTCCTCCTCGCTAATAGGTTCCAGACGAGAAACGTTGTGCTGAGCTGATGGAGCAGGTGCCGTAGGCGGAATAACACGAATACGAGTGGGTGGAATAGGTGGGGTAGCACGTATGGGAGTGGGTGCAACAAGTGGTGCAGAGCGGACAGGAGTGGGTGCAATAGCCTGGTTAAACTCCTCTGTGGTAGGCAGACGACGAGCAGAGGCGAGTATGGTAGGTGAGTGAGAGGCTGCGGATGACACAAAAGTCAGTGGTGGAGCGGTGTGCAGGAGTTCCCTCCTGTTAGCAGCACAGCCAGGAACTGAGTCCATGCGTGCAGCTACGAGGTCATCCACCATGCAGTCGAATGCTGCCTCCAGGGCTCGGAGGTACTCGACAAGCATCTCAAAGGCTTCATCTCGCTCTCCTCTGGGGCAAGAGAAAGAGTAGTGACAGGTGTAAGGCACATGGCATGGAAGGTAGCGGTAGTGACGGGTCTTCATTGCAGGAAGAACATCCCGAAGACGGGCTATCGTCTCGCGGGCAGCCATCTGCATAGCATGCCTTTCTGTAGGCATGGCTCTCCCCACGAATCGGAGGCGGCGTATTTCAGCATGGCCTCCCCTGAACTGCACCGCGGCCTGGTGCATAGTCAGACTGTCGTTGATCTTGTGTGGATAAAGCGTGAAGACTGGGCGCATGGATGGCCCCATCGCGACCTGAACGATGAAGGAGAGGATTTTGACGAACCCCTCAGGCACGTTGGCGAACATTTGAGACTCGCGGTCGTTGCCGGCCATCTACAAAAGTAGGCAAAAATTCTGAGTGATCAGATCATAAAATTTTATGCTGACTGTCAGAAAAATGACTACACTTGTAAAAACATGAATAACTCTATCATGCTAATAACCAATTAGCGATCACACCTAGTGGCTTCCTACAGTCAGCCTGGCTCTGATACCAAGTCTGTCACGACCGGCTTTTCAATAAAATGTTTATTGATAAAACCGATCTTTTAAACCCAGTATAGGAAAAGTTATCCTTTCTGGTAGACAAAAGCTTGATAAACAGAGAACCAGTAGCATCGAATATATTACAGGGTTGAGCTGAGGCTGCTCAACAATTTATTACAAACTCGCCAATATCTTACATATGGGCGGTTATGACACAGGGGTGTGGTGGCATGCTACTAGCTCGAGGAAAAGTGGTGGTGGATAACTTGACTTCTACTGGCAGCTCATCAAGTGTCGAGGTGAGGCTCGATGAATTTATTTTCGGGGTTGCGGAAGCGGATAATACAATGACCAAGACAGGATCGCACGGGACTGACTGGGACTCCTCTAGGCGTCGGACTCGCTATCAAACTCTTCATCCATGAGATCGCCTTCATCAACATCTGGCCAAATCAACAACCCAGGTGAGTACTTGAAAGTACTCGCAAGACAGTTCGGACAAAAGATATAATCAATGAATGCATGAATGCGTCATGAATAAAGGATGATGCTCATATAACAACGGTAAGATTTGCAGGACTTGATAAATAAAGTAAATAGCTGAAAAACCGATCGGGTGTCTGGAGCGATGCCTCGAAAGGTAGATAAATAAAATGCATGCCGCAGTCGGGCGTCTAAGCGACAGCACATAAAGGGCTTAAAAGAAATGCCACAGTCGGACGTCTGGGCGACATCACATAAAGGGCTTTAAAAGAAATGCCACAGTCGGACGTCTGGGCGACATCACATAAAGGGCTCTAAAAGAAATGCCACAGTCGGACGTCTGGGCGACATCACATAAAGGGCTTTAAAAGAAATACCACAGTCGGACGTCTGGGCGACATCACAGACAGGGCTTTAAAAGCAATACCACAGTCAGACGTCTGAGCGACATCACAGACAAGGCCTATAACAAAAGTAAATAACAGGTCTGCCACCGTCGGACGTCTGAGCGACATCGCAGACAGGGCTTATAACAAAATAAATAACAGGTCTGCCACCGTCGGACGTCTGAGCGACATCGCAGACAGGGCTTATAATAAATGTAAGCAACAAGATTAGTCCATCCACAAGAATAATCTTTTAACCGGATTTATCACACATAAATCCCACCGGAGTTTTGTCACTGAGGCTGATACCTGACAAGATAAGATGAATATAGTATTTGAACAAAGTACAAGATAATTGAGAGATTTAGGACTCTGCAGAGTTTGGATGAACTGACCACAGCCAACGAATTTCCGTAGTCATGAAGAACTAGTTTCGTTTACGGTATTTCAGTAGAAACACATTTAACTAGTACACACCCATTTCACCTCACGATGCCAGGAATCACCCTGGACAACGTCCAAGAAAAACTTTGAGACAGGGAGGCCACAACCTCGAATAGCATGGGATCAAATTTCTATACACGCGCTCTAAGGGGTGCCCCCCTCTCGGTCCCAACCGGAAACACCCATGCCCCCTGACCGGATGACGGGCTTTAATCCAAGGCCATGGAACCCTCACCCCGGCCTCTCTATTTGGTGTGTACCAGGAAAACGATTTGCAACTTACTATGCCATATTCCTTTCGGAAAACATGTGACAGTAGGAAGAAATGAATGGAAATGTGATTTGTTTCACGATGACACGGAAGTCAAATAATCTGGCATAAGACTGGCATGTCACAACACTGCCATCTTACCCATCCTCATGCCAACACATGGCTATGCAAACATGTATCCAACAACATAATGCTCACTTTCCGATTATGTGCATGTAACATAACATTTAAAGTGATGTTCCTAAACATGCCATGACCATACTACAATGCAAACATGCAACAACACTCATCATATCAAGAGTTCAAACATGCTTGCCTGGTTCGGAGTAGTCGGAGTCTAACTGTGCGAAGTTTGCAGCTCCGTCACCTCCTCCGGTATCTATGGTATAAGAAAAATACGTACGCAACGTAAATACCGTGAGCGTACAGAAAAGTGTTCCAAATATTTTTCAAATAAATATGATAAAAAAACTAGACAAAATTTGAAGAGGACAGAAAAAGAATCACTCAAAATTTCCTTTCTATTAAAAAGTTATAAGGGTTTTAACCCAAGGACCCATCTGTAATGAAACAGAAAACTTCCAGGGGGCTTTGCAGAAAAATCCAGAAAACGGTTCAGAGTGAAAGCGTATTTGTCAGAGTACGCTTTCAGTAACTGATTCAAGAAAAAACAAAGGAGAGGCTGACGGGCGGGTCCCACCCGTCAGGTTTGAAATTTCAAACGAGGGAGTCAGGGCTCGTCGGCGCCCGAGAGCCGTGGTGGTCGCCGGCGGCGATCCACGGCGAGGCAGGGAGATCGGAGAGTACCTTCGTGTTCAGGGCGCCATTCCGCGTCTATGGCAGGTGGTGGTGGTCGCTGGCGAGTACCACGTTGGCGGCGACGCTTGCTCCGGCGGACGGCGATTCGGGCGGTCGTGGAACTCGTCGGAGAGAGCTGCGGAGGTGGAATTGGGGAGGGGTTTAGACTCGCTATAGCATGAGAAGGTATCTGACGAGGTTAGGGCGCCGCAGATGACCTCACTGGAGTGAACGATGCCGGAGCCCGAGGCGGACGGAGGTGGCCGGAGTCGAGGAGGAAAGGCCCCTCGAGGCTCGTTCAGTGGCTGGGCGGGGTCTGGTGAGGTGGTGGAGTCGTGCGGGGGCGAGAGCAAGCTCGGGGTGCTATATATAGCCGCCCCAAGGCGGTTGCCGAGAACGGGGTTCTCCGGCGAGGTGATTACGGCGGCGCTGCGGTTGCATGGGAGGGTTCAGAGGTTGAGCGTCATCGTGGGTGTCTCCTGGTTCCGTTTAGGTGCTAACCGCGTCGGGATTTGGTGGCTTAGGGGAAGCTCAACGGAACGGGGCGGTGCGGGCCCGTCGGTGGCAGGGAGCACGCTCTGTGCGTGCCGCGCCACGGCGACAGTGCTGCATGCGTTTGCTGGCGAGGAAATGGCCACGCGGAGCCACCAGGGGGTTTGGGCGGCGCCGAACGGCGTTATGCCGCCGTTCTGCTCCCTGTCGGCCGCTACGGTGATTCGGCCGCCGCAAAGCACGCCGGCGCAGGCGGGCCAGGGCGCCACCGACGCCAGGAAGGCGCCAAGCACGCGTGTGAGGCTCCGGACAAGCAAGCTAGGCCGTGAGCAACGTACCAAGTGCACTGTGAGCATGTGACTGAATTCTGACGAAGATCGACACTGAAACTCTGAACTTAACTGAAGATGAACAGAAACAGTGCATGCAAGGTGTTCGACAGAATGATCTAGGCATGTAGGGATTTTTCCCTGAGCTGGTTTTTGGTGGAGGGGTCTCTCATTGTATCTAGAGGCTGCATGAATATTTGTGGAATTTTTGGAGAGGTGTAGATATGAATTTCACCAAATTTGGCAAATCCGGTCCAAACTTGCAGTAAGTGAAATTTGAAATATTTGAATAGGAGAAGAGTGGATCAAGATGGTTCTGGGTTGTGGGTACAAAGGACTATCCAGGGGTGTTGAGTTGAGGTCAACAATCAAAAGCATTAGTGTACTTGCTTTGCAATCCACCTAGGCTCAAAAGAAAAGACAGAATTATTTTGGGAGGAGAAATAATTGGAATAAAATCCAAAAATTGATTTTATTAGTTTGGACAGAATGTTTGGGTTGTACCAAAGTGGGAGGAGGGGTTTTTGGGAAAATTTCACCATAGGAGGCATGGTAAAATTTAGAAGGGATCAAAACCAAATAAAAGCCCAAAACTAAAAGGGTTTTCTTTTTAAAAGAAACTAAATCCAATGAAAGGATTTTTTTGAGAGGGCAAACTTAGAAGATGGTTTTTAGGAAGGGTTTAAATGACCTTCTTTCAAACCAAGCAAGGCTCTTCCTGAAAACAAAATCACAAAATTTTTGGAGTGTCACAAATACTTTAGGGATTATCGCTTGACGCGAAAAGGGAAACTATTATGGGATCAAATTTCTATGTTGCGTTGGTATGCCCGGGATCTATGCTTGAGATACGATATTACTTGTTGCTCTAGGATGAAGGCTCCACACCTTCCCTTTTCATGCAAATTTAATGATAATGAAACCTTACCTTCTTATGCTAATGGTATATATGATTACCATGATGTTGAACAAATTGAAGAATTTGTTGCTTTTGAGGGTGCTTATGAAATTGCTTCTTTGATTGAAAAGTATGATACTACTCTCTACAAATCTGAAAACGTTGCCATCCTTGAATATTGTTATGATAATTATGCTTCTAATGCCTATGTTAAACCATATATTGATGTCTTCTCCGCTGTCCAAGAAAAGACTAGTATTTTCCAGGAAGCTATGGAAGAAGAAATTGATGAAACTCTGAGCTCATTGGATGAAAAAGATGAGGAGGAGAGCAAAGAATAAAAGGAGGAAGAGCGGATTGATCACCCGTGCCCACCTTCTAATGAGAGTAACTCTTTATCCCATACACTGTTTAATTTCCCTTCGTGCTTACCGAAGGATGATTGCTATGATGATTGTTATGATCCCGTTGATTCTCTTGAATTACCCCTTTTTGATGATGCTCGCTATGCTTGTGGCCAAGTTGCCAATATGAATTATGCTTATGGAGATGAACTTGCTATAGTCCCTTATGTTAAACATGAAATTGTTGCTATTTCACCCACGCATGATAGTCCTATTATCTTTTTGAATTCTCTAGACTACACTATACCAGAGAAGTTTGTGCTTATTAAGGATTATATTGATGGGTTGCCTTTTACCATTGCACATGATGATTTTGATGAATGTAATATGCATGTGCTTGCTGCTCCTACTTGCAATTATTATGAGAGAGGAACTACATCTCCGCCTCTTTATGTTTCCAACATGATAGAATTGCAAGAAACTGCTTATACTATGCATCGGCCTTTAATTGGTGTGCATGAATTGTTCTTTTATGACATGCCGATGCATAGGAAGAGAGTTATACTTCGTTGTTGCATGATATATGTTACTTTGTGCTCACTACTAAATTACAAATCATTGTTAATTAAAATTGGCTTTGATATACCTTGGGATCCGGATGGATTCATTACTTGAGCACTATATGCCTAGCTTAATGGCTTTAAAGAAAGCGCTGCCAGGAAGACAACCGGGAAGTTTTAGAGAGTCATTTATTTCTGTTGTGTGCTTTCATATAGTTTAAAAACAAAAAAAATAAAGAGGGGAACCTAAAAACTTTTCAAAAAGGAAAGTGAAAGTAAGAAAGACAAGCATTATAGAATGCTTCATGCGCTTCACTTATATTATTTGAAGTCTGGATTGCCTGTTTCTCTCCACATAGAAAATCGCCATTTGTAGAATGCTCTTTTGCTTCATTTATATTTTTTAGAGCGTGGGCATATATTTTGTAGAAAGAATTAAACTCTCTTGCTTCATTTATATCTATTTAGAGAGATGACAGGAATTGGTCATTCACATGGTTAGTTATAAAATCCTACATAAACTTGTAGATCGCTGAATATGATATGTTTGATTCCTTTCAATAGTTTTGCAATATAAAGGTGGTGATATTAGATTCATGCTAGTGGGTGGTTGTGGAGACACTTGTGTTGAGGTTTGCAAGTCCCGTAGCATGCACGTATGGTAACCGTTGTGTGACAAATTTGAAGCATGGGGGTGTTTCTTTGATTGTCTTCCTTATGAGTGGCAGTCGGGGACGAGCGATGGTCTTTTCCTACCAATCTACACCCCTAGGGGCATGCGTAGTAGTACTTTGCTGCGAGGGCTAATAAACTTTTGCAATAAGTATATGAGTTCTTTATGACTAATGTGAGTCCATGGGTCATACGCACTTTTACCTTTCCATCATTGCTAGCCTCTTCGGTACCGTGCATTGCCCTTTCTCACCTTGAGAGTTGGTGCAAACTTCGTCGGTGCATCCAAACCCCGTGATATGATACGCTTTATCACACATAAGCCTCATTATATCTTCCTCAAAACAGCCACCATACCTACCTATCATGGCATTTCCATAGCCATTCCGAGATATATTGCCATGCAACTTCCATCATCATCATATACATGACTTGAGCATTTATTATCATATTGCTTTGCATAATTGTAAGATAGCTAGCATGATGTTTTCATGGCTTGTCCATTTTTTTGATGTCATTGCTATGCTAGATCATTGCACATCCCGGTACACCGCCGGAAGCATTCATATAGAGTCATATCTTTGTTCTAGTATCGAGTTGTAATATCGAGTTGTAAGTAAATAAAAGTGTGATGATCATCATTATAGAGCATTGCCCCATAAAAAAAGGAAAGGCCAAAGAAGCCTAAATAATAAAGGGGGCCAAAGAAGCCCACCAAGAAAAAAAAGAAAAAAAGAAAAAAAAAGAAATGAAAAGGGGCAACGTTACTATCCTTTTTCCACAATTGTGCTTCAAAGTAGCACCATGTTCTTCATATAGAGAGTCTCCTATGTTGTCACTTTCATATACTAGTGGGAATTTTTCATTATAGAACTTGACTTGTATATTCCAATGATGGGCTTCCTCAAATGCCCTAGGTCTTCATGAGCAAGCAAGTTAGATGCACACCCACTTAGTTTTCAGTTTGAGCTTTCATACACTTGTAGCTCGTAGTGCATCCGTTGCATGGCAATCCCTACTCCTCGCATTGACATCAATTGATGGGCATCTCTATAGCCCGTTGATTAGCCGCGTCGATGTGAGACCTTCTCCTTTTTTGTCTTCTCCACATAACCTCCACTATTATATTCTATTCCACCTATAGTGCTATATCCATGGCTTGCGCTCATGTATTACGTGAGGGTTGAAAAACTGAAGCGCGTTAAAAAGTATGAACCAATTGCTCAGCTCGTCATCGGGTTGTGCATGATGGGAGAATTTTTGTGTGACGAAGATGAAGCATGGCCAAATTGTATGATTTTGTAGGGATAAGCTTGCTTTGGCCTTGTTGTTTTGAAAAGATATGATTGCTTTATTGGTACGCTCGAAGTATTATCGCTTTTATGTCAAATGATAGACTATTGCTTTGAATCACTCATGTCTTAATATTCATACCATGATTAGACATATGATCAAGATAATGCTAGGTAGCATTCCACATCAAAAATTATCTTTTTTATCATTTACCTACTCGAGGACGAGCAGAAATTAAGCTTGGGGATGCTGATACGTCTCCGTCGTATCTATAATTTTTGATTGTTCCATGCCAATATTCTTCAACTTTCATATACTTTTGGCAACTTTTTATACTATTTTTGGGACTAACATATTGATCCAGTGCCCAGTGCGAGTTCCTGTTTGTTGCATGTTTTATGTTTCGCAGAAAACCAATATCAAACGGAGTCAAAACGGGATAAAAACGGACGGAGAATTATTTTGGAATATTTGGGATTTTCCGGAGGAAGAATCAACGCGAAACGGTATCCGGGGTGGCCACGAGACAGGGGGGCGCGCCCTCCCCCCCTGGGCGCACCCTGGACTCTCGTGGGCCACCCGTATGGCGGTTGATGGCCTTCTTTTGCCACAAGAAAGCTAATTTTATGAGAAAAGTCTAGGCGAAACATTCACCCCAATCAGAGTTACGGATCTCCGGATATTAAAGAAACGGTGAAGGGGTAGAATCTGGGAGCGCAGAAACAGAGAGATAGATCCAATCTTGGAGGGGCTCTCGCCCCTCCCACGCCATGGGAGCCGAGGACCAGAGGGGAAACCCTTGTCCCATCTAGGTAGGAGATCAAGAAAGAAGAAGAAGAAGGGGGGCCTCTCCCCCTTGCTTCCGGTGGCGCTGGAACGCCGTCGGGGACCATCATCATCACCACGATCTTCACCAACACCTCCGCCATCTTCACCAACATCTCCATCACCTTCCCCCCTTCTATCTACAGCGGTCCACTCTCCCGCAACCCGTTGTACCCTCTACCTGAACATGGTGCTTTATGCTTCATATTATTTTCCAATGATGTGTCGCCATCCTATGATGTCTGAGTAGATTTTTGTTGTCCTACCGGTGATTGATGAATTGCTATTATTGGTTTGAATTGCATGTTTTATTATTTCACTAGTAGAAAAAGGGCCTATTGTCCCGGTTGGTGAGGGCCTTTAGTCCCGGTTCATGAACCGGGACTAAAGGGTTGGTACTAATGCCCTGACCCCTTTAGTCCCGGTTCAATCCAGAATCGGGACAGAAGGGCCTCCACGTGGCCTGTCCCCTGAGCCCAGGCAGGAGGGCCTTTGGTCCCGGTTGGTGGCACCAACCGGGACCAATAGGCATCCACGCGTCAGCGTTTATGTGGTTGTGGTTTCTGTTTTTTTTGAAAGGGGGGGTTTTGGGGGGTTTTGGGGGGTTAATTTAGGTGTTTCATATATTGTGCTATAGCTAGCTAATTAATAGAGAGAAGTGTCCTCTCTTTTGTCCGTGCTTGGTCGACGCTACGTACCATACATACATACGTATAGAGAGGACTAGCTAGACACGCTAGCTAGCTAGTAAGCAAACAGAAGATCGTCATGAACATATATGCATACAGAGAGAAGTGATATCGACCACCTCTCCTTCTCCGAGAGATTGGTCGAACAAACAAGTTCTCGTATATCTATCCGACACTACCGGCTACATATATACAATAATTATCTTTTACAAATATATAATCTCCTAAAATACGGACGCGTGGTCCACATAGTATTCTCCGTCTTCAGCGATCACGTGGTCAAGAAAGAATGCCGCCAATTCCTCTTGAATTGCTCGCATGCGATCTGGTGCTAGGAGTTCATCCC
>NC_041389.1:444587487-444588079 GCF_002162155.2 Triticum dicoccoides | reverse complement strand
GTCCCGGTTGGTGCCACCAACCGGGACCAAAGGCCCCCTTTAGTCCCGGTTGGTGCCACCAACCGGGACCAAAGGCCTTGTGCTGCCCCGCGCCAAATGTTTAGTCCCACCTCGCTAGTTGAGAGGGAGCCGCACCAGTTTATAAGGTGCGGTGCGGCTCCCCTCTCGAGCTCCTCTCTAAAGCAGGCTTTCGGGCCTAACTCTGCCATCTGTGCATGTGGGCCTACTGGGCCTTCCACGGGCCTGAATCCTGGCCCAAAAGGTTTCTAGTCGTATTCAGGCCGTGGGGGCCCAGTAGGTGGCATTTTTTTTGGTTTTTTTGTTTTATTTGTTGCTTTATTTAGTTTATTTTGGTTTTGGTTTATTTTTCTTTTGGTCTTTTGCTTTATTTTTTAATTCTTTTTGCTTTTAGTTTTAGAAAAATTATAAACTTTCTGTTAGTGCCATTAGTTTTCAAATCTGAAAACTGTTTTTTTGTTTTCTTTGTTGCTTTATTTATTTTATTTTGTTTCTACTTACAACAAAATACTTATTGTTGCTATTTTTATTTTTTTTCATTTTTTTGTTTTGTTTTCTGCATTATTTAGTTTTT
>NC_041389.1:444569323-444587172 GCF_002162155.2 Triticum dicoccoides | reverse complement strand
TTTTTTTCAGTTTTTTGTTCTGTTTTCTGCATTATTTAGTTTTTGTTGTTTTTTGCTTTATTTTTTAATTCTTTTTGCTTTTAGTTTTAGAAAAATTATAAACTTTCTGTTAGTGCCATTAGTTTTCAAATCTGAAAACTCTTTTTTTGTTTCCTTTGTTGCTTTATTTATTTTATTTTGTTTCTACTTACAACAAAATACTTATTGTTGCTATTTTTATTTTTTTCAGTTTTTGTTCTGTTTTCTGTATTATTTATTTTTTGTTGTTTTTTGCTTTATTTTTTAATTCTTTTTGCTTTTAGTTTTAGAAAAATTATAAACTTTCTGTTAGTGCCATTAGTTTTCAAATTTGGAAACTCTTTTTTTGTTTTCTTTGTTTCTTTATTTATAAACCGGTGTGAGCGCCCTTCGGTTGGCGAGGTTTTAAAATTCATAGTTTTCAAATGAACTCTGAAAAAGTTGGCATAGCATGTGCATGTACAAAACGGACAATGGTATCATACTCGTCTGTTACAAAGTTGGCATGTTATCATCATAATAGTTGCGGGAGAAAGTCTTCACTTTTTCTTCGCTTGTGTCGTTTGCTTATTGCGTCGTAACCATGGATAATCTTCATCGTTTATCGGGATGCTTGGGTCAGCCTTGACTTTGAAGGGGGGAATTTCATGAAACTTTTCGCATTGTGTCCTTGCATCGACAATGACCCGGCGGAGATCATCATCATCGGGCACATCGTCTGGTTCCTCTTGATCTTCAGCAGCTTCGCCCGTTGCAGCACCATCGTGCACATCGGCTGGTGCATCTTGATGTTCAGTAGCATCACCGTATTCAGGGGGCACATAGTTGTCATCGTACTCTTCTTCCTCGCCGTCTTCCATCATAACCCCTATTTCTCCGTGCCTCGTCCAAACATTATAATGTGGCATGAAACCCTTGTAAAGCAGGTGGGTGTGAAGGATTTTCCGGTCAGAGTAAGACTTCGTATTCCCACATATAGGGCATGGACAACACATAAAACCATTCTGCTTGTTTGCCTCAGCCACTTCGAGAAAATCATGCACGCCCTTAATGTACTCGGAGGTGTGTCTGTCACCGTACATCCATTGCCGGTTCATCTGCGTGCATTATATATAATTAAGTGTGTCAAAAATCATTACAGAACATCACGAATAGATAATTAAGTGACCAAATTAATAGAAGTTCATCATCACATAAAAACCAAAGTAGATACATAGTTCTCATCTAACAACATAAAGCTCTGCAGAGCATCTAAATTAATTAAACCATACATTGAAACTATGTAAAACATTTCAATGCGAAAACAAATGCGATCATAATCGCAACCAAGGTAACAACTGATCCAACGGCATAATGATTCCAAGCCTCGGTATGAATGGCATATTTTCTAATCTTTCTCATCTTCAAGCGCATTGCATCCATCTTGATCTTGTGATCATCGACGACATCCGCAACATGCAACTCCAATATCATCTTCTCCTCCTTAAGTTTTTTTATTTTTTCCTTCAAGAAATTATTTTCTTCTTCAACTAAATTTAACCTCTCGACAATAGGGTCGGTTGGAATTTCCGGTTCAACAACCTCCTAGATAAATAAAATCTATGTCACGTTGGTCGGCATAATTTTCATAAACAATAAATGAACCAATAGTTATGAAAAGATAATATATACCACATCTGAATCATAGACAGGACGAGGGCCGACGGGGGCGAATACCAAAACCATCGGCGCACTATATAAGATGCAATAATAAAAGTAAGAAAATAATACAAGTATCTATCTAAACAAACAAGTAATAATATTTTTCCTTTCAGAAAGAAGATAAGAACAAGAGGCTCACCACGGTGGTGCCGGCGATGAGATCGGCACGGGTGATCGACGGCGGTGAAGACGGGGACGGGGCGTGACGGACCGCTAAACCTAGATAAATATTGAGGAAAATGGAGCTTGGCGGTCGAGCTTGGAGACGAGAAACCTTAAGTAGTGTGGCTCGGGCATTCCATCGAACACCTTGTGTGCATAGGAGGTGAGCTAGAGCACCACCAAGCCCTCTCCCCCTCGGCCAGAAAAAACAGAGCAGTGTGCTCTGCTCTTGCGTGAGGGGCTATATATAGGCACCACTATTGGTCCCGGTTGGTGGCATGAACCGGGACTAAAGGTAACCCTTTTGGTCCCGGTTCATGCCACCAACCGGGACCAATAGTGGTGGGCCAGGAGCCAGGACCATTGGTCCCGGTTCGTCCCACCAACCGGGACCAAAAGGTCCGGACGAACCGGGACCAATGGCCCACGTGGCCCGGCCGGCCCCCTGGGCTCACGAACCGGGGCAAATAGCTCCATTGGTCCCGGTTCTGGATTGAACCGGGACTAATGGGCTAAACTGGCCTGGACGAAAGCCCTGTTTTCTACTAGTGTTTGTGCTGTCCTATTGTGCCCTCCGTGTCGCGCAAGCGTGAGGGATCCCCGCTGTAGGGTTTGCAATATGTTCATGATTTTCTTATGGTGGGTGGCGTGAGTGACAGAAGCACAGGCCCGAGTAAGTAGGTTGTTTGCGTATGGGATAAAGGGGACTTGATGCTTTAATGCTATGGTTGGGTTTTACCTTAATGATCTTTAGTAGTTGCGGATGCTTGCTAGAGTTCCAATCATAAGTGCATATGATCCAAGAAGAGAAAGTATGTTAGCTTATGCCTCTCCCTCAAATAGAATTGCAATAGTGATTACCGGTCTAGTAACGTAGTCAATTGCTTAGGGACAATTCCACAACACCTACCACCACTTTTCCACACTCACTATATTTACTTTATTGCTTCTTTATCTAAACAACCCCTAGTTTATATTTACGTGTTTTTATTATCTTGCAAACCTATCCTATCACACCTACAAAGTACTTCTAGTTTCATACTTGTTCTAGGTAAAGCAAACACTAAGCGTGCGTAGAGTCGTATCAGTGGCAGATAGGGCTTGAGAGAATATTTGTTCTACCTTTAGCTCCTCGTTGGGTTCAACACTCTTACTTATCGAAAGAGGCTACAACTATCCCGTATACTTGCAGGTTATCATCGTCCCCGCCACACAGCCACTACCGTGGATCGATGGGCCCTTGTCGTCAACACGACACCACCACCGACAGACGAAGGAGGAGTGCTTGCCGTGATCGCCAAGGCGTGTGGCCGCATCCTTCACTACCTTGGTGGCAGTTATTTCAGCGGTGCCTCTGGCTCTCGGGTCATGGTATCCGAGGCTACACATGCGGTGCAACAGTAAACGAGTTACGACCGATGCAATGCCATTCGCTGCTCTACGTTCGTCAAGACGGACGTGGCACCGAAATGGGTCTGCAATAACACAGACCTTTTGCGGCGTGGCGCTACACCACTCCGTCACCACCGCCGAGACGGCCGTCAAGGTCGCCACCGTCTTGATGGCGAGCTCGCCAAGATCCGCAGGGAGTGGTCGCTTAGCGACTACTCCACTAACGCCGGTAGGGGCAAGGCTGCCACCAGCGCCTTCAGAAGTGGTCAGGCAGCCCTTCGCACCGCGTAACAGGATGCGGAGCGGCTCCTCCGCGAGCGTCAGGAAGCCGCCGGAAAAGGCTGCCACGGACCTCTGGCATCCTTGCACCGTTGGAAGGACGACGAAGTCGGTGGCACAGACACCGATGGCGGTGCAGCAGGACAAGGTGGCCACGCTTATGGGGTGGCTGTCTGATATATGATTTAGTGTTTTTTTAATAGTTTTTAGTAAAACGGTCAAAATATCGTCCATTTATCTAAACTATATTAGAACTTGAATGAAATCCGTGTGGTTTGGTTGAATTTCATCCGGTTTGTTCAAATAGATATTGCAATATATACGGCTACAGTTGAATGGCATCCTCCTGTATCCATGTCCGCGAACTAGTCCTCCTAAGCCAGGTAAGGTAGCGGGGCTCTACTACATCATCGTAACGAGATATAACATGCCTCCTGCCCTCCTTGCATTTGTGTCAAATAAGTTATGTCCTTAGACATAATGTGTTAGCTATGTCGTGGGACATAGGGCACGTAATAAGTACAAGACATATATAGTTTGTAATGTATGTACTGGTTCTATAAGACTTTGATTATATACTGAACTATGTTCTTTTACTCTATATAACTTCACGGAATAATACAATGGAGGAGGAAATGTGTTTAGTGGATAGTGCATCTACTAACACGATACTTAGGGAGATGAAGTATTTCCAGACACTCAAGAAGAGTAATGGAAGTGTCATGACAATTGCTGGTTGAGACACAGTAATTGTTGGTTCTGGTCAAGCTACAATTACACTCCATATAGGTACTAAATTGGTAATCCAGGATGCTCTACTGTATCCAGATTCTACTCGTACCTTGCTGAGTTTTAAGGATATCCGCGAAAATGGTTTCCATTTGAAAACTAATGAAAATAGTGGGGCAGAATGCCTACTCATATCTCAGCAAAAGGGATTTTGAAAGAAAGTACTTGAGAATTTGCCTTCTCTACCTTCTGGGTTGTATTATACATACATTAAACTAGAGACGCATATGGCGTACAAGATAGTTTTTCAAAATCTTGATAAGTTCAAGATTTGGCATGGTCGCATGAGTCGTCCTGGTATTGGGATGATGAGAAAAATTATTGATGGTTCTATTGTACACAACATAACAGATAGAAAGTTTCCAAAATCATCGAATTTTGTATGCACATCATGTGCAACTGGAAAACTGATGCAAGGCCATCTTATGTGAAATTAAAGGATGAGCCACTTGATTTCTTTGAACACATTCAAGGAGATATTTGTGGTCCAATACAACCGTTATCTGGACCTTTTAGATATTTCATGGTCCTAATTGATGCATCAACAAGATGGTTAAATGTGTGTCTATTATCAACAAGGAACCGTGCTTTTGCAAAGCTAATTGCTCAGATAATTAAACTAAGAGCAAATCATCCTGAGCATAGGATAAAAACCATCAGAATGGATAATGCTGTGGAATTTAGTTCATGAGCATTTAATAATTATTGCCTAGCTTTGGGCATTTTTGTGGAGCACTCAGTACCTTATGTACATATCCAGAATGGTCTTGCAGAATCTCTTATCAAGAGGATCAAGTTGATAGCAAGACTGCTCCTGCAGAATAGTAATATTCCAGTTTCATGTTGGGGTCATGAAGTTTTACATGCTGCAGAGTTGATACAAATTCGACCAACTGCATATCATACGGTCTCCCCGTTGCAGTTAGTACGTGGAAACCAGCCAAGTATTTCCCATCTGCGGCAATTCGGTTGTGAGGTATATGTACCGATCTCACCATCGTAGTGTACATCAATGGGCCCTCATAGACGAATGGGGATCTATGTGGGATACAATTCTGTGTCAATCATTAAGTACCTGGAACCCCTGACAGGGGATTTGTTTATAGCCCGGTACGCTGATTGCATTTTTGATGAGGACAATTTCCCAGCATTAGGGGGAGAGAATAGCCACAAAGAATGTCGAGAAATAGATTGGGATGTGAAAGGCATCCAGTCCTTAGATCCACATACGAATGAGTCTAAACTGGAGGTTCAGAAGATTATAAATTTGCAAAATATTGCAAATAATCTGCCAGATGCATTTACTGATTATAAAGGTGTCACAAAATCAAATGTTCCCGCTATGAATGTGCCAGAGAGTGGATGTGACCCATAGATCTACTCAGCCACCTAAGAGGGGGAGGAATCTGGACACAAAGGACAAGGTTTTGCAGAAGCATCCAAGGAGAATGAGGAATCCTCAAATAGTAAATGCAAGTCAAGTCAACAAAATGTTGGTATTCAACCTAGGGTGGAAGGACACATGAAGGATGTTGGGCATCCAGAACCCAACACGAGTGTGTGCACAAATTTTGATGTTGGGACATTGGAAGACCTTGATCCAATTGTTGAGGGAAACCACGAAGGATGAAAAGGTATTCATGAGATATGCATTAATTATATTGATTCAGGAGAATCATACAATAGAAAGACTACAGTTGTCGAAATTTATTTTGCCTCTAGAATTGCAGAAGGCCTTGATTTGGATCGAGAACCTAAGTCCATGGCAGAGTGCATGAAGCACCTAGACTGGTCCAAATGGAAGGCAGCAATTGAGGATGAATTGCGCTCGCTCATAAAAAGAGGGGTATTTACTTCAGTAATACCCACTCCTCAGCATGTGTTCCATGTGGGAGCAAAATGGGTTTTCGTTCATAAGAGGAATGAGAACAATGAGGTGGTGATATAAGGCGAGGCTTGTAGCACAGGGATTCACGCATAGACCCGACATCGATTATGATGAAACATATTCTCCTGTTATGAGTGGAACAACGTTTCGATATTTAATATCACTGGCAGTGAAAATGAATTTGTCTATCCAACTGATGGATGTTGTGACTGCATATTTATATGGGTCACTGGATTCGGATATTTATATGAAAGTTCATGAGGGAATGAAGCTTCCAAATCCAAAGGCTAATCGCAACATGTATTGCGTAAAGCTTCAGAAGTCATTGTATGGCTTGAAGCAGTCGGGAAGAATGTGGTATAACCGACTGAGTATATTCCTTCTTCAAAAGGGTTACTCAAATAATAATGATTGCCCATGTGTGTTTATTAAGAAATCTAAGAATGGATTTTGCATTATTTCTGTGTATGTGGATGATCTGAATATCATTGGGACTACACAAGAAATACATGAGGCAAGTAATCATCTTAAGACGGAGTTTGAGACGAAAGATCTAGGTAAGGCTAAATTTTGTTTGGGCTTACAACTTGAACATCTTCCTTCAGGAATACTTGTTCATCAGTCTGCTTATATCCAAAAGATTCTTGAGAAATTTAATATGGATAAAGCATATCCATCGAAAACACCAATGGTTGTTAGATCTCTTGATTGAGATAAAGACTCATTTAGACCTAAGGGTGATGATGAAAAGGTATTAGGACCTGAGTTTCCTTACCTCAGTGCTATTGGAGCACTAATGTATCTTGCAAACTGCACCAGGCCTGATGTATCATTTGCAGTAAATTTATTGGCTAGATTCATGCATCACCAATAAAGAGGTATTGGGTTGGAGTGAAGAACATTTTCAGATATCTTCAAGGCACCAAAGATCTTGGTTTATTCAATCAAAACAATCAAGATAAGACCATGGTGGGATATTGTGATGCTGGATACCTATCTAATCCCCAGAATGCCAGATCACAGACTGGTTTTGTCTTCTTGAGTGGAGCTACGGCCTTTTCTTGGAAGTCAACAAAACAAACTCTAGTGGCTACGTCCACGAGTCATTCTGAAATTATTTCTTTGTTTGAAGAATCACGTGAATGTGCATGGCTTCGCAGAATGATAAACTTTATTGGAAGTGCAAGTGGTATTGGATCATTAGAATCACCCACCATTATCTATGAAGATAATGCTGCGTGTATTACACAGATGCAGACAGGTTATATAAAGAGCAATATTACAAAGCATATTTCTCCTAGATTATTTTATCCCCATGAGTTACAAGAAACTGGGGAGATAAATATTTTGGAAACAAAGTCATGTGACAATCTTGCCGATTTCCTTACAAAGTCATTACCAAGTTCTTTATTTGAGAAGTACATCAATGGAATTGGTACGAAACGACTTCGGGACTTATAACATTCAGGGGGAGTGTATCCCTGAATGATAATCTGTTTGTGATCCTCGGATCTTTGATATTGCACTCTTTTCCTTTAAAAGTTTTTCCTAGATGGTTTGTTATGAAAGGTTTTTAATGAGGCAATAGTAATGCATGCATTGTGATATGTCGGCTTCTCCTTATTTTCCCACTGGGTTTTTGGAAGGAGCTTTTTATGTCATATTGTACATATCTCCTCATATTTTTCCTACAGGGTTTTTGGAGGAGACTAATCGTGATGATGATCAAAATGTTGATGATGATGTTTACAAGAATAATTGAAGCAGAGATTAGGGGGAGTGTTAGGATTAATTAATTAGAATCTCTGCATGTGGAACCGACAGCCATTTTCTCTCCCGAGCGATCGCATACTAATGTAACAGACACATCGTTCAGATCGTGCCTCTTGTAAACGTCGCGTATGTGCGACACATCCCTTCCAGGGATATAAATATGTAAATCATCGACATCAATCAACAGCGATCATTACTATTCATCACACTATTCCTTTACAAAACCGAGCTACTCCGTGTCTTCTGACATCTGAGATATCCATGTCTCCTCACACTTTACTCTATGGTCTGTACGGAATGACCAGTTGCACCATAAAGATACTCCACCGCTTGACATCACAAAAGACTTTTTAGGCATATTTATCTTCTTTCGATCAAGGCCAGAAGTACAACATCGAGGATATCATTAAAGGAAAAAATGACCATGGATGAACAGGTGGTTATCCCGGCTCCTATTAGTGCTAACCGTGCACCCTGGCCTAAACCTCCACTGGGATGGTTCACACTATGTACGGATGGATCATTTGTGAAGGAGACAGGGCTAGCTGGATCCAGCATGGTGCTTAGGGATTTCGAGGGGGAGGTTATTTTCTCAGCTTACCGGTGCCTGTTCAACTTCAAAGATACCCTTGAAGCAGAAACTAGTGCTATTATTCAAGGATTGTTAATGAGTATACAGCAGACGGAATTGCCAATTGTGATCCAATCTGATAACACGATCGTTGTTGCTGCATTAACTGATGACTCGCTGGACCGTTCCGCATACGGTCATCCCATGTTGGAGATCAAGCAAACTTTGGACTCGCGTGGATGTATTCCATTGAAAATTGAGCGTAATCGAAATAGAGTTGCTCATCTAGTATAGGAAGATCTGGTGGTAGCACCGCTTGTTGGTAGCGTTACTCATGATGTACTAGCAGACTGTAATTCTGTTTATGAGGAATAAAACCCACATTATCCCGCAAAAAAAAGAATCTCTAAACAGACCTATATTTAGGAACGGAGGGGGCAGTAAATAGTACATGTTTCCAGTAGTAATATTGGACGAAAGGATTAGGATATAAGCGGCTTATTCTTCAAAAGAGCGTTCAATTTTCTCTGTTTAAACTTTGAGCCCACCCTCAATTTTTTTCTAGATTTGCCACTGCTTCATACCATTGGAAGGCAGGTAGAGCATTGTGTGGTCCCCGTGGAGGCGATGCTTGGCGAATGGTACCGCTTTGTCATCGAGATGGTCTTCTAGGCCCCGGTCCACGTCGGATTTGTCCGGCGGGACGAAATCGCTGGAGGTCCGGTGTAGGTTCGTGTCGTATCCTTCGGAAAGGAAGGTTAGGGTTTATCGTCATGCGTGTGCGCCAACAAGGTTTGGTGTCAGGTACTTCAGATCAGTTAAGGGGTTCAACGACGTCGGCTCCGGCTCCAGGGAGCTAGTCTCTAAGGGGCACATGCATGAAGACTTCTCGGCTATAATTGGCAAGGTCAAACCGGCTTCCGTAGGCGAGCGGTAATGATAAGCATGTGATCGGCTTGTTTTGATGGCAATAATAGTCATTCAGTGGTTCATGGATCTCAATGTATTTTTTTCTTACGTTTAGCAAGCTTTGTACTTCTGATCAATCTTTATAACATATCCGAATCCTTTTTCATAAAAAAAATGTGTACCTTCTTGGCTTACTTAACATGTGTGTCATTACCCTGTCGTTGACTAGTGGTGTCATGGTGACTTCACATTGGTGACAGATTACAAAAAATATTGAGTGGGAGAAGGAGAGGGAGAGGGAGAGAGAGAGACAGAACAAATATATATAGAGAGATAATTTAATACGTAATCAAGTAAAAAACATTTTTAAAAACTGAAATCTTCTTGAAGATTCAGTAAATAACAATTGTCAACATGTTTGAGCTGGATTCGGGGAAAATTCCGTGCATACGGCCTTTGCATGTTGAATTATACGTTTGGCCAAGAAAATCTTATTTATCTTGGATTCAGTAAAAGATGAGTGGATACCTCTATCGCCGTAATTTACAGCTCGGTACTATGAACACGGCATGACTAAAATAGATGCACAGTGAATCTGTGGATGGGACAACGGCAGCGGGTAATGATTCTAAGGAGACATGAGGGTAGTGTACTCTTTGCATCTTATCGTTTCTTATTTCACTGCAACGATGCTAATGAAACAGAGATTCATGCTATAATGCAAGACATGACGTTGGCTAAGCAGCATTCTGAAGGACCCATCATTGTCCAGTTGGACTCTTCAAAGGCTTTAGCACATTATTTGGTAGTGGCTTTGCTCGTTCAGCATATGCTCGCCTTGTAGCTGAGATTAAATCATTGACTATGGACTGAGAGTTTATTGTACAGAAGTTTAGATGGGAGCAAACTAGGGTACCAGATCAATGGTTTTACATAGTCAAACCGAGTTTAGCATTGTTTTTATGGCTAATTCAGGACTTCTACCTCTCGACTGTAATGCTATAATTTTGGAATAAAACTCTTTTTTTTGGAAAAAATATGTCGTCATCAAGCATTCAATACGTCTTTCCCTGAAAAAAAACATTCAATATGCCTTAGATCTCACATTACAATATCATTCTCATAGCCAAGCCATGGTCACATGCATGCAGCATGGCCGTCGTCGTCCTAGACGATTTCTGATGCGGCCGAGCAGCAAGTCTACCGTAGTACGTCTCGCCGTGTCCACAACGGCGCTAAGCGCTGAACTGCATCTAAAAAAGGGTTATCTCCCCAGCATTTTCACAGCGGATGGGTCACGAACTCATAGAAAACCATACCAGGTGCTAATAAAAGATCCAACACACGAGTCGTACTACCACGCACAGCGAAAAACATCCCCAGTTCATCTTGCGACCATGGACATGTGCACCGTTTCTCTCCGTGACGTGACACTACTGATCTAGTCTAGCAGAGGAAAACACTTTTATCATTGATGATAATAACCTAAATACTAATTAACAAACTACACGTCATGTTCCAGTTTTCTGCCCTATCGACCCGTTGAGATGGTAATTATCCACCTAACTAGTATGCACTACGCAGTCTAGTCTATGGCCGTGCACATGCATCATGCGTTGCAATGTGAGCACAGTTGCACAAACCGGCTAATTCAGGACTTTGAGCAACCTAGCTAGGCAATAAGCCAATAACTCAAAAAAGTTTGAAGCACCGGAGAAGAGATAAGAACCTGAATTCGAGTCTACGAGAACTTGAACGCATTGCACGTGTGGGTTTGAACGGTAGTTTCCCACACGGAAGTAACCGAGGGAGCCAGCTAGGCACTGTCTCCACGCGCTCCATCAGGCAAAGTCTACTCTCTCCGGAGCACCGACCGATTGTTATTCTCTTTTGACAACCGGGGCTGCTAGTACTGGCAACTCCTAGTACTAGCTAGCAGTTGGCACCACGTAGCTGGCATTGCCGCGGACTTGTATGGCATTGACGGGAATTCTCCAAGACCGTCATTAGTAGAAAAAGGGGCAATGGTCCAGGCCGGGTCAGCCCATTAGTCCCGGTTCAGTCCAGAACCGGGACCAATGGTGGCATTGGACCCGGTTCGTGAGCCCCGGGAGCCGGCCGGGCCACATGGGCCATTGGTCCCGGTTCGTCTGGACCTTTTGGTCCCGGTTGGTGGGACGAACTGGGACCAATGGACCTCGCTCCTGGCCCATCATCATTGGTCCTGGTTGGCGGCTTGAACCGGGACCAAAGGCAGCCCATTAGTCCCGGTCCGTGCCATCAACCGGGACTAAAAGGTTGGTCCTCGTTGCGGTCAGAATTTAGTCCCATCTCGCCAACCGGAGGGCGCTCACACCCGTTTATAAGCCCCTTCCTCTCTGCCTTGTTGAGCTTCTCTCAAAGTGAAAACAGATGCCCTCATACAGGGAATTTGACCTAAATTCATATTGAATTTCTCTGAAGTTAGTAGAAATTTATTATGAATTTAGGTTGAATTCTCTCTATAAGTGCATCTATACTCATTTTTTTAGTAAAATTAATCACAACTCTTTTTTCTTTTATTTATTTTTGAGTAGTTTTTTATATAATTTTTTTCTTTTCTGCTATATTTATTTATTTCTATTTTTTCTGAGTTGTAATAAGTCATTAAAAATAAAAAAAGGCGCAATGCTCGTTAATTAGCTTCAAGCCTTTCGAAATAGTGTAAACTGCACTGCACATAGCTCCGTGCAGTCTACCCTATTCCTCAAGGCTTAAAGCTAAGCAACGTGCAGGTTAGCATTGAGCCTCTTCTGCATCGTCTCTGCACTCGGGGCTTATAAACCGCTGCGAGTGCCTCTCGCTTGGCGAGGTGGGACTAAAAAACAGTTGCAGAAAGAATCAACTAAAAAACTCTTTTACCGGTTCATGCCACGAACCGGTACTAAAAGGTGCTCGTGGGGCACCAGCCTTAAAACATGTACCAAATAAAATGCCTTTGTAACAGCCTTAGAACTGGTACTGAAGGAATCAACTAAAAAGCTTTCATAAACCTCTAGTATTATTGAAACTAAAATTATATAGAATTTTGTTACAAACTTTAATAGCAAAAAGAATTATCATAAAAGAAAATAAATAAGTAATTAGAGTTCTGTTCAAAACATTAAAAGCAAAAAGAATTATCATAAAAAAAATAAGTAATTAGAGTTCTGTTGAAAACACTAAAAGCAAAAAAGAATTATCATAAAAGAAAATAAATAAGTAATTACAATTTTGTTACAAACTTTAATATCAAAAAGAATTATCATAAAAGAAAATAAATAAGTAATTAGAATTCTGTTCAAAACATTAAAAACAAAAAGAATTATCATAAAAGAACATAAATAAGTAATTAGAAACTAATGGAGTAACAGAAAGATTATAATTAATCTGAGCTAAAAGAAAAATAAAAAAGGAAAAATCAAAAGAAAATAAATAATTCAAAGCAAAAAATAAAATAAATAAAATAAAAAAAGTGCCACCTAAAGGGCTACCATGGCCTGAATACGACTAGAAACCCAACAATGGGCCAGGATTCAGGCCCGCAATAGGCCCAATAGGCCCATAGGCACATATAGTGCGTTTAGGCCCGTAAGCCTGCATTTGAGAGGAGCTCGAGAGGGCAGCGGGACTGGGGCTTATAAACCACTCTCGAGCTCCCTTGACTAGCGAGGTAGGACTAAACTTTCGTGCCGCGACGCGGGCAGCACAGGGCCCTTAGTCCCGGATGGCGGCACCAACCGGGACTAAAGGGGTGCATTGGTACCGGTTCATGGCAACAACCGATACCAATGCCCTCTCTTTAGTTCCGGTTGGTGCCTCCAACCGGGACCAAAGCCCTTTATTTCCCGCCCTTTGGGCTGCTGAAAAGAGGCCTTTGGTCCCGGTTGGTGGCTCCAACCGGGACTAAACGGGTGCATTAGTCTCGGTTTGCGCCACAAACCGGGACCAATGCCTTTGCTATATAAGTAGCACTTAGGAAAATTTCAGAACCGCCCATCCCCACTTCAATCTCTTCTCTTGCTCTCACCCGACGGCGGCGAATCCATCCCCGGCCCGTGCCGCCCCGTCCCGCGCCGCCCCATCCCACGTTGCCCCGACGCCTCTCCGCGCCGCACCTCGTCGTCGCCGTCGCCGTCGTCGTCGCCGTCCCCGTCACCATCGCCGTGAGCAACTAATTTAATTTGACGTTAGTAGTAGTTAATTTAGATGTGTAGTTAATTTTGTTAGATTTTTTTTAGATTTTTTTGTAGTTTACATATTTTTTTTGTTAGATGTATAGTAATTCAGATGTGTAGTTCATAGATTTTTCTGTTACATTTTTTTCATATTGTGTAATTAATTTGTTCATATAATTGTGTTAGATTTTTTTTTGTTAATAGATTTTTTGTGATATTATTGTTGAATATGCATGTTTGTATGTTCATATATATGAAAGATCGAATATGTCAAATTTTTATGATTTTTTTCTGTTCATAGAATTTGTATGATTTTTTTCTGTTGTAATTTTGTTCATAGAATTTTAATGATTTTTTTGTTCATAGTATTTTCTTTGTCAACTTATTGTGTATGTATAGGAAAATTGTGAATGATATAAGTCATTTATGAATATGTTCATATTTAGAATAGAGGAAAAATGAAAAAAATAAGAAGAGAAAGTGTTTAATATAATTAGTTAGAAAAATAATAGAACTATAGTTAAACTAGATTTATTTTTAGTAAGTACTACTTTATTTTATTTATAGTAAGTGCTTCATATATAGTTGAACTAGCTAGTTGATTTAATAAACTACTTTATTTTACTATATATAGAAGTAGTTTGTTTTTAGTAAGTACTACTTTATTTATTTATAGTTAGTGCTTAGTAGTTGAACTAGTTGATTTAATTAATAAAAGTACTTTATTTAACTATATATAGAAGTAGTTCCCGCATCGACGTCGGCGATGCCTATCCCGCATCCTCATCGTCGTCGACTCGGCGGTGGAGGCCTGCTTGATCAGGGCCATGTTCGGGACTGGGCTCCGCCGGGCTGGTATTGGGAGGTGCTACCTTCCGGGGGACGTAGGTTGGTGAGGAGGTAGCCCGTTGTTGACCCGATCCTTGTTTGGTGGCGGTCGCGTGGGTCAGTGACGGTGCTGAGGCTTCCGGACACCACGGAGGTGGTACGTCATCGTGTCAGCGAGGAGGACGAGCACGTCCGTCGCTACATGGTTGCATTGGAGGACAGGTTCGACAATACCTGGCAGATTCTTCAGGGATCTTACTGGAGCTATGATCCTGTGATGGTTCCTTATCTTTGGGTGTCCACCGCCCGCGACGATACCCGTCAGGCGCTACGGTTCTAGTTGGATTAGTGATGCTATATTAATGATAATATTCGACGATGTACGGACACCAAGAGATGATGTACTTTTGCTTATAATTGAATGCATGCTAATTTGAATACTACTTTATTTTATGATTTGGTTTTGCTTATTTTATGATTTGGTTTTGCTTATTGAATGCTCATATTGGAAAAGTTCTTCTTTATTCCCGTGTGCTAGACAATTTGGTGTAATAATGCACTCGGGAAAGAAAGGAGGAGCTATGTACTATCACCGATAGTCAACCCGTAATTAATAGTAATGATCTAGTTTAATATTTGAATTATTAACATAGGCCGGAAATGTCGTACTCGGACGACGAAAACCGCCCGGGGGAGTGCGACCGGTGCCACGACGACCGAGGTATGTGCGATAGGTTCATTAAGCTGGACGAAGATCGGCGCTTCAGCATTAAGCTCGAGGAGACCTTCGATATTCATACGGTACGCAACGACGATAATAGTTTTTTTCGTAATTAAGCACGACTTCAACTATTTTAACGTGTATTTTTCATCTTTTCCAATTCGACTAGCTTATCCCATGCTATGCAAGACGCTATGTCTTGGAGAAGATGGGTTTTGAAGACCATGAAAGTATAGAAACCAAAAAAATTCTCCTAAGGACCCATCATGGTGTGGATTTTCAATTAAAGTTGTACAATGCTGAGAGTGTAATCCATTTTGGTTGCAAAAATTGGGAAGCACTTTGCAAGATGTATGGTTTTGATGAGGGTATGCTTGTCACCATGGATCTTGGTGATCCTACAATCGAGCAAGACAGACCTTCGATTTGGGTCCTTGTGGATACACCTCCAATTCTTCCCCCATGTGAGCTTAATAGTTAATTATTAAGTAATTTATATTTGTTTATTTCAAAATAGTTGACATCTTATTTCCATTGACAGCTTATTTTTATTCTTCAAAGAATGTGCGGAAGATGGTAGACAAAACCCACTACATCGATGGCTCGGAATTAACTTATAGGGAGAAAAATCATCTGATCGCATTTTGTAATGATCTTGAGAATTACAATGTCTACAATCAAACTCCTCAACATTATGGTCAATACGTGCCATTAGTGCACGTGTTGAACTACGGTAACTACAATGGAGATACCCTGGTAAGATTTTTTACTATTACGACATCCGTGCATCTTTTTGCACACTTCTAAAACTAGTACATCATTGCTAACTACGAAGTTATTACTATTTTTTTCAATAGATAATCCCCAATGATTGTGTGCCTCATCTGATGTATACGCACGGTAGCCTTCATGTTTTGAACATACAACCAGGTCTTCCTACGAATCTGAACTGTCCATACCGGGTTTCTAAAAGAAGTGGAGACATGACAATCAAAGAATGGAAAAAATGTATGGATAGTCGTAAGGAGGTTCTTGGAAGCAAAAGGCAGCGAAACGCAAGAATTGGAGACAGGATGATCTCCATTCTTCATAATGGAGAGTCAGAGTCTATATTATTTTATGCTATTTTACCTTAAGGGCGTTGAGGTCCTACCTAATACTGATGATCATGTGCTAAGAACAATTATGTAGGGTTGGGTTCGATGACTATGAGGATGATGATCATATGACTTATTATTAATAACGAGTAGAAGTTGTATGATGATGCATGATTAGTAGGATTGTTATTATATATGATGATGTATGATGCGAGCATGCATGAGTTATTATATCAACGGGTGAAATGAACATAGCAGCAGCGTTGGTAAACCAATGACGAAGATATAAGAGAGGACACTTCTCTCTATTAGCTAGCTAATAACAACCAAAAAATAACCCCCCAAAACCCCTAAAGCAGCCACTTTTTCTTTTAAAGAAAAGAAAAACATCGCCTTTTGGTCCCGGTTGGTGCCACCAACCGGGACCAAAGGCCCCCCTGCCTGGGCTCGGCGCACCGGCCACGTGGAGGACCATCTGTCCCGGTTCGTGTTAGAACTGGGACTAAAGGGGGGAGGCATTAGTAACGACCCTTTAGTCCCGTTTCAAGAACCGGGACTAAAGGCCCTTACAAACTGGGACAAATGCCCTGCTTTCTACTAGTGCGTGTGTAAACAGGCAAAATTGACAAATTTGACCTATGGATGAAATTAAATCACAGAATAAACTACCCGTGAAACTATTTTACGTGGCTGACCTTTTTGTGTGACGCCCGACATAAAGGCGTCACACTACACTGTGCAACGCCTCACAGATAGGCGCTACACGCCTGGCCAGCATCGCACCCGTGTGATCCAAAAATTACTAAGTCAGTGTGCAGCGCCTGAGAGCTAGGCGCCACACTATACAGTGTGGCGCCTAGCTTCTAGGCATTGCACTTGTGGTTGCTTCATTTTGTAGTGCAACCACTAGTGCAGCGCCTAAGAGCTAGGTGCAACACTATACAGTGCAGCGCTTAGCTCTTAGGCTCTGCACATTGACTTAGCAATTTTTAGGCAGTCTGGGGTGTAAAGCTGGCCAGGCATGTAGTGCCTATCTATGAAGCGTTGCACGGTGTAGTGTTGCGCCTTCGTGTCGGGCGTCACACAAAAAGTTTAGTCGTGTGAAATAGTTTCACAGGCAGTTCATTCTGTGATTTGATTTCGTCCACAGGTCAAATTTGTCAAATTTGCCGTGCAAACAGGTCAATCGGTATCTACCGGCACGCCGGATAGGCGTGACGTCGACCGCTTCGCCCCCAAAAGCCAGCGTGGCTTGCCCAAGTGTTTTCCTCCCGCTGTGTCGTCACGTACAGTGTCCCTTTTTGTCGTCTCTCAACTTGACGTATGCATTGTGATGGGTCGTGCGCACGCTCGTGAAAGTGATCGGGTGGCGGGGTCGACGCTGTTAGAAGGAAGAGAGAGGATTGATGGATGTATTATTGAGCCTCCAGGGCGAGGATACTTATATGACAAGACGCCTCTCTGGAGATAAGGTAGGAGACCGATTACAAATTCTAGACTACTAAATACATGTATATCTAACACC
>NC_041389.1:444566029-444569147 GCF_002162155.2 Triticum dicoccoides | reverse complement strand
GCAGTCGTAGCGGTAGCGTTGCGAATAACAGAAGCGTCGAGGACGGTCAGACTAGAGAGAATAGCAGCCAACATACCGACATCCCCCTGCAGTCATAGCGGGCGCGTCGTGGGCGGTGTCGCGTCGCGGTCGCGTTGACTGTAGAGGAAGCCGACGAGTTGCTCAAGCGGATGATAACCCTTTATGCTGATGTTGAGGTAGCCCAAAGTGTAGGGTGGTGTAGCCGTGTTCGAGGTAGCCGCGCAAAGAATGTCGTAGTCACTGTCGACTCGGGGTAGCCGGTGTCGAGGGAGTCGCCGTGTAGCCGCGAGCGCAAGGAGGCGCCGAGTTAGTCATGGACGCAGTGGTGTCGAGGTAGTGGTGCGCCGGAAGAAGGATGGTGTTGACGAGGTATCGCACCGGGTGTGCCAAACCCGGGGACACGTCGTAGACGAACGCACGCACCAGTGTTGCCAGCACCGCGTATGCATAGACGGATGAAGACGAAGTTGACAAAGCGCCGACCAGCCTTGCTAGGCCCGGGGACACGTCATGGATGAAGGCACACATCGGTGTTGCCAGCACCGGGCATGCGGAGACGGGACCTGTACGAGCTGTACGCCATGTCGGAGAAGTCAGAGAGGCCAGCAGAGAAGAACTCGATGACGATTGCGGCGTTCCATGGGTGCGGGGCCGATGTCACCAGCGGTGGTCGGGGTAGAGGAAGTGGTCAGGGTAGATGACGACGACGCTGACGACGGGCTGGTGCTTGGACGAAGATGAAGGGGGTGGAAGGGCGGCGGCGGCTACGGAGGTAGCGGTGGCAGCGGCCGAAGAAGAGCGGCGACGGCGGCTTGACGACGACGGCGGCGTCCTGACGGCAGCGGCAGCGGCTAGGTTAGTAGTGCGACGGCGGTGCTCGAAGTAGATGAGAAACCCAACAGCATGACGAAGACCGGCGCGAATGGTGGTGTTCCTGCGCCGAGGAAGATGGCGCGAAGCATACCACGGGAGATTGACGTGCCGTGAAGATGGAGTGGACCGCGGGTCGCGACACTACGGCCCGGAGAGGTGACGCAGCGACGGCGGGAAGACCTCGGGGCGGCGGCAGGAACCGCGGGCCGCGACGCTATGGTCCAAAGTGGGGCGCAGTGGCGGAACCCGGGTTGGTGACACCGCGGGAACGGTCTCGTGACGGCGGTGTGGACCGCGTGCCATGCTCGCTACGGTCCGACGGGCGACGTAGCGACGGTGCGAGGGTCGGTGCAGCCATGGGGACGACCTGGAGCGGATGGCCTCGGGGCGGCGGTGGACCGTGGGCCGTGGCACTACGGCTCGAGGGGGCGACGCGGCGATGATGTGGTTGGTGCAATCAGGAGAAGAACCATGGAGCGACGGCGCCGCGGCCCAAAGAGATGATGCAACGGCAGCCCATTGCTTCATCGGTAGAGGGACGTGCTGAACTCGAGGATGATTTTTATGGATCCTGCGGAGGCGCGTACAACTGACAGGGCAGATCAGTCGCATGATGTAGATGAAACGAATCACGGGCGATCGGATGATCAGTCCAATAGCTCGCGAGGTCGAAGAGTCGCAGACAACACCAAATGGCCGCAACCACAAGCAGCACGAGCATCCTATCATCCGCGCGCAGGAACACGCGGTCGACCAGGGGGCCACGCGGCACCAGCGGCTTCGGTTTGAGACGCACACAGAGCCGCCAGAGCGGACTTCACAGCAGTCGCACGCGCCCGTGACGTACAGTCATGCAGGAAGCTCAAACAAATCTGCATGCACACACAAAGTCACACACAAAGTTTAAACAAATCTGCATGGTGTACTCTCATATGCGGGTGGCTGGGTTTGATCTGCACCATGGGGACTTGTGGCAAGGTAGCTTTGCTCGGGTTTGATCTGCACCATGGGGACTTGTGGCAAGGTAGCTTTGCTCGGCGATGATGAAGTCTGCATGGAGCGGATGCAACACATCCGGATGAAGGCGGTGGCGGCGGAGTTTGAGATGAAGCCGCCGCCGCCGGTCGGCAGGGCGGCCGTACAGGTACGGCGTGGATTGACGGGCAGACCGGCTATGATTGGCTGGCGCATGATGCGAGGCCGTCGGGTCGGAGTGATGCAAGTGTCCCGGTCGGAGCAGGGCGGTGACAACGGAAGTAGATCAACGTGCGTGCCAGCGCGCGGACGACGGCCATGAGGGGCCGCCTGTTGCGCAAGGCTGCCGGGTCTGTGAGGAAGCCGAACGATCGCGCCGGTGTCGGAGTAGAGGCGCGCAGATGTCGACGGCGGCGGCGGGCGACGCAAATCGATCTTAGATCGAAAAACCTAAAAGAAACGCCGATCAAGATGACTGGCAGGAGAGAGAAAGCCCGAAGCAAGGGCTCGGGAAAAAAGACTCTCTAGGGTAGCCGGTCAACACGACCGGCGGATGAACCCTAGGTACGGGCGGCGCGCCCCCAACGGCAGTCATGGAGGCCAACCGCCCCCGGGGGCGACACACAGAGCGGAAGCGTCAGGCGATGGCTAGGTTGGATCGATTAGGTTGATACCATGTTAGAAGGGAGAGAGAATATTGGTGGAATATGATGGATGTATTATTGAACCTCGAGGGCGAGTATATATTGAGTACAAGACTTGGATGGCAAGATGCCTCTCCTAAAGATAAGATAGGAGACAGATTACAAACTCTAGACTACCAAATACGTGTATTCCAAATATATCTTTAACAGACGCCGTTTCTTGCCTTGAGATGGCCGGGATACCGTTTTAAGACCAGCAACTCCAACGGGTCTGAAGCATTTCGTCCTCCAACGTCGGTAAGCGCGGATAAGAACCACGACCCAACACAATGATAAAAATGGGCAGATGTTCGCGTTGACCTAATTACAGTCCAAATTTGGGATGGATTTGTGTCCGCGCGGACATGCCATGGACGTCTGCGTTGTCCTCTCCTTGTTCTCTTTATCTCGCCTGTCGATGCCACACAAGTAGTACTCCCCCCCACCTCATCGATTTCGACCTCCCCGACATCTTCACCCTCATCGACGCCACCCAGCTTTTGTCCTCTTTGCCACCCCCAATCCCCCACCCAGCTGCTACTGATGCCCCATTGCCAGCATTGTTT
>NC_041389.1:444554425-444565794 GCF_002162155.2 Triticum dicoccoides | reverse complement strand
CACACCACCTTCACGCCACCGCCATCGTCGGAGGATGTTGAGTTTGATGATATGTCTCCAATGTATTTATAATTTTTAATTATTTCATTGTTATGATATTATCAATTTTAGATATTTTATATGAAACTTTATATCATTTTGGGAACTAACCTATTAACTCAATGTCCAGTGCCAGTTTATGTTTTCTATATGTTTTTTTATTTTTAGAAATCAATACTAAACGAAGTCCAAACACGATAAAAATTTACGATAATTTTTTCTGGACTAGAAGGGACCCTATGAGCCTCGGGAGGGGACCATGGGAGCTACAAGAGAGCCACAAGCTCACTAGACGCGCCCCGGGGGGAACGCCCCCGAGCTTGTGGGACCCATGTAGCTCCATTTGACTTAATTCCAACTCCATAAATTCACATATATCCTGAAATCGACAAAGAGCAACCCGTAACACTTTTTCCACCGCTGCAGGCTTCTGTTCTTCCGCAATCCCATCTGGAGGGTTTTTTCAAAATTCTGCCAGAGGGGGAATCGATCACGGAGGGCTTCTACATCAACCCTTGCTACTCTTCAATGATGTGTGAGTAGTTTACCAAAGACCACGGGTCCATAGCTAGTAGCTAGATGACCTCTTCTCTCTTTTTGATCTACAATACAATGTTTCCTTGGTCTTCATGGAGTTCTATCCGATGTAATCTTCTTTTGCGGTGTGTTTATTGGTATCTGATGAGTTGTGGGTTTATAATCAGATTATTCATCAAAAGTAATTGCGCCTTTGTTGTACTTTATTATGCATGATTGTTATATCTTTGTATTTCTCTCTGATCTATCGGTTTTGTTTGGCCAAGTAGATTGATTTATCTTCAGTAGGAGAGGTATTCTGTAATGGCTTCAATCTTGCGGTGTCCTCACCTTGTGACAAAAGGGGTAGCGAGGCACATATTTGTATTATTGCCATTAAGGGTAAAGCGATGGGTTGATTCATATTGCCTGAGTTTATTCTGTCTACATTATGTCATCTTGCTTCATGCATTACTTTGTTTGTTATGAACTTAATACCATAGATGTATGCTATATAGCGGTCGACTGATGAATAAATAGTAGTAGATGCAGAATTGTTTTGGCCTACTTGTCACAGATGTAATGCCTATGTACATGATCATTGTCATGAATAACATCATAACTATGCGCTTTCTATTAATTTCCCAACAGTAATTTGTTCACCCACCGTATGATATGTTTCAAGAGAGAAGCCTCTAGTGAAAACTATGACCCCCGGATCTACTTTTATCATATTACAAAAATCAAAAATACCTTGCTACAATTTATTATCGTTTATTTTGTTTTGCAATTTATCTATCTACCATTTCTAGATTTAATCCATTGTGACATGTTGGCGATTCTGATTGAGCGCGTCAAGCAAGACGGCCAGATTGCAGGAGTAGTGCCACACCTTGTCGATGGTGTCCTTTCTATTTTATAATACGCCGATGACACAATTCTTTTTATGGAACATGATCTGGACAAGGCTCGAAACCTCAAACTCTTGCTTTCAGTGTTTGAGCAAATGTCGGGTCTCAAAATAAACTTCCATAAAAGCGAATTATTCTGCTTTGGAGAAGTCGTTGAGGCGGCGGCCAATTATGCTGACCTATTTGGTTGCGCACATGGCCAATTCCCGATTAAATATCTGAGAATACCGATTCATTATCGACGCCTCACCATTGCGGAGTGGAAGCATGTAGAGGAGCGTCTAGAGAAACGGTTGAGTTGTTGGAAAGGCAAACTACTCTCAGCTGGAGGACGGTTGGTTTTGATTAACTCTGTCCTCACAAATATGATTCTCTATATGCTTTATTTTTTTCAACTCCCAAAAGGGGTCCTAAAAAGACTGGATTATTTTAGATCCAAATTCTTTTGGCAAGGAGACGGTGAAAAGAAAAAATACAGGCTGGCCAAATGGAGCGTGGTTTGTAGGCCAAAAGACGAAGGAGGGCTCGGAATTCATGACTTGCAGGTCAAAAACGAGGCCCTACTCAGTAAATGGTTGTTCAAACTTCTTACTGAGGATGGTGTTTGGCAAACCATGCTGCGCAACAAGTATCTAGGTCAAAAGGCGGTGTCCCAGGCATTTTGGAAACCTGGCGATTCGCACTTTTGGGCTGGCCTAATGGCAACAAAGAAACATCTCTTTCACTTTGGGTCTTTCGCGATAAAGGATGGGTCGGAGATTCGTTTTTGGAAAGACATCTGGCTAGGCAATGCCAGTCTCCGAGAACAATATCTAGGCTTATACAACATTGTTCGCGATAAGAATAATACTATTGCGCAAGTGCTCAGTTCATTCCCGCCGAATATTTCGTTCAGGCGGGATTTGATTAGCCCCCGACTTGTGTCATGGCATAATCTTTTATCCCGATTGGATTTGATTAACCTGACACAAGGCTGGGATGTGTTTCGCTGGAACCTTACTACATCAGGGTCTTTCGCTGTAGACTCTATGTATCATGCGCTCACACATTCTGAGGTACTAGTGAGTAATAACAAGAAAATTTGGAAGTCCAAAATTTCACTAAAAGTGAAAATTTTCATGTGGTATCTTCGTAGGCGGGTTGTGTTAACCAAAGACAATCTCGCACTGTTGTTTTTGTACTCATGACGAAACAATCAAACACCTCCTTTTCGAATGCAAGTTTGCACGTTCTACGTGGTCAGTCATCCAAATAGCGTCAAGTTTGTATCCTCCCACAACTGTTGCCAATGTTTTTGGTCATTGGTTGGACGGTATCTCAAATAGGTTCAAAACGCTAATAAGGGTGGGAGCGTATGCCTTAATTTGGTCGCTTTGGCTATGTAGAAATGATTTTGTTTTTTAATGGACGAAATGCTTCTCCTCTACAGGTTATTTTTCGGTGTACGCAATTGCTACATATGTGGTCTATGTTACAACGACCGGAGGACCAACCGCTGTTCAAGGCAGTGTGTATGCGATTGGAGCAGGTTGCTATGGAGGTTTTTTCCCAACATGTGTGGCAACATAACTTTCGGATCGATCTACCACCTCCATCGACATAGGCATAGTGTCGGTCTATAGGGCTCTACTGTTGCCGATTCGTCAGGTTTTTTTTTCATTAATTTTTGTCAGACCTTCATATTGGGACGTGTGCATACTAGTTATGCAGAGGCCGGGTGTTACTCATAATGCTTTGTATCCGCTTGATGCTACGTTTGAGATAATAAAATCACCTTTTATCGAAAAAAAATTACTAGATTTAATCCCTGCATGTAACAAGTTCAAGGGGATTGACAACCATCTTGCCCGCGTCGGGTGCAAGTATTTGCTCTTGTGTGTGCATGTGTTATTCCCTAGGCTTGATGTGATTCTCCTATTGGTTCGATAACGTTGGTTCTCACTAAGAGAAATACTTATCAGCTACTATATTGCTTCACACTTCCTCTTCGGGGAAAATCTTAATGCAGCTCACAAGTAGCATTTGATGGCCTGCTCCCGAAACCAGCCAGGAAGGGGGTCTTTAGAGGGGTAAGATGAATGTTGTGGGTGGTGGCTGATGTCTTCAGCAAGGGCGCCTGTCATGCTCAGGATTGTTGGATGATGCCTCTGGAGATATGTTGTTGTGGTTTTAGATAGTCTGCATAGTTTGTATCCAACTTTACTTCAAAAAGCTTCGGTGCCTCGTCGTGTGGTTTTGTAATAAGGTCTAGATTTTGCTCAGTAGATGTCTCTTGTTGTTAGAAGGTGCTCGTTAACCCGTCATGTGACACTGAGACTGATGTCTTAACAAGAACTTGATGGATGCTTGTGTAATCAATTTTTTGAAAAATGAAAATCAGGGGGTGAACCCTTTTTTCAAAATGATAATACTAGTGTATATCGACAAACCGCTTACAGACAGCCTATGAACTAATTTGACAAGTTTTGTGCACTTCTTTCTTTTGCGGCCTTTACATACACCGCACAACGCTGCAACACTACAGTACTCATAAGCAACAATCCTCCATTAACAAGACAATTGTGCTGATCTCTCCGGCCTCACTTTGCTCCATTTGCTTCGAAACTCTGGTCGGCGATGTGCACCGACGGCTGGGTCCTCCTGAAACTAAACCCGTTCACCATGGGCTTCACCTTCTCGGTGAGCTTCATGATGACCAAGAAGAGCACCCTGTACAATATGACCATCCCGAACAGGACCGCGAGGTCGACCCACTTATTGTACCCCATCTCCACCTGCCAGTACTGCCTGAGGATCTCGTCACCAGTGATGGTGGTGGCGCCGCCGGCTTGGTTATTTGGGAAGGTGAGGCCGAGGAACTCGTTCTTGTAGAAACCCTGGTTGGCGTACTTGTGAAAGGCAACGTAGTACATGGGGTACCTCCACACCGGCTTGGGAAGGTCGTGGGGCAGGCGGAAGAAGCCGCCGTTGAGCATCATGACGCCCTGGATGCCAGCGCCGGTGATGATGCCCATGAGGAAGTCCGGTACGGCGCTAGCCACGATCATCATCAGGCCCTCCACCAGCATCATGGTCATGAAGAGCACCAGCGCGAAGTAGGCAAAGTGGTCGAAGCTCCTCTGCAGGCCGACCAGGTAGTAGGCCATCGCGCCCGGCACCACGGAAATAAGGAGCAGGTACGGCGTCGCCGACACTGTGTTGGCGATCACGAACGACGACACCCCGTAGTGCCCGTTCAGCCTCTCCCTTCCAAATATCTGCATTGCGCATACCGAAAGCACATCAGATCAACGTATCGTGAGACGTGAGATGAGATGGAACTCGATCCGAAACTTCACCTTCATGTCCTCGACGAAAGATGGGAAGCCTCCGATGGCCATGAAGGTGAGGAAGGCGCCGACGAACATGAGCATGGAGCCACGAGCCTGCATGCAAAGTATTCAATCACACGGTTAACACAACAGTGATCAGTGGCGGTGGAAACTACAATGAGAGACTTCTTGATAGGCACCTGGATGGATCCGTAGTCCTGGCCGATGTCATAGAAGATGGTGCCGCAGCAGAGGCAGAGGGCGATGTAGATGGCGAAGCGGAGCCAGTAATAGCCGAGGTCCCTGTACATGTTGGTGAAAGACCTCTTGGTCAGCACGAAGGACTGCATCAGGAAGCTCGGCTGCTGCCCTTCCATCTTCACCACCTCCCCTCCCTGAAACCACACGACAAACCACATACACGCTTATAATTAGCAAAATTCAGCACTCCAATTGAAAGTTTCAGAATGTACGTGGAGTCCGGGCTACTCACAGTGCTGCGTATGTTGGCGATCTGCCGGGTCACCTTGTCCATATGCATGGATGATTTGTAGGAGACCGCCAGCGCGTCGATGTTCTCGGCGGTGGTCGTCTTCTTCCCGCCGAGGCCTTCCTCGATGTCCTGAAGAATAAGTAAATGGAGCGTATGGTTAGGAACACTATTCACCAGGAATATTTCAGATATGATGT
The DNA here is from genome assembly GCF_002162155.2 of Triticum dicoccoides. Lineage (NCBI taxonomy): Eukaryota > Viridiplantae > Streptophyta > Magnoliopsida > Poales > Poaceae > Triticum > Triticum dicoccoides. The sequence continues at coordinate 444,560,327 of NC_041389.1, read as the reverse complement.
TAAGGTCCTTGTTGATTGAACGGTGACGATGCGCTCACGTTGTCAAAGTCCTTGTTGACGGTCCTCAAAAAGTGGTCGGAAGGGTTCATCAGTGACGGGCAAGGAAACCCGCTCAGAGCAAAGAACTGCAACAAACAAACAAGCAAAGAAATTAGGTAACACAATTCGGTGGCTTCAAGAATTTCTTCTGTACTTTGACTGTAGCAATCCAAGTCCAGCAAGTGAGGAAGATAGGAACAGATGGCATGTCTGAAATTTCACATAATCATTAGCAATGCCATTTTCTTCAGTTATCTACCTATGAACCGACCGACCAAAACACATTTTTTCTCCTCCGTGACCGTCAGCCCGTCAGCTAGGAAAACGCGCGTGTTTGTCAAACCGTGTGGTCAACTTAGTCACCCCACGAAATTACTCTCACCTAATACTTCATCAATACACCGATTAATTTGTTGTACTCCCTCCGTTTCTTTTTAGTCTGGTCAAAGTCAAACTTTGTTAACTTTGACTAAGTTTATAGAAAAAAAAATCAAGTTTCATAATATGAAATCAATAATGTTAGATGCATCATGAAATTAATTTTCATACCATATAGCTTTTTTTTTATCAATCATACCATATAGGTTTAGTATTGTAGATGCAGATGTTTTTTCCTATAAAGTTGGTCAAACTTTACTGGGTTGACTTTGACCAAATCTTATATGCAGACTAAAAAGAAACGGAGGGAGTATTGTTTTTTGCGGGGAATTAATTTGTTGTATCAGGAGACTTGCTTCGCACAGCGGATCACCTAATACGAGTACAATACGATCCCTCCACAGTCTACAGCCAAACTGAGCTTTCAGCCTTAGCTGTCACCACTGAAAAAACTGTCCAGAATACAAGCACATCTTTGCCACTTATGAACGCGATGCTGCAGGTGGCAGAGGCTCCGAAGCTAAACCGCAGTCTAGCATGTGGTCTCCTGTTGCTAATAAGCTGCATATGTACTCCGGTCTCCATTCGGCTCAGCAGTCCCTACCAATGACTCGAGTACAGTTCCGCCGACGTAAAGGTGCAACTGTATGTGTATGGTGATTAATATCAGGTTTAACCGATAATTGCTGCCACGTATCTGACCCCTTAGACGGGGTCATACATATATATTGGATAGGAGAAGTCAAATCAATATATGAATTCGGGTCACAAAAGTCATTTTTAGTTGCAGGAAGAATCCGTTTAACAAATTTTGAAATACAAATGAGTCTTAGCTTCTCTTAGGGATACATTAGAATTCAATATATTACAGACTTAAAAAGGACGGTCAATACTTCAAAATAAATAGGATGCAGGTTTGCTTCTCCACAAGAAGAAAAAGGATGTGATTTCGCCAACCCATCCCAGTGTGCGGGGCAACTTGGGTAGGATCTTTCCTTAGATGTGATATGTTTGATCAATGTTATTTTTAAAAATACAAAACATGTTTAAAAAGAATCAAAAAATGGTATCATCAAAAACTCCATTCAAATACGAACTAATAATATTAAGTCTATAATACATAACTTATAGTTTGCAAATTAAATCAACGGTCAAAGTTTAACCCGGAATACAAGAGGGCCTAATAAACCCGAATGAACATACTATATATTATTATTTTTTGCTAAAATATTTTGGTCTTGCAGATATAAACCGTAGGTACGTGGTGAAACAATTCACAATTTTGTTTACGGTATAATTTTGTTAAATTTGATCATACAATCTCAACCCTAATATCATTTTTGGTACCACCGTCGAGTGTGAAACTGTGAATATATACGCCTACTAGGGTTGCGATCATGTCCAAAGTCCAAGCACGTTTAACCCATCGACAATTTGGATATAGTTTCGGTACTTGATAGCGACAGCAACAGGCAGCAATCAACAGCACTGCGCACGTATATATACTAGCTACGTGCGTACGTAAAACGTATATGTGTAGAGCAGACGTATATACCTGGTTGGTCTCGGCGGCGGGGCCGAAGAAGACGGTCTTGCCGTAGGCGAGGAGGCAGAGCCCGTGGAAGAGGCCGTAGACCTCGGTGCTGGGCTGGTGCACGGCGGCGACGACGGTCATGCCCTCCCGGCGCGCGAGACTGGCGATCCGGCTGACGACGTGGAAGGAGGCGGCGCTGTCGAGGCCGCTGGTGGGCTCGTCGAGGAACAGCAGCGCCGGCCGGGTGAGGATCTCCATGCAGATGCTGACCCGGCGCCGCTGGCCGCCGCTGATCCCCTTGTGCATCCACCCGCCGATGCGCGTGTCCGCCGCGCCCTCCAGCCCCATCTCCCGCAGCGTCTCCTCCGCCCGCTCCCGCTTCGCCGCCGCAGACATGCCGCTCGGCAGCTGCAGCGACGCCGAGTACCGCACCGCCTCCCGCACCGTCAGCGTCGTCATCAGCACGTCGTCCTGCGTCACGTACGCCTGCAACACGCAAAGGATGCGTTGATTAACTAAAATAATTGATAGAGTACGTTCGTTCACGATCAACCCGAATGAAAATGAGATTCTCCGAATTGAAATAGCCCATCCATGCTTACCGAAGTTCCGTAGGATAACTTCTGCCTCCGGCCATTGATCAAGATGTCTCCCTTCTGGCTGACACCAGAGCCTAGCCTTCCTGTAATTATGTACCACGGAAGCTCGTCGGAATTAATTCTTTAATCTTCTCACCACAAAAATATAAATTTCTAAATACTAATTGTACGAGTCGCTACGACGCTAGCTAGCTGGCGAACAAAATCTTTCGAGTAGTTTATCAGGAGTAGTATTATTCACGAGCATGTATACGGCTGTACCAACCTGCTAGAGCGTCCAGAAGGGTGGATTTGCCGCAGCCGGAGGGGCCCATGATGGCGAGGACCTCGCCAGGGCGCGCATAGCCGTTGAGGCCGCGCAGGATGGGGACACGGCCCGCCTTGCCGCCGGCCGCCGACACCCACAAGTCCTCCCAGGAAAGCACGACGCCCTGGTCTACTCGGCGCAACGACGTCTCGCGAAGCACGGGGGGCACGGCGCCTGCGCCGTTCTCCACGCTGATCTCGAGCGACGAGGAGGTCCGCGACCGCGGCAGGGTCACCGGCATCGGAGCGAATGGCGGCGGCGGGAACGAGCTACCGCTGCCGAAAGGGAAGCCGTCGGTGCTGCGCAGGGAGCCGCCGAGGACGTCGGAGGCTGTCTCGGACGGCCCCTCGTCATCTGCGGCGTGGCCGGGACGGCTCTGCTCCCGCGGCGGGCTCGGCCTCCACCTCGGCACGGCGGGCAGCAGCTGCTCGGACGCCATATAGGGATGCTCAGCCGGCTCGATCGTCGGAGACGTGCGCGGAAGCTAGCAATCAGCTGGGTGGTGGTATGGGTTTCTTCTTTTGCTCGTGATGTCGCTGTGACTGTGCAGAATGGTGGTATGGGCTGAGAGCCCGAGACTGCTTAAATAGAGGGAAGATGAGGTGGTTGAGTGCAGGATTTATACTACTTAATCCTAATTCAAATCAGAACTTAGATTAAGTTTTCTTGAATGCCTCTTTGAACACAGGAGCTGGTCAAAGGGGAACGGGGGTGCCTAGTTCCTTCTGTCTGTATACGTACGTGCGTGTGGCCTTCAACTTCCTTTTTCTATGACACAAGGTGTCCAGTGTTTTGCAGACAAATACTAATATTGTCGTGAAACTACGAGACTGACACTATTGTACGCAATTTTACTGCCGAAGCAGTGGTTCTGCTGTACTAAAATGATTACGTCTGTGTGCTTTCATTGCTTGGTACGAGGTTCTCCAGAGCAACTTACTCTGCTTCCTTCGGGTTACGATACACTGAAAATGCACACTTAAAGAAATTTCGTACCAACAGCAAATTCCATCATAGTTGCTGACGTCCTCACCCAATAGATGATCCACCCTCCTGCCCCATGGTACGATTCGCAGAGGACACCCTAATCCTAGCTAGGGCAACATCACAAACATTGATAACTCTGAAAATTCTTGATGACTTTGCCAATGCCACTGGACTCCATATTAATTTCAAGAAACAACTATGTATCTTCCCCGACCAAACGAGAATTCTCCTCCCCTCTACCTGCCGCTCTGCCGACTGGTGGCAGGGAAGGGAACACCGATTCCTCGACTTCGGTTAGTAGTTTAGGTTAGACTTTTTAGCCTTTGCAGTGGTGGTGCTTCATATTCGAGTTCGTCAACTGGGCTTCGGTCCACCTCGAATCTATCCCTCAGGATGGACTCAATGAAATTGCAATGTAGATTCCTGTCATCTCCTTGGGACGACGAGGTTAGGGTTTCTCGTCGTGCTTGTGCGGCGGCGAGATCCATTGTCAACCACATTTGATCGATTCAAGGGCTCAACAATGACAATTGTGGCTACGGGGCGTTGGTCCGTAGGGGTACATGGACATAAACTTCCCGACTGTTATTGACAAAGTCAGGCCAGCTCCAGCATGGGAGGGATGACATCGGCACTTCGTCAGCTCATTCTGGCATTAGTAATTGTCGTTCGGATGTCTAGAAACATTGATATAATTTTTATTATGTTTGGTTTTGCTTTATATTTTTGATGAACTTTTATAATAGACTCGGGTTTTCACAAAATAATAATTCAAGAAACTACTTTCTACCCCATCAATGTTTCACACAGGAACTAGCATCCTGCTAGCAAATGACCATGGCATTGTCATTGCCTTCTTCCCCAAACATAACTAAGCCTACCCCATCCCCAACTAATCTGTTGTAGCCTCTTAACCACCTGCGACAATTTCACCTTCAACTGGCGATCTCTTCTTCTCAGGAAAGGGGGTTGGCCTGTCCTCCCCTCCGCAGTTTTGGATAGCCCCTACTTATTTCATGGGCTCCTTCCTTGAAAAAAATGATCATAGGATGACTTGATCAACATAGACGGTGTTTCTTTTGGTCAGACAAGGATGGTGACTTAAGACCATAATGTTAGGTTGCTTGGGTAAATGTTTGAACTCTAGAAATGATGGGGGCTCGGGTTTAGAAGCATTCAGCCACAACAATTTTGTCTTATCTTAAAATTTAATTACAAATCCTTGCATTCAAACAACCCCCATGAGAAAGAGTGGTCTCATCTCCCATGGGACCAATGAATCATACCTTGCAAATATTGTACACAAACATTTAGTCACACTGTGAGAGATCAGACAAATGCATAGCTAGACTGAAAGGATCGATATAGTTGACTAGAGGGGGGGGGGGTGAATAGGCAACTAACAATTTTTAGCTTTTCTTTACCAAATTAAACTTTGCATCAAAGTAGCTTATCTAGAAATGCAACTAGGTGGGCAACCTATATGATGCAACATCAACAAGCACACAAACAAGCAAAGTATATGACACAAATAAGCTTGCACAAGTAAAGGGGCGAAATAACCAAGAGTGGAGCCGGTGAAGACGAGGATGTGTTACCGAAATTCTTTCCTTTTGAGAAGAACACTACTAGGAAAAACCTTATACACAGAATCTTACCAGTAACGCGTGTTAAAATGAGGCGCTACTGCTAATTAGCAGTAGCGCTTCTTCCCAAACCGCGCTGCTGTTACCCTCTTAGCAGTAGCGCGGCAGGAGCTGAACGCGCTACTACTATAATTGCCACACCGTTCCCGACGTGCTAGGTATAGTAGTAGCGCCCTTCTAGAAAAGGCGCTACTACTACCGATTTTAGCAGCAGCGCGTTTTTCCCTCCCACGCTACTGTTAAATCTATTCTCACCTAACCCCCGGCCGGCCCGCGCGGCCTGATTCCCTCCTGAGATCTTCCTCCCCCAATTCACCACTCTCTTCTCCCCCTCGCCGCCGTCTCACCGCTGTCTCCCCCGACCCCGCCTCGCGACCGTCTCCCCCGACCCCGCCTCGCCGCCGTCTCCCCC
>NC_041389.1:444523130-444554249 GCF_002162155.2 Triticum dicoccoides | reverse complement strand
GATCCCTCTTGTTAATTTGCTTAGTATGAACCCTAGCTATTTAGTGCTAGTTAGTATGAACCCTAGGCTATTTTTAGTGTTAGTTAGTTAATTTAGTGTTAGTTAGTTAGTTAGTATGAACCCTTAGCAGTAGTTCCTAGGTACTAATTAGTTAGTAAGAACTAGGTACTAATTAGCTAGGTACTAGTTTATTTTTATTTATAGTAAGTTTATTTTCAGTAAGAACTAATTGAATTAATAGAACATGTTAGTAAGAACTTGTTGCTATTTTTTTAGTTAAAGCAATTTTTCCCGAATCGACGTGGACGATGCCTATCCCGCATCCTCGTCGTCGAGTCGGTGGAGGGCGACACCTGCTTGACCAGATGGGCCATGTCCGGGACTGGGCTCCGCCGGGGTGGTACTGGGAGGCTCTACCTACCGGGGGGCGCAGGTTGGTGAGGAGCCAGCCTGTCGTTGACCCGAACCTTCTTTGGTGGCGGTCGCGTGGGCCAGTGACGATCCAGAGGCTCGAGGACTCCGCGGAGGTGGTGCGTCACAGTGTCAGTGAGGACGACGCACACGTCCATCGCTACTTGTTTGCGTTGGAGCACAGGCCGTTCTCCAATACCTGGCAGGTTCTACGAGGATCTCGCTGGAGCTATGATCCCGTGATGGTTCCTTCTCTGTGGGTGTCCACCGCCCGCGCCGATACCCGTCGTGTGCTAGGGTTTTAGTTGTATTAGTGATGTTATATGTATGACACTACTCGTGATGTATTAGTGATAATGTTCGACGATGTACGGACGTAAGAGATGATTTACTTTTGCTTATTGAATGCATGCTAATTTGAGTCCTATAAGATATTTTGAAATATATATCTTCTGTTGCTCAATATCCAAGTGGCCGGTCATGTTTGCAGGTTACACCTCCGAGTGGCCTATGTTTTGCCGGAGTGTTGATTCATTTCTGTTCCGGCAAATTTCAGGCGCTCGATATGTCCTATTTTAGCAAAGGTCATGCCGGATTTTTCCGTGAATTTTGGCATGACTTGTGCCAGAATATGTAGGAAATATCGAGTGCCCCGGATTTGTGTGTTGAGTATCTTGGTAGTTGTCTTTGATCAATTTTCAATTAATGTTTTAACTATGAACATAGGAAATGTCTAACGACGAAAAGGGTTTCGGTATTTGCAAATACTGCGAAGACGAGCGCGGCCTGTGCGACGGAATCTTCCTAGATGATGATAGGCGCTTCAGCATCAAGCTGGACGAGAACTTCAAAGTGGATACAGTAAGTCACAACGACAAGTCTTTTTTCGTAATTAAGCATGACATCTGCTTCATTTGCTTCAACTTATATTTTTTTACTATTCTACTAGCGTATCCCCTGCCATGCAAGAGTTTTTGTATTGGATAAGATAGGTTTCAGTTATAGTATGGAGGAAAAGAAAGTTTACTTGAAGACCGACCATGGTTATATTTTCCATGCAAAATTGTACAATTCAGACGACTACACCTATTTTGGATGCAAAACATGGCGAGCACTATGCAAGACTTATGCATTTGAGCCTGATATGGTTATCACCTTTGATATTCGTCCGGAAGATGATATTGAAGGTAATACCGACATTTGGGTCGATGTGCAGACGCCTCCAGTTATACCATTATGTAAGTTTCTCAACCATATTTATGTCTTTGATATTGTTTATTCAAAAATAGTTGACAACTAATTTGTATTGTCAGCTTATTTCGGTGCAAGCAAACATGTCCAACGCTTGGTAGACAGGACCGTATACTGTCCTGGGGCTGAACTCAACTGCGAGGAGTTCAGTCATTATGTTTCATGGCTTCAGGATCTTGATACTGTCAAGACAAATTTTCTTCCTGCATTTAGAAATGTTAGTACTGAAAATGTGCGACCAATAGTGTTCGTAATGAACTACGGTCACATCTATTTAGGAAGGATGGTAAGATTTTTACTATTTGTCATTAATGCATCTTTTCCATACATTATTTTTGAAACTAAACTTCATTGCTAAGTATGTTACCATACGATGTTCTTCAACAGGGACTCCCGATGAATGTTGTGCCTTATGGGATCGAGACTAAAGGTACCATGAGTATTATCAGCTTACGGCCAAGATATCGTACAGATTACTTTAGTGCATTTAAGATCAGCGACGGATGCTTAATAGTGCAAGACTCGACCAAATATGTGATGGGGGAGCGCAGAGAAGTACTAGGGGGCAGCAAACAGATGTGCTACCCACGATTAGGAGACAGGTTCATCTGCATGCTCCAGCTTGATCAAGGAGGAGAGCTATACATGTTTTATGTTATTTTACCTAAGAGAGACCAGCAGGATTGATTAGGTAGCTAGAAATGAGTTTGAGGATGATGATGTGCTACACTATATTACTATGATGATAAAATAGCTAGTGTTGGTGGTAGTGACTATGATGATTATTATTAGCTAGTGTTAGTGGTGATTAAATAAATATTGTTGGTGGTAATGACTATGATGATGATTAAATAGCTTGTGCTGGCGGATTAGATTCAAGTGGAGGCAACATGTGGTGCACATCGAAAGTACTACTAGTCCAAACTAGATCAAGTTTGGATTAGTAGTATACTTTTGACATGCACCACATATTGCCTCCACTTGAACCTAATCCACCTTCATTTGACACACTGTTATGGACATAATGATGTAAACCTCATAACTGGTATTGTACCAATATTTGTACGACGGCGCATAAATACACTAAAAAAGTACTAGTAGCGATGGACAGAAAACACGCTACAAGTAGTTACCTTAGCAGTAGTGTTGTACTGAACAAACACTACAGCTATTTATCCTAGCAGTAGCGCGGTGGGCACGCGCTACTGTTAAGCAATAGCTGTAGTGCCTTATTAGTAGCGCACCTACCCGCGCTACTGATACACCTAAAACCCGCGCTGCTGCTAGCCTTTTCCCTAGTAGTGGAAGTACATCTCCGTTGCAGCGGTGTGGAGGAACAATGCTCCCCAAGAAGCCACTAGGGCCACCGTATTCTCCTCACGCCCTCACACAATGCGAGATGCCGTGATTCCACTATTGGTGCCCTTGGAGGCGGCAACCGGACCTTTACAAACAAGGTTGGGGCTCTCTCCGCAACTGAATTGGAGGCTCCCAACGAAACCATGGAGCTTCACCACAATGGAATATGGCTCTGAGGTGACCTCAACCGTCTAAGGTGCTCAAACACCCAAGAGTAACAAAATCTACACAAGAAAGTATGGGGGAAGCAAATATCCTTTGGTGGAAGTGTAGATCTAGGTCTCCTCCTTCAATCCCTAGCAAATCAACAAGTTTGAGTGGCTAGAGAGAGAGATCGGGCAAGACAGCTTGAGTAGCATTAATGGTGGAGTGAGAGAGGTAAGAGGTATATGTGGTAGGTGGAAGAAGCATCCTTATATAGCAACCCTAAAAATCCAACCGTTACTGCATTTTCTGTATTGCAGCGGTACAACCGCTCCTTGTCCAAGTACAACCGGGACTCACGGTTTACGTGCAGAACCCTACTAGGCCGTACAACCGGGCGACTAGGCGGTAGTACCGGTTTAAGAGAACAACCGGACCAACCGCCCAGCCACCGCTCAACCACCGCATAGAAACAGTAGGGAATCACCCCTGGGTACGGTAGTCGAGCGGTACAGGACCGGTGCAACCGCTTGGCCTTGAGCGCTCGGGCAGCTAAGTCCTGAGCGGTAGAACCGCTCCGGGCACCGGTGGTACCGGTACGACCGGACCAACCGGGCCACCACCGCCCGAGTACCGCATCAAAACAGAAGTCTGACCGGTACTTGGGCGGTACTTGGCCGGAACTACCGTCGTAGTCTTTGCTGAGCATGGTGGCGGTACCACCACCCGGAAGCAGCGGTACAACCGCTCGATCAAGACAGGTAAGCGCCAAGAACCAACGGTACAACCGCTGGGAAGCCACACTAAGCAGTAGGATAAGAAGGGAAGAGCTCTCTCTCGCAACTAAGAAAGGCAAGAGAGGGGTGATGCAAGTGTACATGAGAAGATTCCCCCAACACCTTCCAATGTGGATTCCCTCTTGATAGTACGAGTTCCCTACGACCAAAGAGATAAAAAGCGTAGACAACTCCATCTTCGATCTTTTCCTTCCAGAGAGAATAGCTATCCAATGAAGGCCTAACCACCGAGAACCTGAAGCACTTAGCACAATATTAGACCAACAAAGGGTTGTCATCATCATCCAAAACACAAAGTAGGGAAATGCCCTTACAATCTCCCCCTTTTTGGTGGATGATGACAAAAACACAATTTACAAGAGGGAAGTCTAGAAAATGTAGACGGGACTCCCCCTAGATGTGTGCCCCAAATTGAGAAGACTATTTGAGGGCACTCATTAGGGACGAGACTCCCCCTAGATTTTATAGACTCGCCACTCGCCACTCCTACTAGACATGCGAATGTAAGCAATAGGACCATACTAAGAAGTAAGGACTATAATGAATAAAGCAACAATATCACCGATAATAAAGATAGATAGATAGATAAGCGCATGTCTTACACCATGCACGATGAGATAAGCAACAAGGTTCACAAGCCAAAGTTCAACAACACGAACGAAAGGAAAGCACAAACCCAAGCGAGGCAAAAACCCATGCAAATCTCGAGACCTATAGAACTCTCTCCCCCTTTGGCATCAAGACACCAAAAAGGAAAAGAGCGAAGCTAGTGCCCCAAAGCTCAGTCGTCTTCCTCTGAATCCTCAGTAGCATCTGGATCCTCATCATCAGCAGACTCATCATCATCGTCGTGATCGGATTCCTCCAAGGTATCATCAGCTGCAGCAAAGGAGGTGGACGGCTGGCGAGGGACCTCATCATCAGACCACGTGCTGTGTGCAGAGATCCATCGCTCCTCCGGTGTGATGCTCTTCTAAAAACCACTCTGGATAGGCATGTTGAGGTGCCTCATCATCGCAATCTGACGATGTAGGGCATTCTTGTCATTGACATGGGCCTCATACATCCTCTTCTGGATGTCAGACTGGAGGCAGAAAGTCTTCTTCACCTTGGCAGTGAGCTTGTCCACCCAAGAGGGCTTGGCCCCTGGCTCCATCTCAAAGTCCTCATCGTCAGAAGTGGCATTGACATCCTCAGGAGCATTAGCAGGAAAGCGAGGCTCCGCATGCTTCTTCTTCTTGAGTAGCTTGACCTCATGAATAGTGAGATTATCGGGAGAATTGAGAGCCTCTCCAGGACGGCGAACCTCCCAAACTGAGTTTAGAAAGCACATGACAAACGGAGCATAAATGGGGACCTTCCTGTAGATGACCATGTTGTACATCTCGTGCCACAGCCAGTTGGACACATCAAACGTTTCCCTAGAGCCCACCTTGGTCTTCATTGCAACCATCAAGTCAACAAGATAGCCATGGATTTCATCTTGATTCCCCACCTTGGGCAGAAGAACATTGCGAAACACGCGATGCATGATGTCATAGACCTTCACCAAATCCTTAGATTATCCAATAATACCATGGCCCCGAATGTACAGAGGGGCAAGCTTCTCCTTAGGCATGGACTCAGGATGGTCATGAGGACGAATGCCACCCCTTCCTTCCAGACCGGTATCGTCATACCCAATAGCATTGCAGAAGGCCCTCCAGGGCACTTGAAAGAGCTCATCACGGCACATGAACGTGAGAGTGCAAGCGTCATCTTTTCCAAAGTGAACAGTGGCATAGAACTGATGGACAAGTTGAACATCAAAGTCACAGTTAACAAACGTGAGCTTGACCAGATCGAACTCCTCACAGAGAGCCAAGGCCTCACCAAAGTACTCCAAGTTGTTCCACCAATGGTCAAGATCGATGGTCCACTGCTTGGCATACCTGTTCTTGTTGTGCTCAAAGAGTTCATGAACAATCCGCACTTGCATCTCATTCCGGAACTGAACGATGGTCCAACGAGGAGCGATGGGAACCTCATAAGGTTTCTTGAGCGGAAGGCTTCCTGGTCCTTGGCTTTCCAATAGTGCAAAGGCAAAACCACACGTTGGTTGGCAGTGGCAGACTTTTTATGGTGAGTGGGCTTGGTGTGAATCACAACCTCTTCTTCGTCATCAGACGCAGCCGGGCGCAAGGTCCTTCGAGCCCTCTTCTTGGTCTTGCGAGGAGTAGAGCGAGAACTAGAGCCACCTATACACACGCATGAGGAGAACACAAGAAACCCAGCAAAGATGAGAGGATTGCACACACAAACAGAGGAATAGACAGATTGCACAAACATAGAAAACAGAACAGGGCCCGTGGTGCAGATATCCCGGTTGTACCAGTTCTCCTACCGGTAGTACCGCTCCAGCGGTTGTACCGCCTGTAGAGGCGGTAGAACCGCTGATCAATGGTACTACTAGTAGGAAATAGATCTAGCCACGAAATATGAATCACAGTAGCCATATTCTGATCTCTAAGAAGTGCAATCTAAGCAGGAGGCAAATATAGTTCTCTTCCACCCAATAGTTTAAACAATAAATGCGGAATGTCAAGTAATGCCCTAGAAGTAGGGAAAGAACCCTAGAACGAAGAACGAAGGACATGGGGCATTACCAGCATCCATGGGAAGAGATCGGGAGGGAGGAGGCCTCCTCGAAGAAGATCCACAGAGACCCCACGGATCCGAAGCGCGAGAAGCACTCTGGGGCAGTGGCAATGGCGACCGGCGGCTAGGGCACAAGATGGGAAGAACAGGGGATGAGGGGGAAAAATAAACTCCCTTCAGCCCCGTCCGCAATATATAGGCCCCTAGACGTGCGGCGGTTGTACCGCTCAGGAGAGCGGTTGTACCGCTACCTGGTACGAGCCAGTGGTTGCGGGTGGTACTTCCGTCGCCAAGTAGGCAGCAGTAGTACCGCCTGTAACCAACCAGTAGCATCGGCCAGACGGGCACCCTAATGATTGGGCGATGGAACCGCTCAAGCACCGCTGGGAGTCCTCCTAGGGCGGGACAACCCGAGATTACTAGCAGTAGAACCGCCCATAACACCATTTGTACCGCCCGGTCACCATTACCAAAGCCAAGATCAAGTGTGTGCAACTGGAGTAGAGGGTACTCAAGGGAAGAGGAAGGCTTGTGATAGGACACGGTACTGGAATATGGTGTGAGGATCTCCAAGAGACTAAAAGGACAACAACGAAGGAAAAACCACACTTGGAGACCACAACACCTAGAGCCTAAGAAAACAAACAAGAACAAAGACAACAAGGACAAAACTCGAAGCACAACCTCTTCAAAGAGGGCGGTGGCCGGAGCCACCTATGTTTGAGTCAATTGGTATGGCACCGCGAAGAATTATCCTTGGGCCCATGACCAAAACTCGTCATTGAAGCACAAGTACCATCAACAATGGTTAATGTGAAAGAGTTGATCAATTTATGCATAATGGGGGGAGGGAGAGTTCATTGAGAGAACAACACTCCCCCTATGTCCATGCCTACACCTAAACAAGATATCACGTTGAGTATGATGAGGTGTGCACGGGTTAAAGCAACATTGCTCGAATCAATGATATTTAGCTCATGCCTTAACTCCCGAAATCTTGCTTCATCCAAGGGCTTTGTGAAAATATCTGCAAGGTTATCATGAGTGTTGACGTAGTTGAGCTCGATCTCCCCTCGCCTAATGTGATCCCGGATGAAGTGATACCGAATCTCAATATGCTTCGTCTTGAAGTGTTGCACGGGGTTGAGAGAAATCTTGATGGCACTTTCATTGTCACACCAAAGAGGCACTTTGTCACAAATTAAACCGTAATCCTTTAAAGTTTGCCTCATCCATAGAAGTTGTGCACAACAACTACCAGCCACCACATACTCCGCTTCGGTGGATGAGAGAAACACACAACTTTGCTTCTTAGAAGACCAACTTACCAAAGAGCAACCGAGGAATTGGCACCCTCCGGAAGTGGACTCCTATCCACTTTGTCTCCCGCCCAATCCGAGTCCGAATAACCTACAAGCTTGAAGTTTTCTCCTCTTGGGTACCATAAGCCAAAGTTTGGGGTATGAGCCAAATATCGAAAGATTCGCTTGACCGCCACAAAGTGGCTTTCCTTAGGTGCGGCTTGAAATCATGCACAAATTCCCACACTCAACATGATATCTGGTCTAGATGCACAAAGGTAAAGCAAGGAGCCAATCATGGAGCGATATACCTTTTGATCCACCGCTTTACCATTAGGATCAATGTCAAGTTGGCACTTGGTGGGCATTGGAGTGGAATCCGGCTTGACATCACTTAGCTTGAATCTCTTTAGCATGTATTGAGTGTATTTGGCTTGGTTGATGAAGGTTCCTTCTCTTCTTTGTTTGACTTCGAATCCAAGGAAAAACTTCAACTCTCCCATCGAAGACATCTTGAACTTAGAGTTCATGAGAGCGGAAAATTCCTCATTGAAAGCTTTGTTAGGGGAACCAAATATAATATCATCAACATATAGTTGGCACACAAACAATTCCCCTTTGACCTTCTTAGTAAAAAGAGTTGGATCGATTTTCCCAACTTCAAATCCACGGTCTTGCAACAACTCGGTAAGATGGTCATACCACACACGTGGGGCTTGCTTAAGGCCATAGAGTGCCTTATCGAGTTGATACACATGATCCGAGAATTAGGGATCCTCGAACCCGGGGGGTTGCTTGACATATACCAACTCATTAATAGGACCATTAAGAAAAGCACTCTTCACATCCATTTGTTGTAACTTAAAGTTATGATGGGAAGCATATGCAATCAACAAACGAATGGATTCAAGGCGAGTAACGGGAGCAAAGGTTTCACCGTAGTCGATACCCTCGACTTGGGAGTATCCTTGTGCCACCAATCTTGCCTTGTTGCGAACGATGGTCCCATGAGCATCTTGCTTGTTCTTGAATATCCACTTGGTTCCAATGACATTGTGGTTCCCCGTTGGCCTTGGCATCAATCTCCACACCTTGTTATACTCGAAGTTGTTGAGTTCTTCATGCATGGCATTGAGCCAATCCGGATCTTCGATCGCCTCATAGACCTTTTGGGGTTCAACGCAAGAGACAAACGCGTGATGTTCACAATAGTTTGCCAATTGTCTACGAGTGCTTACCCCCTTTTGAATGCTTCCAAGCACATTCTTCATGAGATGACCCATAGTGGAGAGCTTGTATGCAATCTTGGTGGCACGATGCTCCAGTTCCTCCTCGTGGGTGAGTTGAGGAGCGGTCACTTGATCATCTTGAGTGTTGTCTTGAGCTTGTCCTTGATCTTGAGCTTGCTCGGAGGAGAGAACTTGACCTTGGGCATCACTTGGTGATTCAACACCGTCTTGAGGTTGATCTTGCCCTTGGTCTTGTTCATGATGATGAGGGCCTTCACTTTGTTCTTCGGATGTGTGTGGGTCTTGGGTTGGTGATGGTTCCACTTGAGTGGAACATTGTCCTTCTCCTTCGGCCACAAGGGGTTCCTCAATGGGTAGGATATCACCGACACCCATTCTTCTTATGGCTTGGGGAGGAATTTCATCACCTACATCACAAGTACCACTTTGCTCCACTTGGGAGCCGTTATTCTCATCAAACTCCACGTTACATGTCTCCTCAATAAGTCCCGTGGACTTATTGAGAACACGGTAAGCATGGGAGTTTGTAGCATAAGAAACAAATATGCCCTCATGTGCTCTAGCCTCAAATTTAGACAAGCAACACCTTTCTTGAGAATGAAACACTTACACCCAAACACTCGAAAGTACTTGAGGTTGAGCTTGTTACCAGTGAGTATCTCATATGGAGTCTTGTTCAAGCCTTTGCGGAGATAGAGCCGATTTGATGCATGACGCGTGGTGTTGATGGCTTCGGCCCAAAAGTTGTATGGAGACTTGAACTCCACCATCATGGTCCTTGCTGCATGCATCAACGCCCGGTTCTTCCTCTCTGCTACACCATTTTGTTGAGGGGTGTATGGTGCGGAATATTGATGCTTGATCCCCTCATCACTAAGAAACTCATCCAAGGTGTAGTTCTTGAACTCGGTGTCGTTGTCACTTCTTATAGTCAAGATCTTTGCATTGTGTTGACATTGAGCTTCATTTGCAAAGTCAATGACTGTTTGTTGGGTCTCGCTCTTCCTCTTGAAGAAGTATATCCAAGTGTATCTGGAATAATCATCCACAATCACCAAGCAATACTTTCTACCCCCAAGACTATCAAAGGATGGAGGCCCAAAGATATCCATGTGAAGGAGCTCCAAAGGCCTCTTGAGTAAATGATAGTCGTGGGAGGGTGAGCCTTCTCATGTAGTTTTCCTTCGATACAAACACTGCAAGCACGATCTTTGGCAAAGCTAACATTTGTTAGTCCACGGACATGGTCCCCCTTGAGAAGACTTTGCAAAGATCTCATATTGACATGGTGAGGGAGTCCTGGATTAGGGGGTGTCCGGATGGCCGGACTAAGACCTTTGACCGGACTCCTGGACTATGAAGATACAAGATTGAAGAGTCCGTCCCGTGTCCGGATGGGACTTTCCTTGGCGTGGAAGGCAAGCTTGGTGATACGATATGAAGATCTCCTCCCATTGTAACCGACTCTGTGTAACCCTAGCCCTCTCCGGTGTCTATATAAACCGGAGAGTTTTAGTCCGTAGGACGAACAACAATCATACCATAGGCTAGATTCTAGGTTTAGCCACTCTGATCTCGTGGTAGATCTACTCTTGTACTACCCATATCATCAATACTAATCAAGCAGGAGTAGGGTTTTACCTCCATCGAGAGGGCCCGAACCTGGGTAAAAACACCGTGTCCCTTGTCTCCTGTTACCATCCGCCTAGACGCACAGTTCGGGACCCCCTACCCGAGATCCGCCGGTTTTGACACCGACATTGGTCCTTTCATTGAGAGTTCTGCTGTGTCGTCACCATCAGGAAGGATGCCGCATCCCGTCTTTGAAGACAGCGTTGTTGCTAAAGGAGCTTTGGCTGTCGACCAAACTCTCCGGCTAGGCAGGTTTTTGATGACCGCCAGTCCGGCCGCCGCGCCAACGATGACCTCTCGGGCCATCGAAAGCAATCTTCACATCAACTTGGAGCTTGCCGAGCAGTTAGATCCGATGGAGCTCTTCTCCCTGAACGAACTCTTGGATCGCATCGCGGCCCTGGGAGTCGCTACTGATTACGACCAGATTGGGCTTAAACCTGATCAGAGAGAGATTGACTCTCCCCAGATTACCCACCACGTCGAAGTGGTGGAAGAACAATGCGGCGAGTCTTCGCCCGCCCTAAGGACCAGATGCGTCCGGATTCCCGATCCCTCCAAGCCGGATACCCGCGGAGGGGAGGATGTCGCCCGAACCCTGAACCTAAAGTCAGGCAGCAGGCCCGATTCATTGAATAATATCCGAGAAAGCAAGCTTCCGAATTCGGAAACCGCTCGGCCCCTGAATCTTACATCGGGCAGGGTTCCGGATTTATTTCCACCCGCCCACCCAACTATACGGGATTTATCCCTAATACGGCAAGAGTCCGGAGAACCAGTACACCACTACTGGGCCAGATTCCTCCTGGTTATGAACAGGATAAAGGACTGCCGTGAGAAAGAAACAATTTCACTCTTCTTTAACAACTGCACGGACATCGGAATCCTCAACGCCATAAGTCGCCGCGAAATTACACGATTCGCCGACTTGACATCCATAGTACAAAAGTATTGTGCGACTGAAAGCGTTTAGAAAACCGAAGATAAATTCTGGGACAATCTGGCCCCGAATATAACACGTGTCCGAAACAAAAGGGCGCATTATCGCCAGGCATCTGAGCCAAACATCAAAAAACAAAAACCCTCTACAGGGTACGGGGCCGTATTGGAAGGATGGATCAATGGACCCTGTAAAATTCATAATTCAGGGAAAGCCACACCAACGCACAGCCTCAGAGCATGTTGGATACTACGGCAGGTAGCCAGAAGTGGCGAGGAGCTTTTAACTCCAGCACTCGAAGAATACCTCCCCAGTACAGTGTCGACAGTCTTCGAGACCTTCACATCAAACAATGCAAGGAAACGAACGCTCCGCAACCTCGCCGAAATCTACCAAGTAGCAACAATAAACCCATGGAGTGACACGACTATCACCTTTAATGCCAGTGACGAACCTATATTCCGGACAGCCCGAGCACCAGCCGCATTGGTCCTCAGTCCGATAGTGGACGGCTTCCGACTTACAAAGGTACTCATGGATGGCGGCAGCGGACTCAACCTCATCTACGAGGAAACCCTGCGAAAAATGGAAATCGACTGGAGCCGCATTGAGCGAAGCAACACAACTTTTAGGGGAATAATCCCAAGCCGGGAAGCGCGCTGTTCAAGAAAAATCACACTGGATGTGGTGTTCAGCACGCTGGACAATTACAGATTCGAGGAGGTCACGTTTCAAGTGGCCCCGTTCAGCAGCGGCTACCACGCTCTGCTAGGGCGAGAAGCATTTACAATTTTCCAAGCCATACCCCATTACGGGTACATGAAGCTCAAAATGCCCGGGCCCAACGGAATCATCACTCTCGCAAGTGATCCGGACATAGCGCTCCACGCTGAAAACAAGACAGTCGCACTGGCCCTGGAGGCATTATCTGAGGCCCTAGAGGCCGAGGAATTAACGGCGTTGCGCTCTACGGTGGACAGGGACGATGTGATACTAGACAAGAGATCCAAGTCCACCTCTTTTAAACCAGCGGACGAAATAGTCAAATTCCAAGTCCATCCAACGGACCCTACAAAAACGGCCTCCATCGGGGCACAATTAAAACCCGATGTAGACGCCGCACTCAGAGACTTTCTGCGAGAAAATTGGGACATTTTCGCCTGGCACCCCTCGGATATGCTAGGTATCCCACGCAGGCTGGCCGAGCACAGCCTGAACATCATAAAAGGGTTTAAACCCGTCAAGCAGACCCTACGGCGCTTTTCCGAACCTAAGAGACAAGCCATGGGAGAGGAGCTAGCAAAACTGCTGGAAGCCGGATTCATCAGAGACATAAAACATCCGGACTGGCTAGCAAACCTAGTGATGGTACCAAAGAAGGACAAATCTTGGCGCCTATGTGTCGATTTCAAAGACCTAAACAAGGCCTGTCCAAAGGACCCTTTCCCACTCCCCCGAATTGATCAAATCATCGACGCCACCGCAGGACATGACTCATTGTGTTTCCTCGATGCATACTCTGGCTACCATCAAATCAAGATGGCAGAGTCAGACCAGGCCGCAACGGCATTCATCACCCCATATGGCCCATTCTGCTTCAACACGATGCCCTTCGGGCTCAAAAACACAGGCGCAACATATCAGCGCATGATTCAGACATGTCTAGCCAACCAGATCGGCAAAATAGTCGAAGCATACGTAGATGACGTGGTCGTCAAAACAAAACACGTCGATACTCTAGTAGACGTCTTGAGGCTCACGTTCGACAATCTCCGAACATATGACATTAAGCTCAACCCGGAAAAATGCGTTTTCGGCGTACCAGCCGGAAAGCTCCTGGGCTTCATCGTATCCGGTAGAGAAATTGAAGCAAACCCAGCCAAGATCCGAGCTCTGTCACAATTAGATACCCCAAAGGACCTCAAACAAATACAAAAACTGACAGGATGCGTGGCAGCTCTAAGCCGCTTTATCTCCCGCTTAGGAGAGAAGGCATTACCCCTCTATCGCCTCCTGCGGTGCACCGACCACTTCGAGTGGACGGAGGCCGCCACGGCTGGACTCGAAGAAATAAAAGCCATATTGGCAATAAATCCGGTCCTGGCCGCGCCCAACACGGGCGAACCAATGCTATTATACATCGCGGCAACCCATCAAGTTGTAAGCGCGGTGCTCGTCGTCGAATAAGAAGCGGACAGACACAAGTTCCCCCTCCAAAAACCAGTGTACTACGTGTCCACTGTGCTAACTCCATGCAAGTCACGGTACCCGCATTATCAAAAGATAGCATACGCGGTGTTCATGGCATCCCGGAAGCTGCGACACTACTTTCAAGAGTGCTCCATAACAGTGGCATCCGAAGTACCCCTTAATGACATTATAAACAACCACGACGCAACGGGCCAGATTGCCAAATGGGCCATCGAGCTCCTCCCGTAAGACATAACCTACAAGCCAAGGGGAGCTATTAAGTCGCAGGTTTTGGCCGACTTCATCGCCGAACGGATTGAAGCCGAACTCCCTAAAGAATACGGCGCATACTCCAACTGGATCATGCACTTCGATGGCTCGAAAATGTTCGCCGGCCTGGGGGCTGGCGTCGTTCTGACGTCCCCAACCAGGGACATAGTCCAATACGTACTTCAGATAATGTACACGGATTCGAACAACGCAGCCGAATACGAGGCCCTTTTACATGGCCTCCGAATGGCAGTCTCCATGGGCATTCAGCGCCTAGAGGTCCGCGGGGATTCAAATCTCACAATATCCCAAATAAATGGAGACTTCGACGCCAAGGACCTGAAAATGGCAGCTTACCGCAATGCCATCTTAAAGATGTCAGCTCGGTTTGAGGGGCTCGAATTTCATCACATAGCCCGGGAAAATAACCAAGCAGCAGACGTGCTGGCACACATCAGCGCCAAGCGTGAGGCCGTCCCTCCCAACATCTTCCTAGAAAGGTTGTTCAAGCCATCTGTATCATGGGAAGAAGAATCCGGAAACAATAGCCCAGACACAACTACACTGCCCCTCACCGAACATTCTGACACAATTGGGGGCTACGCCAATGAAACAACGCCGTCAGCCCACGAAATAATGGCAGTCATTGCCCCTTGGACAGAACCATTCCTAGCCTACCTAACTAGGCAGGAACTTCCCGAGGACCAAAACGAGGCCCGCTGCATAGTGCGGCGATCTAAAGCCTACAAAGTCCACAAGGGAGAGCTTTACAAGAAAAGCACAACCGGAGTCCTTCAAAGGTGTATCTCCTAAGAAGAAGGGAGAGACCTTTTGGCTGAAATTCATGCCGGACTCGGCGGGCACCACGCCGTAGCCCGGACCCTTGTAAGCAAGGCCTTCCGTACCGGATTTTATTGGCCAAAGGCCCGGGCAGACGCTCAGGACTTAGTGCAATGATGTGTTGGTTGCCAGTTATTCGCCAACCAAAGCCACATGCCGCCTACCGCCCTACAAACTATACCCATTACCTGGCCTTTCGCGGTCTGGGGGCTTGACATGGTCGGACCCCTTAAAGGAGGAACCCACAAGCAAAAATACCTACTGGTCATGGTGGACAAATTCACCAAATGGATAGAAGCCAAGCCTGTAAAGACGGCCGAATCCAGACCAGTGATAGACTTCATATCCGGGGTCGTACACCGTTACGGCGTCCCCCACAGCATCATAACCGACAACGGCACAAACTTCACGGCCAATGAAGTCAAACTTTGGTGCAAAAACATGGGCATCAAGCTCGACTATGCTTCAGTCTATCACCCTCAAACTAACGGTCAAGTCGAATGGGCCAATGGTCTCATTATGAGCGGCATCAAACCCAGACTAGTGCGATCCCTCAAGGAATCTGACACGCACTGGGTAGAGGAGCTTCAGTCTGTACTCTGGGGGCTTTGGACCACGCCGAATCGCACTACCGGATTCACACCATTTTTTATGGTATACGACGCAGAGGCAGTACTACCATGCGACATAATCCATGACTCACCTCGAGTGCGCATGTACGAAGAAAGAGAAGCCGAGCTCGATCAGCAGGACAGCTTGGACGCATTGGAAGAGGAGCGCGACGTGGCAAAGGCTCGTTCTGCATTCTATCAACAGCAGGCTCGAAGATACCAAAGCAGAGAAGTACGGGCCAAAACATATAACATTGGCGAACTAGTTCTATGCCTGCCGGACAAGAAAAAGGATAAATTAAAGCCCAAATGGGAGGGCCCCTTCATCATCGACCCAGTACTGACCGGCGGAGCGTACCGTCTGCGAGGTGCATCGGACAACCGACTCGAGCTGAACCCATGGAATGCAGCACGCCTACGAAGGTTCTACGCCTAGCACTGGACTCCGTGTTCGTCTCCTTCCCTCGTCCCTTTGTTTTTTTTGGCAGTCCAGGATTTTGTTCCTTCTCCCTCCCCTTTTTTTCTCACAAGCCCTTAGGGGCTTGCATGTGCAATATTCGCACGCACCTGACGCGCTACCTGCGCTCACAATACCTGGGGGCTTCTCTACCAAGAAGTTTATATAAAACGGGCCTCATGCCCAAAACATGTGTGATGGTTCCACATGAACCTTTTATACACCATTATATGCATCGATATGACTTAAGTTTTGGCCAAGCTGGGTTGCCTGGCTCATGTGCTTACCCCTACGTTCCCGTTCGTTCGGCTAGGTGGTAAAGGGAGCACCTCTGCGATTGTTACTGCCGGGTCAGCCGGATGTGTACTCAGACTGGGTGAAGAAGAAAGCTAGCGTTCTTAAGGGAATATTCGGTCGGTGAACTAAAAGATGATCTTTCGTATTTATTCATTTGCCCCCTGATGCTTTTCTGCTCTTTCCGATAGTTCGGACATGCACTTTAGGGCATGCCTCCCAGGGAAAGGAACCCCTAACAGAACTATTCTCTCTGGAAGATGTTTCTTACTAACCATGTAATATAACATAACTAGTTGGGCACTTGTCCGCTAAAGCACTTATGACCCCTACGCCTTGTCTCCATGCATGCCCCGGTTCTTACATAACCAAGAGGGTATTCGGACACACTCTGGACTATAGGGTCCAGAGGTCGAAGCGAAAAGGTCTGCAATGACAAACGATCTACAATCCGACTAGAGGACATTTTTTATGTCATTTTTACAGAGTCAATCCGACTCGGCATATTCTTCTTCAATGCCATCTAACAGGCGGTCTAATTTACAGTCATGTTGGGAATACTTTGCAGCCAGCTCCACCTGGCCATATGCCAAGCTGACCGGGATCTCCTTTCCGTCCGGACCTATAGGGCCGACCTCGGCCATGTGGTTTGGGTCAGCCTTCGTGTACCGAGTCTTCACCATGGCCCAGGCCTCCCTGGCACCTTGACGGCAAGCCAATATCTTCCACAACCGGAAGCGCTGCCGCACTCCCTCTAGCTTCTTGGCAAGCTCCTCAAGGCCTTCGGGCACGGAGAGGGATGGCCACATAGCCTGGATGATGCCTTGCATTGCCTGCCGAACTCGCTCGTGTAGTTGCAACAGCTCGGGAAGAAGGTCTCCCGATGAACCGGGCATTTCCTCCACCGGACGACCCGTCAGCAGACCTATAGACATAGCTCTGTCAATCGACTTCCTCGCCGAATTCTTTTTTCGAAGATTCGTTCAAGCACTTACTAAAAATGCCGCGTCGAAGTCGCCGATTCTCCTTCATGGCAGAAGACAGCTGAATACGAACATCTTTCAGTTCCTCGCCTAGCTGGGTATTGGCGTCTTGAAGCTTGTTCTTCTCTTGCCTCACCCTCGTCAGCACGTTCTCGCCAGCCTTTAGTTGGCGTAGGAGTTGTTGCTGGTCCGGATTTAGTCCGGCCTCATCTGCATTATTGTAGTCAGGGTTGCACGCCTGCCGCATTTCAAAACGGAGGTACCTTTCGAAGCACATATTACCTGCGAGCGTCCCCTTGACATTCTCTGAAGTGGCCAATGCGGCCTCGAGCTGAGCCTTGCACTCTTCGAGCTCCTGGGACAATTGCGTGTTCTTCTTTGTAAGACACTGCATAGCACATGATCCTTCAAACAATTATCTTCACTGTTTCAAGTCTCGGGGGCTACTGACATATATAACCTTCAATTTTACTCACATGTACGTCTTTCACATACTGCTCCGTGGCTCTGGCTAGACCATTTTGAGCAGCACGGAGATACGCATCTCCTGTATTAAAGGCGTCCAACGCCTCTGGGGAAAAACACGCGTCACGAAGAATAGTCCGGCGACGCCTGTGGTTCAGGGCACTCTCCACCTCTGAATTGGTGGCAGATAGACCGTCGGCGCCCTCTGTCGGAGGAGCGCCCGAGGCGCGTTCCGTGTCCGTCTTCGCTTCCGGACCCAGCCTCGAACCTTGGCCGGTGGACATAGTCCGGCGGGCTCTCTTCTTCCTAAGAAAATCATGAGCATTAGTAAGACTCAAGGGTGTAAACCCTAGGCGTTAAATCTGCACGCCATACCATTGCGCCGGAATCTCGATCCGGTCCGCACTTCTTTTTGTCCCGCTTGGCTTCAGCGGCCTTTGTTGGCTGCCCACCGCAGGCTCGGCCTTCTGCCTTAAGGATTTACCCTGCGAAACGTTGTTAGTGCACGGCATGCAAGATAAAGCATTAGAATACTGGGACTTCGGTCTTAGTTACCTTGGAGACTGGAAGTAGTCCGGGATAGTCGGTCGTGATGGCCACTAAGGAGTTATTCTTGCTCAACTGATGAAATACTCCATCAATCAACTCCACGCATAAGTCCGGATCTTCTTGGGAGTCCGGATCGAGGGGCCGTCCCGGGTCCTCGGGTTGTGGAGCAGGCCTGTTTATTTCCTTCACAACCTAGCGCAACTCCTGCGTTTGAACATTGCTAAGTCTAAGTACTCAACTACGGGAATTTCACAAATGGACAGGCAAGTGAAATTGTCCGCTCATCCAACTAGGAGGATTGTACATAGAGAATCCGCCTTCCGGGTTGACACGGAGGAATTCTTCCTCTTCCCCCTTGTACAAAGCGGATAAGATTCGCGTTAAAGTGGCGGCCGAATCTGGCCCCTTGCGACCGCACCGGGTGGCGTCATCCTCCCCGTTGAAATCCCACATGGGGTGGCCTCTGTATTGAAGCGGCTGCACCCCTCGCATAATGCATACGGCCATGACCTTAATCATGGTCAGTCCGGAGTGAGCCAACGACCTTATCCGGCTCATCAGGTACAGGACGTCCCTGTCAGCTTCCCTCTGAGGGTTCCGTGGGCGCCAACTCAGGCGCTTCTTCAACGGGGCATTATTGAACTCGGGGAGTCCGATCCGTATAGGGTCCAGCAGGGGAACGTCATCTATATAAAACCACTCCGAGGGCCAGTCTTCGGCGCCCTCTTTGGAGTGCCGGATAGGTATCCGGTCCCGGCGATGCGCCATAGTTCGGCTCCGCCCACCTAATAAATAGACCCCTCCTGAGAACGGGGCACAAGGCAAAACAACCTCTTCCACAGCGTGAAATGGGCCTCAACACCCAAGAACAGCTCGCAGAGGGCCACGAAGCCCGCGATGTGCAGAATGGAGGCGGGCGTGAGGTTATGTAGCTGGAGGCCATAGAACTCTAGCAACCCTCGGAGAAACGGATGAATTGGAAATCCTAGTACTCTCATCAAATAAGGGACTAGGCATACCCGCTCTCCTTGAGAGGGGTTGGGAACGCCCTCCGCCTGCTCTCAGCCGCTATGGGCAGCAATCCCGGCCTGAACGGGGACCATATATGCTGGGGGGGGAAGCCCCTTGGACTGAAGCACTACTAACTTGCTATGTGGGACGGAGCACCGCCCCCAATCTCCGGGCCGAGGGCTGGAGGAGCGAGAGGAGGAGAGGCATCGACTGGCCATGTTGGAATGGATCTCTGTCAGAGGCGCTCTGATGAAGACTCGCGGAGGGAAGATGGTGCGAGTTGGATCTAAATCCCCCTCTCTTTTATGGGCGGGTCGTTAACACAACCAGGGGGGTAAGTGAAAAGAAAACCCCCTGGCTTTTCACATTCGCTTGACGCATGGAAGATGGTCATTATGGGGCACAGAAGCCGAGGAGGACAACACACACTAGAAGCCGGACACTATTCGACGGAAACAGAGAATTTGCAGGAGAACCCGCCTTGCAATGTCGAAGACAACTTGCGCGCCGGACTCGTCGTCATTGAAGCCTAGTTCAGGGGGTACTGAGGGAGTCCTGGATTAGGGGGTGTCCGGATGGCCGGACTAAGACCTTTGGCCGGACTCCCGTACTATGAAGATACAAGATTGAAGACTCCGTCCCGTGTCCGGATGGGACTTTCCTTGGCGTGGAAGGCAAGCTTGGCGATACGATATGAAGATCTCCTCCCATTGTAACCGACTCTGTGTAACCCTAGCCCTCTCCGGTGTCTATATAAACCGGAGAGTTTTAGTCCGTAGGACGAACAACAATCATACCATAGGCTAGATTCTAGGGTTTAGCCACTCCGATCTCGTGGTAGATCTACCCTTGTACTACCCATATCATCAATATTAATCAAGCAGGAGTAGGGTTTATCTCCATCGAGAGTGCCCGAACCTGGGTAAAAAC
This sequence comes from Triticum dicoccoides, assembly GCF_002162155.2. Taxonomy (NCBI): domain Eukaryota; kingdom Viridiplantae; phylum Streptophyta; class Magnoliopsida; order Poales; family Poaceae; genus Triticum; species Triticum dicoccoides. The sequence continues at coordinate 444,533,927 of NC_041389.1, read as the reverse complement.
ATCGTGTTCCTTGTCTCCTGTTACCATCCGCCTAGACGCACAGTTCGGGACCCCCTACCCGAGATCCGCCGGTTTTGACACCGACACATGGGCTAGACGGAGATGCCAAAGCCATCCCACGTCAACTTTAGCCATTAGGCATGTCACGGTTTTAGTGGGTCGCTCCGAAAAGTTAATCACATAGAGACCGTTCTTGACATACCCAACAAAGGCTACTTTAAGAGTCTTGCTCCACAAGAGGGCCATGGTATCAATATCAAAGAAGGTGGAAAAGCCCATGAGTGCGAGTTGACGAACGGAAAGTAAATTGTATGCAAGGGACTCAACAAGCATGACCTTCTCGATCATGAGATCATGAGAAATGACAACCTTGCCGAGTCCCAATACCTTCAAAGATGAGGCATCACCCCACTCGACACTGGTGGGCATAGATGGAATCTTGTGCACGTCCACCACCAAGTCCTTACTTCCGGTCATATGATTTGTAGCTCCACTATCGAGCAACCATGACCCCCCACCGGAAGCGAACACCTACAAGAGATCAATGCTTGGATTTAGGTACCCATTTTGTAATGGGTCCTTTGATGTTAGTGACAAGGGTCTTAGGAACCCAAATAGACCATTCAATGTACTCATAAGGAGAACCAACAAATTTGGCATAAACATGCCCGTCACTAGCACGATACAACACATAAAAAGGGTTAAAGTCGTCGGCTTTGTTGGAAGGGGTGGTATTGCCCTTCTTGACACCACCACCCTTCGCATTGTTCTTCTTCTCCTTGGAAGCACCCTCTCCCTCCTTCACAAAGGTTTGCTTAAGAGGAGGAGGTCATTTGGTCTTGTCATTCTTCTTTTTGTTCTTGGGCACGGGTGTGAACCCAATCCCCTCCTTGTTCATGACTTCCTTTTGATTGCTCAAAAGGTCATTGAGGTTCTTCTCACCTTGTATGCATGACACAAGGCCTTTCTCAAGTTGCATCTTCAACTTGGCATTCTACTCAACAAGATGCACATGCTCACAACATGGGTTAGTGGCATTTGCATTATCAATCAAAACCATATGAGGAAAAGTGGCTTTCTCCTTGGTTAGCTTCACTTGAAGTTGATCGTGAGACTCTTTAAGACTATCATGAATACCTTTCAAGGCTTTATGAGCCTTCTCAAGTATATCAAAATCTTCCTTGAGTCTAGCAAGATCAACTTCAAGTTTGGCCTTCTTGGAATTTAGCACACGAGATAAGACACAAGCATGATCAAGATCTTTCTTTAATTCAGCATGACCATCGTTGTGTGACTCGTCAAGAGCCAAACGAAGACCACACTCTTCCTCCAGAGAAATAGAGAGATCCGATATGTCATCGGCATAATCACGACTATGCCCCTCCATCTTAGATATGGTTTCTTCGTGAGCCTTGATGGTGTCATTGGCGTCACCAAGTTATTCCAAGAGAGCAACAAAGTGCTTCTTGGACTTACACTACAAAAAAAGTACACTTCCGTGATGATACGTGTTTGTCACAGTAGGTCGCGTTTTTTGTCATGCATGTACATCCATGACAAATTTATGACAGAATCAAGATAGTCATACATGTGCTGTCATAGAAGTGTTCCATGACATTACCAAAATTATCATCACGGAAGTGTCCACTTCCATGATGATAAATCGCGCATCATAGAACTGCTTTCGTCAAGGGTGACCGACACATGGCATCCACCATAACGGAACGCCGTTAAGCTATCGGGTCGGGTTTTGGATTCGATAAGCCGTTAACAGCCCCGACCAATGGGGATTTTCCATGTGTAAAATCATCATTGGATGGAGGAAACACGTGTCGGCTCACCGTTGGGACAGATGTCATCCGCTCATTGGACCGAAGGCGCCTATGATACGGCGACACGTGGCACGACCCAACAGAGGCCCATTCCTGTGAAAAGGCCGACCCGTTTGACTTGGTCAAAAGGTGGCGGGCCGGCCCACAGAAAGCCTGTTAACGGCTTGTTCGCATATAGCCCATTTATAGCCCGCTAACCCAGGGCCCGTTATGCCCTATCCGAATTAGGCCCAGTAGAGTCATATGGGTCGTCCAATATGATTCAGCCAGTTTTAACTTCCGGCCCATGTGTGGCCCATGACTTCTTTCGGCCCATATGAGGACCTTTGTAACTCTTGGCCCATTAACGGCCCGTGGTGAAACTGGCCCGTAATGAACAGTGTATCACTTTATACCCATTAACGGCCCGTTATTCCATTGGGCCGTTTCCAGCCCAAGTTATCTTTCGGCCTTCTCAGGGTCCATTGATTCTTGGGCTCATTTCCAGCATTCGGTTACATACGACCCGTTACTGTCATTTTCTGCTTGTGGGCCAAATTCAGCCCGTCGTTACAGTCGGCCCGCTTGCGGACCGTTAATACGTTGGGCCGTTTTCATGTCAAAAAAAACCGTTGGGCTGTTTTCATATAGTTATCAAATACGGCCTATTGACGGCCCGTTATGGTCCATGAATAGTACAGCCCATGATTGGCGAAATGATGATACGCCCCATAGAAGGCCCATGGATCCTACGGCCCGTATGAGGCCCATGGATAGTACGACCCGTAGAAGGCCCATTGATCCCTAAGGCCCGTATAGAAGGCCAATGGATCCTAGGGCCCGTATAGAAGGCCAATGCTCCTACGGCCGAACGAAGGCCCATGGATCATACGGCCTGCAGGAGGCCCATGGTTACAATAGTCCGTGTGTTGCCATGATTATTTTGGCCTATTTACCAAAAATAGGCTATTGTGGCCACTAGAAAAACACAGAAAAAGAACTGCAGTGACTACAAGCAAACAACTAAACAAGACAATAAGGAAATAAATAAGCAAGCAATTAAGGCTAGCCTATTACCGCTATTACACATATTACATCCACTGGGCATCAAAGTTCGCCACCAGTGCAAATATAGGGAACAAAGCAGCATATTACATACACTGGCCGTCAAAATTGGCCACCAGTGCAAATAAACGCGGCAGCAAAACAAGAGCATAACTGAAACAACTTCAGAAGAGCTCAAGAAACATTATCCTGGGTATCCACCATGCTGGCAAAGCTTAGCAAGCTGATTAGCTTTGTCCTGTTTGGCGCTAAAATCCTCCAACGCTTGCTGCTGCACCCGAAAGTATGCATCTGAATGCTCCAGGGACTTCCGCAGTCCTTCCGCTTCTTGTCGCAGCACAGCTGATCGATGTCTTTCATCTTGTAGTTGAGACTCAAGAAATTGAACTGATTCAGACATTGAGTTTGAATAGCTTGTGCAAGCGAGAGTGGCCAGTAACTCGAACACTAAACCAAGACAGGACTTTGGGGTTGTCTCACTGTCTTCAAGATAGTCTTCCTTAGTTGTTTTATCATCTTTGTTGGAGACCAACAAGGATGTGTCACTATCCTGAACCTTATCTGCATTACTTCCTTTACCATTGCTTAATAAGGCACTCTTCCCCAATATTCTGTCAGCATTCTAAAAGAAGAATCAAGCAGACACATAACAAGTTTAGCATGTACTAGTATATGAAACTCATTTCGGTGAACCAGTTCATTAGTAAGGTGGACAGGATTAAACTACCAAGTTTTCTATTGCCAAGTACTAGCACATAATAAAAGCATCAAACAAACATATATCTATGTCCTATGGTTACTGCATTGTCTTGCCAAATCAAAATAGAGACACAGTTCAAATCATATCAGTTCAAGACAAAGCAGCAGTGAAAGAATACAAAGCGTGGGAAACTACACGGCACAACAACATTTCAGATGGGTACCACGGGTCTACATGTACAACAACACTATTGGCTCTGTTGTGATGCTAGTAATGTGCATGATATGAAAGTCAACTGTATACACAATTGAAATTGGAATCAAAAGAGCTATTGATAAGAGCAAACCTGTTAAAGAAACATGCGTGAACATACCTGTCGTGCCATTGGAGTTTCGATTGGATCCTTCAATTTAAAAATAAGTTTGTATGAGTAAATATAATGATACAAGAGCAAAGCAATCATAGTTAAAAAAGGCGTGCCTAAGCGAGCGCTTAAGCGCGCCTAGGCTCTAGGCGTTGGCAAAACGCATTGCGCATAACTACGCTTAATCTGTAAATAACTGCGCATAAGCATGCGCTTTGGTCAGTAAAGTGCAAGGCGGTGGCAAAACGCACAATTAACGCCTAGCACTTTTTTGAACTATGATATCAATGGAATCTTAAATTATAAACAGTTGTTCTTCAGATTTAGGCACTTGTTCTACATGAACAGAGTACAGTAAGACGCAAGAATATAATACTTAAAAATAGAAAATGAGCTCATAGACCTTACCACATTCTTGGTTCGGGACCTGTATAGAACAAGGCGTTCCCAGTCATCGTTAAGTAAATGTGTCTCAGGAGAACGTAAGGGAATTTGATGAGTTTCTTTGCCGGTGAAGTACGTTTTCTTCAGGTAATTCCGATACTGCCACCAAGCATTCTTGAAGATAGCAGAGGTGTTAGCACAGGTTACCTCATCCTGAGTTTCCAAATCGGTCCTTCTCTATAGAGAAAAATGAGAAATTTTGCTGTATTATAACCATCATGGAGGTAGGATGTATGGGACGAAGCAAAGTAATTGCCATGAATAACATTACTTACACATAACTCCTGGACAAACACCTGCAACTGGCATTTTCCTTCATCTTCAGTATAATATTTCCAAGATGGGAAGATACGCACATACGATTTAACAACATCAAATGCGATAAATGCTAAACTACGACTGGCTGGTTGTGCTTCCTCCCTGGGAATAGGCGTACTAACTGGTGGAGCTGGGGTTCGCCGTGATAGTACTGGCCCTTTGGGCACTGGAGCTGCCTTACTAACTGCTCTTGTTTGGGAGCTCTGTGGTGGAGATGGTGCTGTGTCAACAGGAACTGGGTTACTATCGGCTGGGATTAGGATTAGATTGGGTGAAGTTGGTTCTCTGTCCATCGCAGTAGGGGTACAATCTGCGAGAGTTTGGGTTATGTGTGGTAGGGCTGGTTCTTGTGCATGTACAACCGGGGTGCTATCTCCACCAATAGGTAGCACTGTTTTATTTGAAGACTGTGTTTTTATTCCGCTAGATACTGGCATCACCCGCTCCAATTCAAATGGCTGATAAACAGGAAACATAGTTGAATGTACAGACATTGTATGAGAGACAGATGCAATAGATAGTGTGGAAAAAAGAGGGCATGAAATAGTTGACATGTATATTATTTAACTAAAACGGATAGCATGACATAATTTCACATATATGATGTCTATCTAAACTAGATAGCATAGCATAACATAATTCAAAGATATGATGAATAACAAAACAAGATCGCATGACATAATTCACCTACATGTTATCTAAGTAATCAAGATCGCATCATTTAATTCACATATGTGATTTATATGCTAAACAGAGGGCATTCGATATGATGTCTGAACTAAGAACATGGTGTTGAATATTGTGTATATGATGTCTAAACTATGCAATGCAAGACACCGTATGCATGATATGAGCAGTATAACCGTGCCAAGTTAGAGCATACACCTCAGTAGGGGAATAGGACTGGTCATCTGTCTCTGAATCCATCTCCGAGGAGCTATCAGGACCCAACAAGAGATCTGCTTTGACAGATTGCACTGTCTGCTCTGAAGGCCTTGTTTTCACTCCAGATTTTTCCATCTCCCACCCAAATGGCTGATTCACAGGAAGAGTAGTTTAATGTACAAACATTGTCGACAAATGGAAATGTAATGAAGAAAAGGATGGGCAAGATATCATTCAAATATATGATACGTGGTTAAACAGGATGGCATTGCACATTTCACATATATTATGGCTGGCTAAAAGAAATGAGACTGCATAATTCCCATATATGATATAGAAACTAAACAGGTGGCATTACAGAACATGTCTAAACTAAGTAGATGACATATATGATGTCAAAAGTAGGCACTGCAAGGCAACATATGCATGATATGACTAACATCATCATGCCAAGGTAGAGCAAACACCTTGGGGGGTAAATAGGAGTGGTCAGCGGCATCTGAATCCGCCTCAGAACAGATATCTTCCTCTGGATTACAATCTGGAGAGGAGTGGGGAGGGTTTGCCATTGAACCCACCATGGAGCGATGTCTACATGACATTGTATTGCCACGCAAAACTCTTCTCTTTTTCTCTACATGTTCAGCATGACTATGTACAATATATGACATGCATACGAAAAAATATGGTGAGATTATGTAAGGAGAGCATGCAGAAATTTAGAGTGATGGTAACAACCAGTGATGGATCCGAAAATAATGATAGCAGGCTGATGATTGCTTTAAATTAATAAAAAGACAGATGATGATTGCTTTACTATTTGTTTCCCACCCAAGATGAACAACATAGGCATACCCTAGGTGAACCAGATATTAGACAGACATACTATTCATTGCTGCCTCGATATGTGCCCCACAACTAATTTAGAACTCAAGTTTGAACATGAATTTGGACCTGAGTTGGGAGTCCAAGAGCTGAACAGGACGATAAAGTAGCAGGTAAGTTTAAGCAATGCATAACATAAGCAGAAACAAAAGAGTGCGACCTCTCTTGTGGACCCGTGTACTCCTCAGGTTCATCTGCTGAGTCGATGATGGTGATGCCGTTGGGGTGCGTGCCGGCAGCAGGGAAGGAGATCTTAGGCGGCGAAAGATGGTCAGGAGTCGTGATATCTAGTTTGGTGGATGCTTCTGTCGATGGAGCAGCTCAGGTGAGGTGGACGATGTCGCGGCAGGAGCAGGACAAACCACACAAAGTTCCCTTAGACACGTACTTGTAACTGAAGTAATTCTGTAAGGGCTCATTTGGCTTGCACGATTCTTAAAACGCAGGGATAGGACACCGGAATAGGATAGGAAAATGCACATGGTAAACAGAGCATTTGTAAACATAGGATTTCTATCAACTTGGGTGTTTGGTTTACAGGAATTGGAAGAGAAGAGGAATGCAAAGAAACATGGCCAAAATAAAGAGAAACCATATGAAAGCGTGTACATTTAGAATGTTATTCTGCCACTAATGCACTTGGTCTTGTTTTCATGTATAGGATTTTGAAAAGTAGGTCCAGGTGGATGTTTTGCTTCATTCCTTTCAACAAAATGCATGAATAATTGAATAGTAGAGTGCCATTGGAAAATTCGCTATTGCTATGTTTTTCTGTTGAACCAAAATAGCCCTAATGGATCGACGTGAATGTACAGTAATAAGTGACACAACAAGTGTACAACCTCTTTGCCGTAGCCGTGTCGACCTGAGCATCATTGGGTTGGTCGCTGAAGCAGTTGAGGCAGAGGTGGCTGTCCGAGGTGTGGAGGAAGATCTGAGGAATCTGTAGACGGTGTCCAGGGCACTGCTCTGTTGTGATGGATCGTTCTGTCGTTGGAGCAGCTCCGGTGAGCCGTAAGACATCAAGGCTGAAGCTGCACAAGACAGACATCGTCAATCTCAAGTGGGATTCTAATAGCATCTCCAATAGATGATGAAAAATGGATGTAAAATTAACATCACCAAAAACCACCTGACTACAACAGATGAGGTAAAAACTGTTGACTCTGAACTTAACTGTCGAAACTGAAATTAACTGTGGAATCTGAATGCTACTATTGAAACTGAACGCAATGGTAGCAGAGAGGCACTTGACATGTAGTTTAGGGAGGGCCTACAGTTTATCTTCAACCTGCACACACCTGAGCCGCCTGCCACCACCGGCCTAACCGCCGGACCCAGCGCCGCCTCGCCGCCCTGAAACAACTCGCCACCGCCGCCCCGGCCAGCCCTCTAGGCCCCCTCCCCCACCCTGAACCCTAAGATAGATAGTGGGGTACCTCTCCAGCGAGCCCCCGACCCCGCTGCGGGTGGTTCTTCCTTAACTCCGGCGAGCCCCCGCCCCCCCAACCCCTGAAAATCGACTGACCCAAAAGTCGATTCAGTCGACTGAAGTGTATCTTAATCAGAGTAGAGCAGCAGCACGAGCGAGGGGGAGAGCAGCAGCAGCAGCTGGGCAAGCGAGCGATCGAGCGAGAGCCGGAGCAGCCGTAGCAGCAGCGCGAGCGAGCGAGCGAGAGCCAGAGCAGCAGCAGCAGATCCGTCTGGTATGGCCGCCGCCGCCGAAGGGGCCTCTCACTGGGGGAGAGCCGCCGTGGAGATGTCGCCCGCGGTGCCGGCTTCAAGGTAGCCGCTCAATGGGGGTGCGGGATGGAGCACCGTCGGTGCCGGGAGGTCGAGTTAAGGCGACGGTGCGATGCGATGAGTGTACAACCTCTTTGGTGGCGCCGAGTAGGCCTCGGCTTCGTCTGAGGAGTCGGTGAGGATGCTGCGGTTCCGGTGGAGTAGGTTAAGGCGGCGCTGTGGGGATGGAGCAGCCGCGATAGAGGAGGCGATCGTCGGAGCAGCTCCTTGGAGGTGGAGGACGGGGCGGCTGGACCGGCGGGACGGAGAGATGGACGACGGATCCTCATCCGGGGAGGTGGACGAGGGACGTCGAGCTGTTGTGGTGGACGACGTCGTCGGGGAAGAGGCTCTGGCTGGGCAGCGGTGACGTGGCAGACAGAGGAGGGTGGGGTTTCGCGGCTGGAGCGGGGAGGTTATGGCGGCCTGGGATTTCGAAATGGCCAAAAGGGGGCGATGGGAGGGGGTGAAGCATTACTTAGGGACGCGCTTGTCCAAAATGTAGGGTGTGTTACAAAAGTACCCCCCACCGATTTGAACTAGCGGCCCTTTTGGCTCAGGGTTGGAAGGGGGATTTCGCGTGTCGGGATTTGGCAGCTGGAGGGAGTTTTCGCGCGTGTTGTAATTTCCGGATAGCAAGGCGCGGGTTGTGAAGGCGCCAGTTTTGGGAGCATGATATCTAAATTTTCGGGATATAACAAGACGCGGGTTCAATTTTAGGGACAGGCCTAACATGTAGTAATATTGTACTTGTACGTACCAAATCAATTCGCACTTCCCTCAACCAAAAAGAAAACAAAAAAATAAAACTATGCACACCACACAAAGAGAGAGTCTTGCCCCGTTTTACTATACAAATGGTATTCAAAGCTACTCCCTCCTTCCATCTATATAGTGCCTAATGCGTTTTTCGATGCTAACTTTGACCAAATATTAGAGCAATGATATATGACATGCAACTTACACAAAGCACATCGTTAACTTCATCTGTGAAAGGTTCTTTCAATGATATAATTTTCACAATGTGCATGTCATGTACTATTAATCTTGTCAATAGTCAAAGGCGGTCTTAAAAATCTCATTACGCCCTATATAGATGGAAGGAGGGATTATGAATCCATGTTATGTCCGATTAATTTTTTTTCTTTGCTGTATAATGCATGTAACCTACTCATACCAACATTTTAGTGCATTCCAAATGTCTATACTACCGCTGCAATTCGAACTAAATTTGAATTCGTTTCTCTATTTCAATAAGAATCTACAATCATGATTGTTGCCAACTTCAACCATCATTCGTGTATTACCTTAATAACACACCACATGATTACTATAGAGATAGATATGAACTATGTGTACTACATGAACTCGAATTCTATTTTTTGAATACACTTGATGTTGATTCCAAATAATAGTACATTTGATGTACTAACTATATATTCATAATCTAAACCATGTTCCGTACGTACACCGTGTTTATCACACAAAGTATAGTGCCCCGCCCCCTGCATTATGACAAGTATTTAGACCTGAGTTGCAAAAGCCACACATTAGCCCAAATTATAATCAATGTTGTACATTATGATATCTTCTTCAAGTATCCATATCCACCTTTTTATAATGAATTATGATCTTTGTTCGTCTTTTACACCTTCACGATCCTCTTCTATTTATAGCTAGCTAGCGCTAACTTTCTATCGTGCATGCACACGCCCGCCCCCCTCACACACCCTTAGTGTCCCCTCCATCGCGCACGTTCATTATTTCTCTTTAGGTCGTCCACCAGCGGTGTGTGTAGGCCCCCGGCTCCTTCTTTCTGGCACACACCGGTCGATATACCTCTCTAGCCAAGTGTGCCTACAACAAACACATATATACTTCCCCTCTTCTCTTCTCATCGTCCATGCCCCCATATGTCCAATACGATTCCACGCAGGTGCACACTCCCGCCCCTCTTTTCATTAGTCACATGCTTGTACACTCCTCCCCCCTCGACATGGTAGGCCTCTCGCACCACCTCCTAGCCACACTCTCTCCCCTTGTCTGCCTCTCCGGACCTTATTTCCTTCTAACACATGCCGGCGTGTATGTGAACTGATCTCCCTACATATAGCCAGGTCAACTATAATTCGTTTTCACCAAGCACCGATACACTTACCTCGCTAGTTATGTCTCTCCTTTTCTCGGACACACGATGGTTGATCTTCCTATGTAGTTACGCATGCTTACCACAACCATATCTTTTCCCCTCATCATGCTTGAATACCTCCCGACCCGTCTCTCACACGCATGTGCATAGACAGACAGACATCCCCCGCCCTCTCTTATTGATATTGCACTCATACCTTCCGTTTGTCTAGCAGGCCTCTCCCACCATTTGTGAGACGCCACTCCACCACCAACCCTCCGACGCTCTACCTTTGTCTTTTTCCCAACCTTATTCCTCTGCTACACATATCCATGGATGTCCATCGATCTCCCTTAATACATAGCTAGGTCTCTCTCCTTCCCCAGACATATACTAGTCGACCGGTCTCTACCCC
>NC_041389.1:444517381-444522969 GCF_002162155.2 Triticum dicoccoides | reverse complement strand
CACACCGATAGTCGAACGTTGTAGGTAGGTATCCATGCCACGGAGAAGAACTGTAGCTCTGCCCTCTCAAATTCTAGTAGGCCAGCCGCCTGTATCTTTGATGTGGGCAAACACAAATTCAATGGCACTCTTTATCGATCACATAGCCACACACTTGATCCCTGTTTTCAATTCTATCGATATCTCACGTCCATGACTCTATTTCACACACATTGCATATGTTACATTTTTCTGATTGAGATATCATCAACACATTGCCTCTATTTCGGACAAACCATCTCTCTCACACCCACCCACGTATGTACCTGCACCTAAAGAAGAAGTGCACGCAGGACGCACGTACTCACGTCTTGTTCCCGGCCACACCCGCGCGGGTACACGATGGAGTTCGTTTCTGTACGAAAAGGCAGCCCACGTGATAATTTAACACGTGTAGCGGTTGTTTACTCGAAGGAGGGTCGAGTACCACGCCTAGAATATAAAATGATTGCCATGGGGAAAATGGAAAAATGGGTTTGTCTCTCGTGAGTCTCGTCACACAATCTCACACAAGGCCGCCGTGGCCTCTCTCTCTCAGCGTTGGTCAGTGATCCGGCCGCATCCCGTCCGCCGACGGAAAGGGGGATGTGCATCGTCTCTCCGTTCGACGGCGTTGAGGCAGCTCGTCCCGATATGCGGTACCCGCCGTTCTCTCTGACCAAGCTCCGGCGCGGTAGGGTCTTCGCCACTTGCTCGCTGCCGCAGTATGGGCAGATCCCGGCCGCCGGCGCCCTCCTAGTAACATCCTGACGACCCTCAGATACAGCTTCCTCTGGCCTTGCTCCACTGCCCATCTTCCCACGTTGCTGCAGGTGGATCTTCTTTAGTTATTTGCTTAAATCGTATCTCGGCCGGCGTACTTTCCATCTTGCAATCTCGTCCTCAGACCATTTTTGATAAACCACCATGTGCTATCTTTCCCTTTTTACATGGAACATGCTTCTTTTTTGTCGGCGTATGTGTCTTCAACTCATGTTATTGGGCAGTAATTGTTTCCTTTCGACCTCCTTTTGCAAACAGGGCTATCCATTTTCACCTTGTTGCTATTGCGACCTTTTGGTGAACTGCACAAATCACTTTTCTGAAGAGTGTTTTGTGCAGTTCCGCCAAAATGTCACACGGGCAACGTTTTTACATTTCTGTGGGACTGCAGAAAGGGAGATTGGTTTTGCTATCCTCATCATCCAACTCCGTGCCTAATCTTCTCTGACAAGAAGTTAGTCCTAAAGAGAGATCGTAGAGGTGATCGGCTTCTATTTATGTGTGTTATGTTTCATCATCTAGTTCCACTATTATTGTAATCACACTGACTGGATATCTTTGCAAACAGGGATGGTCCGCCCGATTTTACTAGAGCTGCACAAAATGATCAGATTGTGGTGTCCTTCATACACCTCTTTTTTGGCTACAGGGCTGGGTGAAACTAGCTGCCAAGCAATGAACATTGTGCCAAGGAAATGGAGCCATGCCTACGAACAACATCAATCAATTATATTTTTTTCTTTATTTGTACACCTTCTCACAACTTTGTCTTCAGTTGTGATGTGAATATTGGCGCTGATCTGCGAACCATTGAGATGCATTAGCCATGGTAGTTTCATTTGTATTTGATGGAATGTTGTAACGAGATAATCTCAAGGCAAGACACATGAATCCTAAGTTGAAACCTTTTTTTCCTGCAGGAACCAGAGTTGAAACCTTCATAGCATCACAGTACAATTTCATCAAAATTATGCGTACATATAAACAAATCCTGAAGGATTGATAGCAATGCCAGAAACAATTCAACTTCATTTTGCCGACATGTTGGACATCCTTCATCCGGCTCCACCTGCCATGCAGCAATATTGAGTGCACAACACAACTTCAGGGAAAGATTCACCCCGGTCGTTGCACCATAGTAGTAATGACTAGTGAGCAGTCAAATCATAGAGCCCCACCTTTGCCACGGTAAGTTGCTCGGACAAAGCAACCATCATTTCTCTGTTCCTTGAATCCACTGGTACTCCCATATTCCCACAGTAAAGTTGCTTGGGCAAATCAACCATCACTATATCCGCTCACGTGTGATGACCACAGGAGCTATCCATTCAGATTGCATGTTAAAAAAATAAAGGTCGATAACTAATGCGGCAAACTTTCAAAAAAAAACTAATGCAGCACCTCGGGCCAACGCGGTCAGATCGCATTTTGCACGAGAAATTACACACCATGTTTCGTTGACATGTTGTCCCGTTCCAACATATCAGTGAGACGATGGCGAGTAGTAGGAGTATTTCCGAACCGATGTGTAGGCCGGGGCGCCCCTTCGTGAACCATGGCAAACTGGCAACCGTCCACCAACTCTTCGCCTTTCCCTCTCGATTTGGAACTGCTGTCGCACGCTCTTCCTCTTCCTCCTTCATTTTCCTTCAGCCCTTCACGCTTTGTTCTGCCATTGTTCGATCGTCTTCTCCATGGAGGGAACAGGACGGAAACGACCCTGTTATTCTTGCCCCGCTCTGAAAGATGACGTGGTGGAGGAACTCATTGATCGGTGTGATGTCATCACCTCGGCTAGCATGGCAGGTTCGTTCAAGCCCATTCTTGACTCAACTAATAACATAATTACAAGGAACCCAAGAGTCAAGGAACGGTTTGATCTCCCCTATCTTCTTCGCCGTGACCCTGATGACCGGCACCGTCACGACGGAGGCCTCGCCCTGTGCAAGTTGATGTCGCTTGATAATGATACGTATGATGTTAAGATGCCATCGCTTGAGGGCAAGGCCTGGGCAGGCGCAAATGGAGATTGGGTTATTTACATTGGGTCCAACTGCGAGTGGAACTTGTGAATGTGTACACTCGTGACCGGGTTCCACTTCCAAAAATCTCAGCAGACTGCCTAGAGGGTGAGCACACCCGTATTGTACGCACATTCAAGTACAATCATGGTGACTGTCTTCTACGGAAGATAGCAATTTCTTGAGTTCCCAGCCGCTCTTGGAATTACAATAACTATGAAGTTGTTGCTATCTTCGACAAGCTTGTTGCCGTCATTGCTGGTTTGACTCGATGGACATTGCTCAAAAATTAGTTTCTGTACACGGATGAGTACTGTGATGCAATTGAATATGAGGGCCTTGTGTTTGCTGCCACCACTCATGGCACTGTTTTTGCATGGAATCGTTATGATTTCGGTACGTTTGTCTTCCACCATAATTATAATTGTTTCATCCACATGCATGCGAGTTAGCAAGTTTCCCTTTACTAATTAACCTTCTTCTTGTGTTTCCAAGGTCCTCTGAAAATTCCACCACCTATACTTGAAAAAATTTATAACCAAGGGGGAGAGGACGATGGTGATGATCACGAGCATGAGGACGAGCAGCGCCCATATACTCGTTGGCGCCTGGCAACTAATTCCGATGGATCACCTCTTCTCGTGTGTATACAGCCCACTGATGATGTTACTGCTAAGGAAGCAGGTGTAGTCTCCATGGTCGCACTCTCCAGACCTATTCCAACACCCGTTGCATGGTATTCGGGATGGATACTAGTGTGCTAGCGCCAACACCTTCTCCCTGGTGCAGAATTGATAGTCTTGGAGAAAACTCGCTCTTCCTTGGACAAAACTATCTGATGATGGTGAAAGGCGATCCAACTGCTGTTGACACAACGTTACTAGCACCATTTATGAGAAGAAACTGTGTCTATACCTCGGACATTAGCGTGGTTCCCTACCCTGGTACTGATATAGTAGGCTGCTTCAGCCTGGATGATCAGTCCTGTGTTGGTCTCGAGATCTACAATAGATGCCCCGTCCCAGAGAATCACTTGTGGTTCAAAGCAAGCGTTTCCAACGCCGAGGAATGGTTGAGTTGAAGTTCATTTCATTGCCTGTTATTTGTTGTGTGGTGAAAACTTTAGTAGTTATAATGTATCCTCATTGTCGATGTGGGTTGGTGACCTGTTGTATGTAATAAAATGATATGCCTGTGATAAACTTACTAAATTTATGAATGGCTTTCGAGTTGCTTCTGTGAGTGAGTGGTGCGACGAGGCAAAAAAATATTTTCCGAATACATAATTGTACGTGCAATGCAATAGGTTATCGGATGAGGCCAATCATCAACAATAGTAGTACACTATTTGTACTAGCTTCACATGCTTCGCGCGTCGTGCGGGTCTTTTTACTGTAGCCATATTGTACTACGTAACTAGCACCTCGAATCCTCGATACTAGTAGTACTATATAGTAAGTAGTAGGAGTAGTAGGGTGGCATGGGCCAGAACAAGCATTCACGTCCAGGAGTACGGCACACGCCACCAGCACGACTTCCATCTGACACCATATTTCATAGAGTCCGTGCTAGAGAAATCTCTTCAACCTCATCGTTTCTCTAACTCAGCCATCACGCGGCGGGCGAGGTGGGGGTTTGCCGATAGTCGGTTTCCTCAACTGCGGTCCCACTTGTAAGGCCAACTCCAACTCTCTATCAATATATGGATGTACTCTTCTTCCCAATACAAAAACTTGCATCCATTCTACTCCCTCCGTTGCACAATACATGCCTTCTATTTGTCAAAATATATATGTATCTAGACATGTTTTAGTATATAGGCACATCCATTTTTGGACAAATGGAAGTCAAGTATTTTGGAATGGAGGGAGTACACAATAAAAAATTTAAGTTAGCACAGCTAGTCTAATCCGAGAGCACAACCAAAGATTTGGCCGGGTTCTTCCTCCTTTTGCTGACACGTGGGACATCCAGCATCTAGGTCATGTCATGAAAGAAAATAGAGTGGTAGTTGAAGCCACGAGATGTGCATCTTCGGCTAAACTATAAATAGAATCTTACTACTCTTGAGTAACTCCAAAAGCGGCCACTGGAGATCTTTCTTGGATTTGTTTTTCATCACCAGCACGTCAAGGTGAAAGATGTGCAGGTTCAGTGGGTCCTCTTGCATTTTCACTGACATGTGGGGCCGCATGTGAGCAAACAGACGATGGGCTCTGCGCGTCCGTTGGCTGGCTGAGAAGAGAGATAGAGGAGTGCTGAGCACGGACTGCAGGAAATTTGTTCTGCGTAACCAGCACCTTGATATTCGCGTGTGGTTGTTTCTAGAATAAAAAAAAGGAGGTACCTCTACTTATGTTACTCCCACTACGCCTAGCCTAAGGTTAGTAGGTGACCTTGCGCTTGGCTCTTCGCCTCTTCCGGGAGTCGATGGTTCTACAGTAGTGCTTCTGGCAATCTGACACCAAATGAACTGTTGCACGTCCACCGCTTGTAAGCAAAAGTTTC
This sequence comes from Triticum dicoccoides, assembly GCF_002162155.2. Lineage (NCBI taxonomy): Eukaryota > Viridiplantae > Streptophyta > Magnoliopsida > Poales > Poaceae > Triticum > Triticum dicoccoides. The sequence goes on along the minus strand of NC_041389.1, from coordinate 444,517,639 downwards.
TCCTCGTGCTGCGAGCCACTGCGCACGCGTTGGCGAGGGAGAAGGCATAATCAAGCTCCTCGTCATTCTGCGAGTTGACGGGACACATCAAAGTTATTTACTAGTAGTACGTACTCTCTCCAAAAAAAGGCTGACCATGTCATTGCTACCATCTCGTGCTCCGTTGTTGAGTACGTGCCATTCACGTGCCATCGAGGAGAAAAAATATTGCGTAGGTGCCATCGAAGTGCACGACTCACTTACGGAAAAGGGTTTTCC
>NC_041389.1:444507440-444517187 GCF_002162155.2 Triticum dicoccoides | reverse complement strand
CTCACTTACGCACTGCTTACCTGATTATCTCCATCTTCTTGCATGACACGTACACCTTGATGCTAGATGTCTCGCGTGTTGGGAAAAGGATGAACAAAGCTCACGTAAAAGAAAAGAGTTGAAGAGCAAAGATTCCCGACGACCGAGGAGGAGCAAGGAACCTCGCGGTGGAGCGTCTGCAAGGAACCTTGCGTGTTTTCCCTTGTTTTTTGCCGCCTGCCCACCTATAAACAACTAAAAGAACATGAACTTTTCACTAACCACTAGAAACGGTACATCAGGATGCTAAGTTGAAGATGTTTTATACTCCCTCCATTCCCAAATATAAGTCTTTTTAGATATTTCAATAAGGGACTACATACGAAACAAAATGAGTGAATCTACACTCTAAAATATGTACACAAGCGAACGCACTAACTCCATCCGATCCAACTCATGCACATACGCGCACAGCATGGAGCACACAACGCACGTACACAAGACGTGCATGCACACACGCTCGGCCGCATAATGCACGTGAATAACACATGCATGCGCACACACTCGGCTGCATGGAGGCGTGCGCCATCCGCGGCGACGTCCAGTTCGTTGTGCTACGGCGAAGCTCGCACGCAACGGTGCATACGCATCTCTTGTAGCACCTCTTTGTCGTCGTTGCTCAACTACTAGTCGGAGACGAAGACGACCGCAACCTCGGCCTTAGAGCTAGCACCGATGGAAAAACACGCACGTTGCACGCGCACGAGCACATACGGAGTGCCCACGACGTGGTGGTGGTGCGTCCCCAGTCGCCTCTACTCCTTCTGCGCACGTTGTCTATCAAGGCGGCTGCATGCTAATGATGATGTGGGTGAGATATTCTAGGACTCAGATGATGACAAGGAAAATTATGAGACACAAGGTGACGTACACAGTCAAGGTCCACGGTCAAGGGGGTGCTAGCAAGTGCTTAGATGTGCTTAGAGCAAGTACAATAGAGCTGAGTCAGCGGGCTATAAGGAATAAACAGTAGTATATTTTGGCTTAGTTGGAGGAAAGAGAAGAGGAGAGAGAAGGTAAGCGGGCTCTTCATGAAGAGCCAGCTCTAGCACGTGCTCCTAGGCACTTTGTAGTACATGTTGACTATAAGATGGGTTGTAGGCTTATAGCCAGCAGCTGGCTATACTATTAATACTCTTTCGATGAGGTGCTAAGTGCATTAAATGGCTTAGTAACTCAAGTGTTCAATGCATATGTGCTTAGTTTATTGGTGCCACATCATATTTTATGCCTACGTGGCAGGCTTAGCAGCTATACATGGTGGAGCACTGGGAGAGGCCACGGCTGGTCACAGTGGGGAGTAACTTGTACTGTAACATATTACTATGTTACTCTAAACATCTCTATAAATCGGAAAGGAGGGAGTAGTAACATACACTAGTGTCATATGCAGAGTATGGGACCACATGATATTTCCCCGTCTGGACCGATCCCAAGTTGGCTTCTCACCTTCTTGGCCCAACAAAAAACCCTCCCCCTCCCGCACGCGCTTCCCGCCCGACGCCAGCTGAGCCTGCCGCTCCACATTGATGGCAAGTCAGGGCGACTCGACCTCTCATTGCTTCCGCCGTTGAAGCGGCGCGCCGATCGAGGGCACCGCCCGCTGCACGCCCGGCATTTCAAACTACACAGTGGATAGTAACTTTTAGAGCAAGTACTACTATAATTAGATGACATAAGCAGGCTATAAGGATTTCAATATAGTATTTGTGCTTAGTTGAAGGAGAGAGAAGAGGAGAGAGAAGAGAAGCGGATTGTAAACGTGTAGCCGGTTGTACTCCAACATACTCTACTTTGTGAGACAAAAGGTGGGGCCATTATTAATGATATTGTATTTATACTAAAGGGACTAATGGACACCTTAATTACTCCGGTTTTTTTGAGACAAACCTTGGTGGGGCTATTATTGACTTTTTTTTGAGCTATTATTGACTTGGACGTGGGGTTTGTGGGCCAAAGGCCTACTATTATACTCTGACCTGACATGCTCTACCCTAGACGCCGTTGTATCATATGGTTTCGCACCGTTCCAGATCTTAGCGCCGCCACGCAATTCTTCTCCAGCCCTCCTTCCGGCGTGCACCACGAGAAGGGACAACAGTCCTCCGAACCCCGCCTTTCGTGATCCTGTACGGGAGAGGGGCGATCAGGATTTTGGGGAGCACACTCCTGTGACTGCTGCCAGCGACGACTTCCTCAACGATAGCCTTCTTCCCCGACCTCGGTAACCTCTTCATCAACGACATGAGTGACAACATCAACCACATCGGTTCTGCTCCCACTGTACAGTATGTGATTCTGTCCTCCTGGTTTAGTCTGCATCATGACTTTGATGTTTGCAATTGTCGTCATGATCTATTTACTGCTGATTCGGATTAAATCTCATACTAAATTGCTCATATATTCAACAATCCAATCCAAAAACCTGATCACAGGCAATTTACTCCGAGTTGTTTTGCTGCGCTTTTGAAGCTGCCTACTTTTAAGGGGGTGCAATATAAAAGGTGGCGCACAAGAGAAGTATATTGGTTTCAGATCATGTGCTGCTATGACGCCACTAAGGGTAAGCCTGAGGGCGATCTTAACCCTACACAGCAGGAAGCTTTTCAGAACATGGATACCCTCTTCAAAGTTGCCCTGCTGTGTGTTCTTGACGATTCCATTGTGGATTCGTATATGTTGTTTGAAAGCGGCAAAGACATGTGGGCTGCGCTCGAGGCCACGTTCGGGCCCTCAGGCGCTGGCAACGAGTTGTACGTCATGGAGCAATTCTATGACTACAAGATGACTGATGAGCGCTTTGTTGTTCAGCAGACTCATGAGATACAGTCACTCTCTAAGGAACTTGAGTACTTTAAGTGTGTGTTGCCAGACAAATTTGTTGCTGGGACCATCATTGCCAAGCTTCCACATTCGTGGAACGATTTTGCTACTTCTCTGAAAAACAAGAGACATGAGTTTTCTATTTTGGATCTCATTAGCACTCTTGATTTTGAGGATAAGGCGAGACAAAAAGACACACGTGCTCGGGTCACCGAGGGAGCTTCTAGTGTCCACATGGTACACGAGAAGAACTTCTAGCCCAACCAGCCCTAAAACAACAAGAACAAATCTCAGGGGAAAGGCAAGTTTGATGCAAAGAACAAGCCGTCACATTCTACCAACTTCAAGAAGAATTCTCATAACGGGAAGGGATACAAACCTCAATTTTGGTAGCACCGCACAAAATTTATATGGCTGCATCTACCTACTGTCAGCTAACCTCATGGTGCTCCAGGTATTCCTACATTCGTAACTAGGTACAATGACCACCGCAAGATGAAATTATCTTATTCGTACGTTGACTTGCTGAATGTAGTGCGGAACGATCCTGTCATGTCTGGAGGAGCAAACAAGCAGTGCAGCCGAAGGTGGAAATCAACCAAGGACTTATGAAATTATATGTAATCTTCCTCAGGCAGGTCAGTATCCCCTTCGTCCAGATGATCGTGTTTTGTCATGCCGAGCTATTGATATGTGCTACTGTTTTGCAACACCGTTTAAGTAGAGCTACTGTTTTCCTATCTTTTCAGATTCAGGACAATGAATAGGATATCAGGGGAACTGCACAATATGGACCCATGTTCAGTCATCTCTATTGCCTCATGTGTTTGCTGCAAATGTGTCAGCATCAATTGCAAGATGAGGCAGCTAGATAGTTGTGGAGTTGCCAACATGCTCAAAGTGCTCGCAACATTGAGAAGAAACAAGCATGCCGAGGAAATTAATGCGTGCGCAGGGAGGCCCTTTGCTCAGAGAAGCATCGACCGATTTTCTTTATTTCCACACCTTCTCACTGTTTTGTATATTGGTTATAGCATGGTGAATCATTGAGATGCATAGACATGCTGAACTTTTGTTCTTCTGAATGTTAGTTTAACGTGAGTGTCTGCATCAAGTACCGCATCCTCTAATTTGGTGGATGCACACAGAGAAAATAAATCTCCTTAATTTACTCCATAACCACCCTATTAAATAGGCCTAGTAACAAACCAGGCGCATGCAGTGGCTGGCGGGCACATGCATCCTGCATGCATGGCCAGTCATGCAGCAACGCAAAAGAAGAGAGCGGTTCTTGGGAAAAAGCGAGTAGTTAGTGCAGCGTGCCTTATAAACACGAACAGCTCGCTCTCCCGCTTCTGTCTCCCCACCCAATTCCCCCCGCTCCCCAATCTTCCTCACTCGTCCAAAAAACCCCGCTCACCTTCTTCCTCACTCGTACAGAAAACGCCTGCTCATCTTTTTCCACTCCTACAGAAATACCCAGCCCTCCTTCTTCCCCACTCGCACTGCCACTAGGCTCGTCTCTGGCTACTCTACTCAAACCCGTTAGCTCGGCGCGACGCCCACAAGGAAAATGGAGTCGGCTGGCCCTAGCGCCAAGAAGATGACACTCCCGCCAGCGGCGACGCCGGTTGTAGATCCCGCACCCGGTAGCGCGGGGAGAAGCGGCGAGCCCCCCAACCCGGATCTAAGGAACCGGTAGAATCTCCGGTGGACCGCATCAGCGATCTCCCGGACGTCATCCTTGAGGAGATCATCTCGCTTCTCCCCACCAAGGATTGCTGCCGCACACAAGTCCTGTCAACTCGGTGGCGCCCTCTATGGCGCACCGCGCCCCTCAATCTCGACTGTCGTCAGATATCTATCCTTCCTGAATTTGATCTCATCAAAGCCATCGTCTCTTCTCACCAGCAGGGCCCCGTTCAATGCCTCTGCATCCCGACAAGCTACCTGTTGTCCATACCCGGCAAGGTGGATGCTTGGCTGACATCCCCTAAATTCGGAAAACTATAGCAGTTTGAGTTCTACCATTACCACGAAAGTTTCATACCACGAACATACCAAGAATTCGTGCCCACACCACCGTTGTCCATCTCGCGGTTTTCCTCCTCTCTCCACACTGCCACCTTCTCCCGGTGCCATCTACCAGACGATCTGGTACAAATGCTTCGACTCCCACTGCTAAAAAAACTTTCGCTTGTGGTGGTTTATCTGTCGGAGGCCTCACTGCACAGCATCATCCACTCTAGTTTCCCTGCCCTGGAGCGCTTGCTGATTGTTTTGGGAATAGAAATTGGTATCAGTTGTCTCCAAATAAAGTCGCCTCACCTTAAAAGCATTGGAATTTGTTTTGAAGGACAGCAGCTCATCATCGAAGATGCCCCTTCACTTGAAAGGTTGCTCCTTCATAATTGTTATACACCTTTAGAAATAATTGTCGTCTCTGCGCCCAAACTGGAGACCTAGGGTGTAATTCGTGACCCGTTTAATAATCACAAGGAGTTGGTGTTTGGCTCCTCACCTTTTTATATTATCATCTACACATTTGTAATCATATGCTGCATTTTTCATTTATGCGCATAAGTTTTATATCATCTTGCAGTACACTTTGGGTACTAATATTATGTTATATGCTCAATGAAAAGTTCATCCATTGATAGCCTATCAATGCTGCTAGATTCTGTCAAGATGATATATATCAGAATGTATAGTTTTGATCTGGACATAATTATTGGCTTGTTGTGATGCTTTCGATCTCTGGAGAATTTATACATAGAGGTGATGATTTCATGCACATTGAAAGCCCGTATATATTGTACTAGAATTAACTGTTCAGCTGTCGTTCTTTCGACATACTCTTTTTTCAGACCTTAACTGTTTTCAATCTTCATGTCTACTTAGGCAGAACCACATGGAGAAAAACATATAACCAATCGTTGGCGTAATAACCACAAGGATTTTCTCAGTCCTCATGACATTCGTTTGAGGACAATAACGATGGGACGATATGCATCCAACCAGGCAAACGGAAGCTTTGTCACATTCTTCCTGTTGAATGCGAGGTTACTATTGTCCATGAGGCTTAATTTTTACAGCAAGAGATTTCTCACGGACGAACATGTTGAATAGCAAAAAAAGAAGTTTCAGGTGGACAAATGGGCTTCTAAATGTGCTCGGCTTCTATTTACAACAAGTTATAGACATCCTAAAATAAAATTTTGTGCACAGGATGTTGATTTTATGGATCAGACTGATCCATTTGTTTGTGACTGCAAAAAAGAGTGGTTGGGTTAGATGTTACTGTCATGTTCAATCTGGGTTTTGTCTAAAAATTTGATGAACAATTAATCCTTGGGCTTTTTGTACCATTTGTATGCTTGACTTGCATGTTGTTGCCCTCGTACTCCCCTCGACCTGCCACTACACTGCCGCATCTTCCATGGCTGTTGTTCGTTCCCGTCCGAGGCCTTGTCGTCGTTCTCCTCCTTGGTTAGCTCGCTGTGCTCGCCGCCATCTGGTGTTGTCAACATGGTCAACAACCAAGAGGAATCAGGAGATGACTGTACGTGGAGAGGCTGACAGTAGGGACCCACCAGGGTCATTGCATTTCGCAAGCAGGTGCCTCATTATTACAAGCCAAAACAATACTTCCTCCTAATTGTTTGACAACTAGGTTCCACGCCATTGTCAATGTAGTCAATAAACGAGAAAATTACACAACGAGCGGATAACACCAGGGACCCAGCAGCTCGCCCAGTTGTTTTTCAGTTTCAGAGACGGAGCTCAACTGCGCGCTGTGCGGGGGCTGTGGCCCGTCTAGCCTACGCTTACGCTTTTATTAAGCACATGACGAGCCCAGTTGATATTTTTTTCTTTCTGAAATTGGCTAGCCCAGTTCTTTTTTTGGAGAATACCAAAACTGAGGCCTACTTGCTTTTCTCAGCCCTGCTGGGCTGCAAATCTTTCAAGACGAGGATGGATAAGAAATGGGCTTCCTCAGAAAACGGGCTATAAGTTGTAAGAAATGGGCTGTAAATTTTTAAACCAAAGCCAACCGGCAATTGCATTAAAATATCTTTTTTTTTTCAGGATTTCTCTACTCTCTACTCTTATAAAAACCAAAGCCAACTGGCAATTACATTAAAATATCATATTTTCACCCACAAGATAAACTACTCATACAAATGCATCTTCATGTTCCGTGCAACGAACCGGCATCTTGCTAGTTAAGATTCTAAATTTCATTCATTTTTTTTGCAGAGAATTATTTTTTGAATTTTATTTTGATATAATTTTTTGAAAACTATTTTTAACGTGACTCAAAATTTTGTGATTAAAAGAGTTCGGACCCCACCGAAATATGCAAAATTTCGTTGAATTTTTTAGCAATGCCCAGAATATATGGTCCGTAATGCTAATAAAAAGAATATGAGCTTCAAATATCCTTAAGAATTAGCAAATGGGCTGTAAATTATTGAAAATAATGGCTAATGGGTTGTATGCTGTTTTCCACAGATTTGGAAGCTGACTTCTGGGCCTACTAGGTTCACGATGACGTTGTCCTAAATTTTTTTGGACGCGTACGCAAGGCTTTGTCAACTTAGTCAACACAAAGCAGTGACTGTTGGATGTCCATCCAACGGTCGCCGTGCTTCTTCAATCTCTGATATTCCTGCTCCAGCCGCCCAAACCAGCGCCGGCGGGACTACCTGCTCCCTCCTCCCGTGGCTGGCTATGCTGCCGCCAGGCCATCCCTCTAACCACCCACACATCCTGTTATTTTTCGGCGACGTCAGCCTCACCCCGTAGCCGACCAGTCAGCGCTCGTTCTCCCCTCAGCATGGGCATCCGCTGCGGTGGCTTCGCCGGCTCTGGGTGGTTCTCTTCCTGGGCCCCGCCCTCGTCCACCGCGTTTGTGCTCTCGGCGCGGCGAGGTCAACATGGTCCACAAACAACAGCCATCGGAAGAGGCTGACAGTAGGGGCCCACACAGGAAAATGCCTCCTTATTACGCGCAAAATAATGATTCCTCCACCTGATAGCTGGGACCCACCGGAAGGGTCTCTGTATTTCGCGAAAAAAACATTCCCCCCGCTGTCAGCTCGGACCCACCAGAAATGCCTCCTTATTACGCACAAAAAAATGAATACTCCCCCTGCTAGCTGGGACTCACCTTGGTGGGAGGCTGACTTGTGGGCCTACTAAGTTTACGGGGATGGAGGGCTTTGTCAACTTAGTCAATATGAATGACTCTAGCTCCAGTGACCGTACGATGTCCATCCAACGACCATAGTGCTTCTTGAACCTCTGGTCTTCGTGCTCCAGCCGCCCAAAGCAGCGCCGGTCATGCCGCGTGCTCCTGCCTCCCGTGGCCGGCTGTGATGCCGCGGAGGCCTCACCGCCCCCTACTACTCCCACCGCTGGCCAGGCCATCCCTCTACTCACCCACACCCCCTGTTATTCTGCGGCGACGGCAGCCTCACCCTCGTACTCCTCTTCGCATGGGAATCCACTGCTGCGTCTTCCCCGGCTCCGCGCCGTCCTCTTCCTAGGCCTCGCCGTCGTCCACCACCATGGTGCTCTCGGCGTGGCATGGTCAATGTGGTCAGCGACCGACTTCCATCAGAAGAGTACTGTGCGTTGGAGAGGGTGAGAGCTGGGTCCATGGCGGCCGCAAGGAAGTGCCTCCTTATTACGCGCAAAATAATTATTCCTCCACCTGACAGCGGGGACCCACCGGACGGGCCATCGCATTTCGCGAAAAAAACATTTCCCCCTGACTACTGGGACCCACCAGCTACATCTTCGCACGCAAGGAAGTGCGTTCGGGCAAAAAAACGATTCGCCCCCCTGACTGCTGGGACCCACCAGCTACATCTTCGCACGCAAGGAAGTGCATCCGGGCAAAAAAAACGATTCACCCCCCTGACTGCTGGGACCCACTAGCTACATCTTCGCAGGCAAGGAAGTGCCTGACAGTCAGGACCCACCTGGTCGAAGCGTGCGTAGCGTTGTCATTCTGGTCGCGAACGTCTAAGTACATACTGGTCGTAGTAGAGGCGCGCACGTACACGTACGTACAACGGCGAGGGTGCAAGAAAGAAAATACGGCCACGTACGTACATACAGGCAGGGTCTCGAACGCCTACTCGCGCATACGTACATGGCTGGGTTGGAACGGAGAAACAACATCGTCGTCGTGTTCATGGGGAGCCAACCGGCTGGGTCGGAACGGAATGCATGGTCGTGTTCATCGGGAGGGCTTGGACGGAACAGGCGATGGAAACAAGGCCTGGCTTACCGCACAACGGAGGAAACGGCCTTGTGTTCGACCGGCGATGTTTGAAACGGGGGTCCTGTTCATCGGGAGGGGTGTGGCGTACCGCAAAATGGAGGAAACGGACCTCCTACGGTCGAAACGGGGGTCCTGTTGATCGGGAGGGGTGTGGCATACCGCAAAACGGATGAAACGGACTTGTGTTGGAGCGCTACGGTCGAAACGGGGGTCATGTTAATCGGGAGGAGTGTGGCGTACCGCAAAATGGACGGAACGGACTTGTCTTGGAGCGCTACGGTCAAAACGGGAGGGGAGGGGTGTGGCGTACCGCAAAATGGGACTCCACGGGATACTGTTCATCTCCACCGTCGACCTCCTCCAACCTCCACGGGCTACCGTCGACCTCCTCCAGCCTCCATGGGCTCCTGTTCATCCAGCCTCCACCGCGCGCTACTCCATCGGCTACTATTCAACCAACCCTCCACGGGCACCCCTCCACCGTCTACTGTTCATCTAGCCCTCCACACCACGGGGTCCTGTTCAACCACCCCTCCACGGCCACCCCTCCACCGTCTACTGTTCATCCAGCCCTCCACACCACGGGTTCC
>NC_041389.1:444491776-444507201 GCF_002162155.2 Triticum dicoccoides | reverse complement strand
TTCATCCAATCGATCAGCTTCAGTTAGCAGTAGTAGCGAAGGAATCACTCCATCGGGTTCAGTTAACAGCCATCGATCGATCCCTCGGGTTCAGTAACGTGTAGCCTGTAGTGCAATCGCTCAGGTTCAGTTAGAGCCAAACGCCTTGCTCGGGTTCAGTTAGAGCCAACGCCTCGCACACACGCGCGTACGTACAAGAGAAACGCGCATCGCTCGACCCCCGACCTCCCACCGTAACCGGCAACTCCCCGAAATTTTCCTCCCCCTCGCTTCTACCATGATTTTTTCCGTCATGGACGGCCCAAAGAATGTCATGCAGCTGCGCCTCCAGCCCGCCCAGGACGAAAAGCCCATTTTCTGTGATGATTTTTTGTCATAGAAGGAGGAGCCCACCACATCTATGATGATACCGGGTTTTGTCACAATTATCGTCATAGAAGTGTCATATGTATGACAAAAAAATTCATTCGGCCCAAAATGTCACGGATGTGTCTTTTTTTTGTAGTGTTACCCTTGAGCTTACTCATAAAGGAATCAAACTCATTTTCTTCCTCATTGGGACCCACATTTTCATCAATGCAGTCCATCAAGGAAGGATTTGTAATTATGGTAGTTTTGATGTTGGGGGTTACCTTGTCGGTTGCTTTAGCCATGAGGCACTTGGCGATGATGTTCTCATTGGGTGAGTCGAAGAGGGATACCCGAGGAGTTGTTGCAATGGCCACGGGGGCCATATCAACCGAGTCACCGCCTTCATCGTCATCATCATCCTCATTGTACTCTTCTTGTGCAACCAACCCCTTGGGAGGAGTCCTCTTGGTGAAGTTACTCTTGTTAGGGAAAGACTTGGCTTTGTCCTTTCGAATGAGCTTGCCACCATTGTCTTCTCTCTTCTCATAAGAACATTCCACAACAAAATGACTCATATTGCCACAATTATAGCAAGTCCTCACACGTTGCTTGACCTTGTTGCCACTTGAGTTGTTCTTGTTGAACTTGGGCCTTGAGTTCTTCTTACTCCAAAATTGCCATGAAGCGAGAGCCATGTGCTCATGATAATCATACTTTGTATCTTCGGGGTTGCCCTCCTCTTCTTCCTCTTCTTCTTCTTCTTCCACACTAACCTTGGCCTTCAATGCAAGGTTGGGCTTCTTTGCACTTTGAGAACGAAGCACCGCATTGTCGGCGATCTTGTCCAGGATGCTCATAGCCACAAACTCATCCAACACTTCACTTGAGGACAAAGTGTGGAAGTCCGGCCTTTGATGAATGAGGGAGGACATGGCCTTGTGGTAAGGCATCATTGCCTTGAGGAATTTGCGCTTGATCCAATTGTCATCCGTGTCCTTGCTCCCATGATCTCGGAGTGAAACAACGAGTTTAGTTACTCTCTGATAGAGCTCATGAGGTTCTTCATCTTATTTCATTTCAAACTCATCAGCTTCATCTTGCACCACTTCATAGTTGGAGCGTTGAATGCTTGCGCTACCCCGGTAGAGGGAGATAACACAATGCCAAGCATCTTTGGCCAAGGCGAAGGGCTGAAGATGAGGGAGATCTTCGGGTGGAATTGCATCTTGGATAATGAAGAGAGCATTCTCATTGAATTGATTATCCGCGGCTTCTCTAGGGGTGAAGTTACTTGGGTCATGCGGATAGAAACCTTCATCAATGATTCTCCAAAGATTAGTATTCACATGATTTAAATGACGCTTAAAGCGATAAACCCAAGAATCAAAGTCCTCATTTTTCCCAATCTTAGGGGGAGGACCGGCATGATTCAAATGACTAGAAAGAATCGGTCCACCATAAACTCACAGGATCATAATCTAGGCAACTCACAGGATCATATCTCCGATCATCTGCCCAAAGAACCTGCCAAGTATTGGAGAACCTGGCGTCCATAGCAGCCATGTAGCGATGGACGTGTTCGTCCTCCTCCCTGACACGACGACGCACCACCTCCGTCAGGGCCGGCTCCCTCTGCACCGAATGTGGCCCACGCGAACGCCACCAAAGGAGATCAGGGTCGACGACGGGACCCGAGGCCGGGTTCCTCACCAAGCAGCGCGCCCCTCCACGTAGTACCTCCTAGTGCCAGCCCGGCGGAGCCCAGTCCCGGACATGGGTCAGCCGGACATCGTCGCGAACGGGTCGACGGCGAGGATGCGGGCCAGGCATCGTCGAGAACAAATACTATATGCCCGCAAAAAGTAACATTTTTTAAATGATTGGATTGTGATAACTAAAATTCTATATGCAAATTCTAACAATTTGACATTAATCCAATTCATCTAACTAAAACTAATTCTAAAATTTCTAACATTTCCATATATATAACTAACATTTCTATAATATTTCAATAACTAAAAAACAGAAAAATTGCTAACATTTCTATAAATATTTCTATAACTAAAAACAGAAAAAAAAATATAACATTTCTATATAACTAACATTCCTATAACATTTCTAATATTTCTATAACTAAATAACAGAAAAATTTCTAACATTTCTATAGATATTTCTATAACTAAAAAACGGAAAAATTTCTATAACTAAAATTTATAGTTAAAAAACTAATGTGTGTGTGTGTGGACATGGCGGCCGGGGCAGGAGCTCACCGGCGAGGTGCGGCGACGGGGGCGGCAATGGGGACGGAGACGGGCGGTGACGACGGGGATGGGGACGGGGCGGCGGTGACGGGGATGGGGACGGGCCGGGCGGGGACGACGAGACGACAGGGCGGGGCACGACGACAGGGACGACGGGGACGGGGATGGCCAGGGCGGCGACGGCGACAGGGATGGCGACGAATGGCGATGGACGCCGACGGGGGCGGCAACAAGGGGCGGCGGCGACGGGGCAGAGGATAAAGAAGCAGAGGGAGAGATGAGAAACTGAATTTTTTTTGTAGTGCTTTCTTATATAGAACACTCCTTTAGTACCGGTTGGAGCCACCAACCGGTACTAAAGGTCTGTTTTGGCCAGGCCAAGCGGCGGGAAGCGCTCCCTCCCCCTTTAGTACCGGGTGGTGGCACCAACCAGTACTAAAGACCCACCCTTTAGTACCGGTTGGAGCCACGACCCGGTATTAAAGGGTGTGCGCTGCCAGGCGAGGGGCGCGAAAGTTTAGTCCCACCTCGCTAGTTGAAGAGCGCGAAGACTAGTTTATAAGCCCCGGCACGGGCACTGCATTGAGCTCCTCTCAAAAGCAGGCCTTCTGGGCCTACCTCTCCTACTCTGCCTGTGGGCCTACTAGGCTTGCGGGCCTGCATCCTGGCCCAACTACAGGTTGGGTTTCTAGTCGTATGCAGGCCGCTCCGGCCTTGTAGGTGGGCTTTTTTATTTTCTTATTTTTTTTGCTTTATTTATTTTTGGTTTATTTATTTTTGAGTTGTTTTTTGCTGTATTTAGAGTTTCTTTGTGAATATTTTTGCTTTAGGTACAAAAAATTACAAACTTTCTGTTAGTGCCGGTAGTTTTCAAATTTGAATAGTTTAAATTTTGAATTATTTGAAATTTGTGTGAATCACTAGTTTGTGAATAACTTAACTTTGAAAATAGATTTTTTTAGTTATTCCTTTTTCTTATGTTTAATATTAGTGTGTTTTATCATTATATTCAATTTGGTAATGATTAGGTTATTTAAAAAATGAAATGCCTTTATAACAGATGAGTTTTCGTCCGAAACCCTGATACTTCAAAAGAGATTGTCCATTTTGTACACGAAGTGCATCCAGTTTTTGCGGTAATCCTCTCTACTTTTTTGCACATGCTATGTGAGTGAAATTATGATACCATGCCAACTTTCAACCTTTTCTAAGTTCATTTGAAATGTTTTTCAATTTCAGGGTCATTTAGCTGAAAAAATCAGTAAATGCATGAAAGAATTTGTTTGCACATAAAGTTTCTTCGTGTTTCAAATGCCAAAACACATAACTACCCTAACTATTACAGAGATTACCTCCTGGGTGTGAAACACAGAAGAAAGTGATGATAGTGAAGCCGATCATATCCCATATCTTTGGGTGTGAAACTTTTTCTTCGCGTGTTTCCCTTTGCGCCGTAGCCATGGAAAATCTTCATCATTTAACTGGATGCTCGGGTCAATATTCACTATGAATGGAGCAATTTCATCAAACTTTTCATAATCTTCTGACATGTCTGTCTTGTCATCCACTCCCACGATGTTTCTTTTCCCTGAAAGAACTATGTGGCGCTTTGGCTCATCGTATGATCCATTCGCTTCCTTATCTTTTCTTTTTCTCGGCCTGGTAGACATGTCTTTCACATAAAACACCTGCGCCACATCATTGGCTAGGACGAATGGTTCTTCTGCATACGCAAGATTATTGAGATCCACTATTGTCATTCCGTACTGTGGATCTTACGTTACCCCGCCTCGTGTCATATTGACCCATTTGCACCGAAACAAAGGGACCTTCAAACCACCTCCATAGTTAAGTTCCTATATGTCCTCTATGTAATCATAATATGTTTCCTCTCCCGTGTTACTTGTTGCATCAAAGCGGACACCACTGTTTTGGTTGGTGCTCTTCTTATCTTGGGCGATCATGTAAAATGTATTCCCATTTATCTCATACCCTTTGAAAGTCATTATATTCGAAGATGGTAACTGGGACAGCAAGTACAGGTCATCTTCAATGTCGCCATCATGCATGGCACGTTTCTGCAACCAACCGGTGAAAGTCATTGTTTGTTCACGTGTAATCTAGTCGTCAGACTGCTCTAGGTGTTTGGAGTGTAGAAAATTCTTGTGTTCCTCCATATACGGAGCCACCAAGGCAGAATTCTGTAGAACTGTGTAGTGTGCTTCAGTGAGAGAATGCCCGTCCATACATATTATTTGATCCCCTCCTAGCGTGCCTTTTCCATCCAGTCTGCCCTTATGCCATGATTTAGGAACACCAATTGGCTTAAGGTCAGGAATAAAGTCAATAGAAAACTCAACGACCTCCTCATTTTCATGGCCCTTCGAGATGCTTCCTTCTGGCCTAGCACGGTTATGAACATATTTCTTCAAGACTCCCATGAACCTCTCAAAGGGGAACATATTGTGTAGAAATACAGGACCCAAAACGTTAATCTCTTTGCAAAGGTGAACTAGGACGTGCGTCATGATGTTGAAGAAAGATGGTGGGAACACCAACTCGAAACTGACAAGACATTGCACCAAATCATTCTGTAACCTTGGTATGATTTTTGGATCGATTACCTTCTAAGAGATTGCACTGAGGAATGCACATAGCTTCACAATGGCTAATCGAACATTTTCCGGTAGAAGCCCCCTCAATGCAACCGGAAACAGTTGCGTCATAACCACGTGGCAGTCATGAGACTTTAGGTTCTGGAACTTTTTATCTTCCATATTTATTATTCCCTTTATATTTGACGAGAAGCCAGACGGTACCTTCATACTGAGTAGGCATTCAAAGAAGATTTCCTTCTCTTCTTTGGTAAGAGCGTAGCTGGCCTGACCCTGATGTATGCCATCTTTTCCGTGCATACGTTGCTGGTCCTCCCGTGCCTCTGGTGTATCTTTTGTCTTCCCATACACGCCCAAGAAGCCAAGCAGGTTCACGCAAAGATTCTTCATCACGTGCATCACGTCGATTGCAGAGCGGACCTCTAGGTCTTTCCAATATGGCAGGTCCCAAAATATAGATTTCTTCTTCCACATGGGTGTGCATCCGTCAGCGTCCTTCGGAACAGGTTGTCCGCCAGGACCCTTTCCAAAGATTACCTTCAAATCGTTGACCATATCATGTACATCAGCACCAGTACGGTGGCGAGGCTTCGTCCGGTGATCCGCCTCACCTTTGAAATGCTTGCCTTTCTTTCTTATGGGATGCCTGCTTGGAAGAAATCAACGATGTCCTAGGTACACATTCTTCCTACAACTATCCAAATATATACTGTCGGTATCATCCAAACAGTGCGTGCATCCATGGTATCCCTTGTTTGTCTATCCTGAAAGGTTACTGAGAGTAGGCCAATCATTGATGGTCACGAACAGCAACACCTTTAGGTCAAATTCTTCCTGTTTGTGCTCATCCCATGCACATACACCTTTTCCATTCCACAGCTATAATAGTTCTTCAACTAATGGCCTTAGGTACACATCAATGTCGTTTCCGGGTTGCTTAGGGCCTTGGATGAGCACTGGCATCATAATAAACTTCCACTTCATGCACAACCAAGGAGGAAGGTCATACAAACATAGAGTCACAGGCCACGTGATATGGTTGTTGCTCTGGTCCCCAAAAGGATTAATGCCATCTGCGCTTAGACCAAACCATACGTTCCTTGGGTCACCTGCAAATTCCTCCCTGTACTTTCTCTCAATTTTTCTCCACTGCGACCCGTTAGTGGGTACTCTCAACTTTTCGTCTTTCTTACGGTCTTCTCCGTGCCATCGCATCGCCTTCGCATGCTCTTTGTTTTGGAACAAACATTTCAACCATGGTATTATAGGAGCATACCACATCATCTTGGCAGGAATCTTCTTCCTGGGGCACTCGCCCTCGACATCACCAGGGTCATCGTGACTGATCTTATAATGCAATGCACCGCATACCGGGCAAGCGTTCAAATCCTTGTACTCATCGCGGTAGAGGATGCAGTCATTAGTGCACGCATGTATCTTCTGCACCTCTAACCCTAGAGGGCAGACATCCTTCTTTGCTTCATACGTACTTGGGCAACTAGTTGTCCTTTGGAAGCATATTCTTTATCATTACCAGCAACTTTCCAAATCCCTTGTCAGATACACCATTCTCTGCCTTCCATTGCAGCAATTCCAGTGTGGTGCCCAACTTTTTTTTGTCAGCTTCACAATTCGGGTACAACAATTTCTTGTGATCCTCTAACATGCGCTGCAACTTCTTCTTCTCCAAATCACTTGCGCAGTTTCTCTTTCCATCGGCAATGGCCCGACCTAGATCATCAGTGGGCTCATCTGATGCCTCTTCTTCAGCTTCTTCCCGCATTGTCGGCTCAGCTTCTTCCCCCATTGTTGTATCATCGTATTTAGGGAACCCATGGCCAGGATAGTTGTCGTCGTCCTCTTCTTCTTCATTGTATTCCATCATAACCCCTCTTTCTCCGTGCTTGGTCCAAACATTATAGTGGGGCATGAAACCGGACTCAAATAGGTGGACGTGAATGGTTCTTAACGTAGAGTAATTGTGACCATTCTTACAGCCAGCACATGGACAAGGCATAAAACCATCTGCCCGCTTGTTTGCCTCAGCGGCACGCAGAAACATATGCACGCCATTAATGAACTCGGGAGAGCATCGGTCGTCATACATCCATTGTCGGCTCATCTTCATTACACAACACCGAAAAGACCAAATTAATACAAGTTCAAACATATATATAGTTCATACAACACTTAAATGCAACAAACAAATAACTCTCTAGCTAAAGCATTTAAATGCAACAACAAATGCGATCAAGATTGCAACTAAGGTAACAACTGATCCAACAGCATAATGATACCAAGCCTCACTATCAATGGCATATTTTCTAATCTTTCTAATCTTCAAGCGCATTTTCTCCTCGTGATCTTGTGATCATCGACGACATCGGCAACATGCAACTCCAATTCCATCTTCTTCCCCTCAATTCTTTTCAACTTTTCTTTCAAATACTCGTTTTCTCTTTCAACTAAATTTAACCTCTCGACAATAGGGTCGGTTGGAATTTCCGGTTCACATACCTCCTAGATAAAAATATCTATGTCAACTTGATGAGCATAATTTGTCATAAACACAAAATGCAACAACTAGTTTTAAAAGAGAATATACCACATCCGAATCATAACAAGGACGAGGGCCAACGGGGACGGATATCAAAACCATGGCACTATGTATAACAAACAACGTACGGGTAAGATAATTATAGGAGTAACTATATATCCAAATCATACAAACATCAATTTGGTAATGTAAAACATTCATGAACAAGAGCCTCACCACAAGGTGGTGCCGGCGACGGGACGGTGCGGGCGATTGACGGTGGTTACGGCGGAGATTTAGAAGGCACTAAGTAAACCACACCTACATATGCAAACTAAGTGTTATTTTTGACCTCAAATTGCATATAAATCAAATACTAGCACATATAATTCCTCCCAAATTAGTAAACTCACAAATTAATCACTATACAAAGCATTGCAAGAGCTAATCTAGCATTGAGAGATGAAAAGACAAAGTTGTTAACCTTTGTGATCATTTGAATGGATGGGGGCCTTCAAATCTTGACAAATTTTGGCAAAATGTGTGATGAGCTCTAGGAAGAGGGGAAGAACAGAGGAGGAGAGGGGAAAGGGGAAGAACAGAGCGAGCTCGGGTGGAGAAGGGTTTATGTAGGACGACCTTTAGTACCGGTTCGTAACACAAACTGGTACTAAAGGTGCTGGAGGGGCCCCAGACTGACAACATCCTGCCACCACTCATTTTAGTACCGGTTCGTGGCACGAACCGGTGCTAAAGGTTCGCCACGAACCGGTACTAATGAGAGCGGCTGGCTAGCCGTTGGAACCGGCACTAATGAACACATTAGTGCCGGCTCAAAATCAAACCGGCACTAATGTGCTTCACATTTGACCCTTTTTCTACTAGTGAATATCACACCCACCCACCCCCCTCCTAAAAAATGCTATGAAATTAAGGTCGGGAATTCCCCCTCCCCTTCCCCACGTGAAATTTCAAAAAAAATCATAGGAAGATTTATTAAGAATTGGATAATTGAAATTTCTAACGATTCATTGACTTCTTTCTATAATGTTTTTGGGTTTTCCATGTGAAGTCAAGCAATCCTATAGGATCAAATAGTATACGCTACTCCAGAACATGGGTTTTCATATGGGCGCTGATATGCGCCGGCGCACCGGCCCAAATTTGGGCCGGTCTGCTGCCAGGCGTCCGATTTACATGCAGCAATGGTTGTGATTGCCCCCGATCCAGGTCGTCTTCCTCCTTCTGAACTTGCGCGAGCAAAAAAAGAGAAATCCGCAGGTCAGCCTCCTCGTGCGCGCCCTTGGCCGCCCCGTCGCAGTTCGCCGGGCCTGGTCGACGTCGCAGCTCGCCGGGGCCGCCGCAGCTTGCCGGATGCAACTCCGCCTTGCATCTCGATGTGTCTCACACCCCCTGGTTGCAGCACCACCGGATGAGGGTTCCAGCGACACCATCGTCCTGCTGTCGTAGCTCGCCATGCGCCCATCGCAGCACCGCCACGCAGCTCCGTTGTTGCCGGTCGCCATTGTTATCTAGCTGTTTCTAGTTTGAAGCTTTTTTAGAAGCGGGTTGTAGTTATTCTCGACGCCGGTTGCAGCTTTTTTCGATTGCACGGTGGCCGACCTCCAGCTACCCCGTATCCGTTCGAAACTTTTTTATGCCGGTTGTAGCTTTCTCGCCGCTGGTTGCAGCTTTTTGCGCTGCGCGGTGGCCGACCTCTAGCTACCCCGTATCCAGTTGAAGCTTTTTTCAAAACTGGATGTAGCTTTTTTGGTTGCCGAACATAGCATTTTCAGTATTGGTTGCAGCTCTGACGCACGTCCGTCGAAGCCCATTCTTTCTCTGGTTCCAGCAAAAAATGCCACTGGTCATAGCATTTTGGGTTGACAGTTGTAGCTCTGATGTGCACCGGTTGTAACACCTACTTTCTCTTGTCACTGCAAAAATGAATGACCCATGTAGCAATTTCAGTCGCTGGTTGTAGCTTCGTCGAGTGCCATTAACAGCTTTGCCATAGACGGTTGAAGCATCACCGTGCAACACGTCGGCGCCGCCTGTCCAAAGCAACGGTGACAGTATAGGAACCTGCAGCACCGGTGGCCGCCATGACGCTTCCATGGCCTCTGGTTGTAGCACCATGAGAGATCAGAAGCGGCGTCGCTCGCACCATCATGGCTATGGCCAGTATTCCACTGGTTGGAGGAGATGCGGCATGGCTAGAGGAGATCGTTGGTGGAGGGTTCTCATGGAAGATGTGTGTGCCGGAGAAGAAGAAGAAGCGAGTGGATAAGGGGATGAGAAGATAAGGTTGGCTTCGCTCAGAGAGAAAATATAAGCAACTAGACCTGTACCTGTCTCACGGGGTGCTACGTGGGCCGCACTGAAGGAGACTCGTGAGAGGGACGCGACCGGCCGAAGCTTCGGCCTGTGCGCCGTCTCCAAGCGTTTTCCTTTTCATACCATATGTCTTGACATCCTTTTATGTCATGTAATTAAAAACTAAGAACAATTGCTACCATGCCCAAGAGCCAGTGGTGTGACAAAGAAGGCAACTTTCGTTAGCCTCGCACATCATGGGAGATGATTTGTGGCCGTTCAATTGCTTCCCGATTCGAACATTGTGGTCTTTGCATGTCCTTTAGCCCTTAATTAACTTAGATGGGGTCTATGCATGGAGTTTTCGGCAGCACCACTCATCCGAGATCCCATGCTTTTCTTTTGACTTTAAAATTTAAATACATTATATCGTTTGAACATAAAGTCTGATTTATACTTTGTTTGCATGTTTTTGTTTCTTGTGACAAGTTCTTTTTAGTAAGATCTATTTTTAGTAAGATCTATAAGAAACTCAGTAGAAATGAATGACCAAATCGTAAGTTTCAGGTTCTTAAACTTAAAACTTGGTGTGCCCTCATGCGGAATCCAACCACTTTGCAGATTATGAGGCAATCGAGCGGCCGGACAAGTTTCAAATACTAAAGTTTGGTAGAAACAATGTTTAAATTCGGCAAGTTCCAAAAACTAATACTCAAATTCTAGACCCTAAGTCGTAAATGCTTAGCCCTAAACCCTAAGCCTTAAGCCGAGAACCCTAAAACCTAAAAGCATATGAAACTTGGTAAAAACTTAATATTATGACTATCAAATTGCAATACTTGAGACTTGAATTTCTTTTAAAAATTGTCAAAATGTATTCAAGATTTGTCTTGTTCGAAAGCTCTCATCTCTACGAACACAAATAGGAAAGCGGAACTATTTTTTTTACTTTCGATTTAAAAGATATAGTAGGCTGAAATTTGAAGATGAAATAAAAAGACATAAGAGGTGGTGTGGATGACACATAAATGACCCTAGCCTACAGTATTAAAATGCCTTAGACCAAACATGTTGACAAATCTTAAAGCAATCGGATGGTTGCATGCATGCGTCCTCCTGTCCCTGCATGCCCTTGGGATTTTCCGTGCACATCATCTTGATATATAAAACTAATGCATTTCATACAATTTAGTAGTGTCATCTATAACAGTTAACTAATGTGCCCCTAAAAATAGATGTGGTGCTTATGAAGTACACCTAAAAAGTGTGCTAAAAAAACATGTGACATTGGGTACAACAAAAAAGTGTCTTCTTTTAAGGTAAGGGATTATCTCTTAGTCAAAGAAAGTAAATTTGATTGATAGCGCCTTTTGGTATATATTGACCGCTTCTTAGCCATTGCTTCTATAATATTTTGAGTTTCAACAAGTTTGATCCGGTGTGACGGAGGCCTAGTGTCGACAATTAGATTAGCTCAGGTCGTGCTGCCAATGAATGCGGGAGGAAGAATACTTGGGCACACCAAAACATTCGAATGTATTTTTCAATTTCTATAAGGGTGTTTCTATAATATATTTTTACTTAGTATATGCTCTTTGGCCCTTCCAAAAAAGAGAGTCATCCTTTATATTTGCATTTACATGCCCTAAATTACCAACTTGAGAACAATCAGCATCACATGTTAGCTAACTTACACTAACCGAACTAGTTGTCGTTGTTCTAGAACATCCAGCAGATCACTTTCCTCCAGAAACTTCTGGTATAGGGGGAGTTGGACCAAAAAAACTTGCTTCAATAGACCCCTTCCTCCCCTCCCCCCACAAAAAAATTCATGATCGCAGAAAAATATCCCAACTCCCCTCTATAGAGGGTGTTGATCTATAATCACATTCACACTGGTGGAGATCAATTGACAGGGACTTCTGCCCGGTCTAATGTTCAACGCCACCTTCCACTATCGGCTCCCACCGGGTCGCCGCCACAGACCCCCTGCTAGGCTGCATGCGCCTTCCCGGCTCCTTGTTCACCCGCAGATGCTCCGGCATGCCTCCTCACCGTCCACCACCCTTCGTGCATCCCCACCGTCCCATGCCGCTCGCGGCTCCAACGCTCATCGGCTCGTTGTTGTAGACACAGTGCCCGCATGCCTGCACCTCCCTAACTCCTTGTCCAGACATGCCATCAAGCACGGTGCATGATGCCTCCTCTACATGTGCCTCCCGGGGTCCCTGGTCGGCGCTGCTACTCTATCATGTATCCCCGTCTCCCCATTGATTTACGCTGCCGCCACTACCGAGGTGAAGAGTTACACCGGCGGCCGTGCACCGGAAAGAGAGACAGAGTGGAGGGGGGGGTTAAAAATAAGTAAAAAGTGTCCACTAACAGGTGTAGCCCATTTGTTTTATTGGGTATTGGGGATGGATTTATTGGCGATGTCCAAAATTAGCACAGATGAAAACTCAAATAATTTATTGGTCAAATGGAAATTGCTAAAATTTCAAATGTTCCGAAATCAAAAATTTTGCTATCAAAAAATTCTGAAAAAATACACACATACATATGGATGTATACTACTTGTATGTAAAGTTTAATGGCGAAATATATTTTTATGCGAGCTACACAAAGATAACAAATTTGTGTAAGTACATGTACTATCCATTACAAAAAAATGTGCTTCTTTGTACAGCTCACATCAAAACATATGTCATAATGAAATTTTACACACTACATCTAGTATGCATCTATAAGTAATTATGTATTTTCTTAAGATTTGTTGGAAACTTAAAATTATTGAATTTTTTGAAAATTTCGGGCTCCAAGCCAAAAGGCTCACTCTTGGCAGAACCCCCATAACAATGTATAGGTGAAGTTTTTCTCATCCACTGGAGATGTTCTAACATTTTTTTTAGGAGACTGGAGATGTTCTAACATGGCCCTTTACTGGCCAAGTTACGTGCTTCCATGATTTAAATGTGTGTCAATCAATTGAATACTCAAATTCAATTCTCTTGGTACAATTAGCTTCTCTTGTGCCGCTGGCGGATCAAAAGATCAACCATAGGGTTCGCAATTAGCCGACTGTCGAACGGAAAGGAAGGACCGTGACCACCGGCCGGCAAACTTCCCTTTACCTTCATTTTGGGTTGGATATAGGGCGTTGTTGGGGTTTACCAGCAAGATACTCGTAGTGGCCTCTACGAAAAAATAAAATCAAGCTGATAGTCGTTGACCACTACTACTCCACGTCACAACATGGGTCGTAACCGTACGATTCTCGATTGTTTCTGTGCAGCCAAGTGGCATGAAGTTACTACTTTTTTATTCTTTCCTCTGTGATTTTGAGACTGATGACTTGTCAAAACATAAATGTAAGAGAGGTAAAAAAAACATAAATATAAGAGAGTGATGATCTCAATCTGTAAGCGTCCGCCGAGGATTAATTTTGGCTACATCAAAATAAATGCAAGGGTAATTAACCCATCCCTTACGCTGTCTGCGAAGGCTTAATTTTGGTTACATGTTGTGCAAACAACTCAATTACTTTATGCGCTCCCGCGATTAAAAAAACTAGTACCGTCAACCTCATATTAGTTTTGCACCTAAATATGCATTACATACGGCAATTATGGCTTTTGGCTTCCATACCCCAATTTTAGAGTACCCCCCAACACACACCTCACATCTCTTCCTCCATCACCTCGTTCTCCCTCCTCTCCTATGGCCGCCTCGCCACCGACTACCCATATTTTGGCACTGCCAAACACTCTTTCTCTTCTGACATCCGCCACCATGATTTGGTCATCCATCGTTGATGGCGACCGCTGGTGTCAAAATGGAGTGTCGACTCGCTGATAAGCTTTCAACTAGGACTGCTGGGTCCTCACTCATGCCCAACACCGCTAGCCAAGTCCATTGTATTTATCGCATTTTCTTCACCTCACTAACATCGTTGGCCCCTCCTCAATTTCCCCTTGCAGTCATCCCGGCAAATCTGGGCATCCGTCATCGGCCTTGAGGCTAGAGTTCACCACAATCACATGCTCCTCTAAACCTAGGGGGCGCCAATACATGTTATCTGTCTTGCATCAATGAGTCCCCATCCGTGCCATTCCCCAGTGCCATCATGCTTGGAGTAGCTTTGCCACTCGTCGTTACCTCGTCAATCTATTGGCATGCTATTCTTACTTGTCGCAATCCCCATCTCCTTCATCCTCCTCTACTCATCTTCTCCGAATTGGTGACATAGAACATTCCACCCCGTGAGATAGCGGCAATTCAGTTCCCGGGCTCCATGATAATATTTATTTGCCTATTAAAAGCTGTAAGACCATTTCCATTGGTACATATGTAGACATGTTCTACATGAACATATATGCAATATTTTGTAAAATAAGACGTTAATCTGTTTGCTACACAAAAAGGACAACATATTAGTATGTGCATGTGTAGTTTTTTTAAATGATCTATATACATTTCGCATGCTTTTTCTGAACGAAAGTAGCCCCATTTAGCCCAGTCTCCGTCATTTCGTATATTTTTTTGGCCGGCTCCGGAAGCCATATAAGGAACGTTAGTCAAATATTATCTACATTTCATGTGTCATTATGTACATCCCTGTAGTTTGAACACCATGTGCATGTACCATACCGATGTACGTATACACACATCAACTCCGAAACAACGAGAGGTCCATCAAGTTTTAAGGATGGATAGCTGCGTCCATCTGCACCCCCGTCCGTACCACACGCATATGCGTGCACCTTTCGAGCTCTACAGGCCAGCACCATGCTGCCGCCATGCATTGCACCATTGCATTTTTCGGCCGCCCAACTTGTCCCTAATAATCAACTTCGGATATGCTTGTTAGTTTGATCATACAGCGAGGACTGGCCGGCCGTTGGCTGCTTTCTGGCTGCTGGTAGTGTGTTCCGTTGAAGTAGTAGTTTATCTCGCGCGCGAGATCGATTCACGGATCGATGGTCGTGCGGTCGCGTCAAAAATAAACCTGCGACTACGTATGTAACTTCGTACCTGGTCTGATCTTCCGTCCAACTAGCTCGTCGGGTTGACTTCCTTTTTGTTTTGATGGGGATTGACTTCTTATTTGATCAGGTTAATTAACTAACAACTCTGATTGGTCCCAGATTATATTACTGCGACTTGAGCATGTAGCCGTCGATTATGTATTCACGCGTTTGAATTTTTGGCTACTAACCCGGCTGCATCTGCACCACGATTTTTTATATGAATATATAAAAGCGATCTATAGCGGGCAGCCGGGAGAAGGAAAGCTTCATATGTTCCCTCTCTCGCGTCGCCGCCGCGCGCGACCGAGAGGGAACCCTA
>NC_041389.1:444463994-444491115 GCF_002162155.2 Triticum dicoccoides | reverse complement strand
GCCGCCCGAGGGCGCGGCCCGGCGAAGCCCGATCATCACCGGCGGCGGCAGGGTTCCTCGTCTCCTCGCGTGGCGGCTTCGGCGCGGGATGCGGCAGACGGTCGGGGACACTGTGCTTGGCGGCGGGCGCGGCGGCATGGCGGCTCATCGGCGTTGAGGTGCGGCGGCGGTGCGGGCTGGCAACGTGACAGGCGGCGCGATGGTGGCGCGCTCGTGCAGGCCAGGGATGGCGTGGGCGTCTCTGGCGGCGGCGCTCAGATCCGGTCGCCACGAGGCGTGGGTCGGGGGCGCACTTGGCTGCGGGCGGCCGCCCTCTACCGTGGCTCTGCTGGTGGGGGTGGCGGCGCTACAGGGCCGATGCTGCAGGCCAGCGGGTGGTGACAGTGTGGCGGCGCGTCCAGATCAGCCCCTGTCGCTGCGGGCTGCAGGCGGCCCTTTCGCCGGAGCGCGATGGTGAGGGGGCGGCACGGCAGCGGTGGAGGTAGGCGGCCTTCATCTAGTCGGGCCCTGGCGGCTGGACGGTGGCGCTCGGCGTGGGAGGGCCTCCCTGGTGAACTTCCTTGGCTACGACGGTGGGTTGATTTGGTTTCCCTCCTCGGCAGGCGCGCAATTGCGGATGGCCTCGCGGAGATATGTGCCAGCTACCATGGTGGGGCGACACGGGGGTGCCCCCGGAGGAGCTAGGTAGGAGGGACAGGTGGCCTCGATGCGGTCACGCCACCTGTCGCCGGCACAGTTTGTCGGTCCGGATGCGTCCGCTCCTCCTCCTCCTCCTTTCCTCGTGCTCGGCGGGGAGCTCGGTTGGAGGGATGGGTGGCCTCGATGTGGTCGCGTCACCTGTCGCCGTCACGGGATGTGCCGGTCCGGATTCGTCCGCTCCCCTTTCTCCCCCATTCCTCGGCCGTGGACGGGTTGGCGTAGGTCTTCCAGCGGAGCGTCTGCGGTTGGATCTGTCGTTCGAGGGCCGTCGGTTGGTCCAAAGCCGGGGCCTTTGGATAGGTCTCGGGGTTGTCTGGTTGCAGGGCGGCCACGGGAGGCGCGGCGTTTGCGGGCGGAGCGTGCGTCTCAGGTGCGGGCGGGGAACCATGGCCTCGCGGGTGGCGTGGTTGCAGGTGGTTGACGGAGTTAGGGTGTGACGGTGGGGTGTGGGCGTCGGGCACCACTTGCCCAGTCCTCTGACTGGCCGAGGTGGCGGCGGCAATTGACGTCGTACCCTTCCTGAAAGCTCCGTCGCGGCGTTCCCACTCTTGTCACCTTGCTCCGGGTGAAAACCTGATCTTCGCGGATCGGGCAGTGGCAACTATCCATGGTCGTATCCTTCTTGGAGGCATCGCTTTGGAGGCATGGCTCCGTTGTTGTCCGATTCACCTCTCTATTGTGTTGTCGGTGGGGTGGTGTGTCGGTGTCCGACACCTTTGTATCTTGCCTTGGGTGTGTGTGTTGTGTGCATTGTTCGGTCTATTGGTTGTAATCGGTGATGGTGCTTTATATATAAAGCGGGGGGAAACCCTTTTTCGGTATATGAATAAAAGCTCTGGATTTGTATTCAAAGACATTCAATGAATCATATGTCCTTTAAGGAAATTACAACCAGGTTCTGAGAGTTCTGAGCGGTCAAGTCAAACAAAAACCTACCACACTATGTATGTAACTCTGGACGTGGTCTGCTCTTGTATTGAACTAATTCGTCGTGTTAACTTTTTAATTGATTCTTTGGTCTGAGCATAGAACTATCGTTCTATGGTTAATATATTAATTAATAATAAAATTATACAAGTACAAAAGGAAAAAAATTAACTTGGGCTTCACAGATGGGTGTGCAATTCTTTCTAAACTTCCCTCTTGATGCTAAACCATAGCTCTAACTGAGTATACGCTCACGGGTATCTGAGCAATTCTTTCTAAACTTCCCTCTTGATGCTAAACCATAGCTCTAACTGAGTAGTCCAGTTCATGAGCTGTGACGAATTAATTCGTCGGATCGACTTCTTATTTCTCTAACTGATTTCAAATTATATTACTGCAACTTGAGCAGGTAGGGTTCAAATTAAGCAAATGGTGTTGTACACATGCACGCGTTTGACATTTTGGCTCTTGCCCGGATGAATCCCCGCCACTATCTTTTCATGCCTTGCTAGATTTCCGACTACCAAAAATGAAGCTTCCGGTTTCGAGTTCTTTTTACACTTGGTCGTACTAATGTTCATTGAAGGCAACCAAAACCCATGTCAAAACCTCATCGTTTTGATATTGTTCACCGTCCACGCATAGGTATGTGGCGCAATCGGAGGTCTTACCAATTGCAAAGCAAACGGTGGGCTTATCCCCCCGCCCCGAGCTCACAAAGATGGAAAAGGATTGATAGGAAAAACAAAAAAATGTAAGAAACACAGTAAGATATAAAACACTTACGCCTATAAAAGCATACACGCAGAACTTATCCTTATGAGCACAAGCACCTCGTAGTCAATGAATACATTGCATCCACTAAAAAACAACATCAAAAAGGCTAATATTAAATCTAGAAAAATACGAGCAGCCATGCCAATTTTAGAACTTGAACTTTGACCACAATGAACCAACCCAACCTAGTTAACAAAATCTGGTTTATTTGGCGACATAGAAACACAATACATATATCATATATCATGTCAAAAGGTTGGAATCCTAATTTGAAGCACAACTCGACGAACAGAAATAACAAGTTCAATTGTGATGGTCTTAATGAACCTAGTTTAAGGTCCTATTGGCATGAATTAGCACGACATTTTCGAGCCTAGAAAATGTCAAGTACTTTTGAAACTATTTTTTGGGAAAAAATGGTCTAGTGCTATATACATGTGTGTAAAGTTTCGCGACAAATTTCATTCTATGGAAACCCTAGCAAAAAGACAAAATTGCAGGTACAGAAAATATGAATAGTACTCCCTCCGTTCACAAATATAAGGTGTTCTAGTTTTTTTTTTCTGAATCGGATGTATATAGACAAATTTTGGTGGATTTTTTGCTTATTTCATTCTTTACGTAGTCCATACTGAAATATCCAAAACATATTATATTTGTGAACGGAGGGAGTAACTTTTATATTGTATTGTTTTGGTTTTAATTCGCCTAGAATACGACGTGAGTCATTTTGCCGTGAAAGTTTAAACACATGCATAACACTAGACCATGTTTGTTTTAGTAATATATATATTTTAAACCATGTGCACCATGTCCACTGTTGTATTTTCAAAAAAGAAACTGTATTCGGTGAAAATCTTGTTAAATGCTGAATTGCTTTTGAATTTATGTGTTCTAATCCATATAGTATGTGTTCAACTCTTTATCATAATTTTTTATTCATATTCTAAGACCAGAAATTCTGTGGTCTCTCGAAATCTAAATGCGTGCCGTGATGTCATGTTTATGTTTTTTATAGATTGATGTTTATGCTCTTTTCTTTTCTTTTGCGATGGATGCCATGCTCATGCTCATTGCAGGTAACGTGCGTGGATTGAGGTCCCTCTTTTCGTACGGGGAGCCGACTTATTGCATGGCCAAATGATTAACGTTTTGACTTGCTACGGATGGTCTATCTTGCCCCAATACGTTCTACGGCTAGTTGACATGTGAAACATGAGGGTCAAATCATGCATCGTACACACACAA
Source organism: Triticum dicoccoides (assembly GCF_002162155.2). Classification (NCBI taxonomy): domain Eukaryota; kingdom Viridiplantae; phylum Streptophyta; class Magnoliopsida; order Poales; family Poaceae; genus Triticum; species Triticum dicoccoides. The sequence goes on along the minus strand of NC_041389.1, from coordinate 444,487,464 downwards.
AATCCACAGAGGAACGCGCCTTCAATTCTTGTATCTTTGAAGAATCCTTATCTGAAAGAGAAAATACATTTGAAATGGACTGAAGAACGGGACAATTTAGTGGTAGAAGGACAACTGAAGATTCCTCTGGCAGTGGTCATTTCCACCCCACTCGTGCCAACCAATCAATTTTCCAAGGTTGCGTGAGAACCTGCAAACCATACGTAGCCAGGTAAATTCGTACGCTGTACCATTTCCTAGTTATTGGGCAGCTGTAAACTTCAGCCACATCGTACATGCGTGCATCGCCAAGGAAAAGTATGTGAAATTGAGGTAAGGTTCGTGACGAAAATACGTAGAGTGTTTCGTTCTGCTCGCATGGTCATACTCTTGGATGTATTCGGACCGTGTGCTGCTGGAAATTGTTGTGTGCGCGTGTGCAAACAGGCTACTTTTTCGCCTAAAGATACGTACGTAGCCGCGACTTGACGTGAGATTCTTTAGCTTGACACCGTGTTTAGTTAGCATGATGACACATGACATGCACATACGTACTCGCGTACCTAATTAATCTAACAATGGACAGCGAGATGAGTAGACTAATCGCAGCCCGATTTGTCCTCGCATGCATGCATAAATGTTGATACAGACAAAGATCTCACAACTAATTGCAGTGTCGTACAATGATTAACAGGAAAGAGCGTGGAACATATGTCATACATAGTGGCGTATCATCGAGAGAGGCGTTTTGAAGGCCGAGCTCCATGGAGGCCTTTATTTTTGAAAAATTCAAATTTAAATTGTTATGGTTTAAAAATTCTGAAGAAAAAAAATGCATGCATGTAAGGATGTAACCCACATGCGTGTAAAAATTCATGATGAAATACCTTGAGCCCGGAAGGATGAATAGTATCATGTGTTAAACAGATCCAGATTTGTCTTTTTTTGCACAGCCCTCATTTCAACGTATTTTGAACTGAAAATTTACACACATGTGTTTTATGCCTTCATGTACATCTGTATTTTTTCAGAATTTTTTGAAATGTAAAAATATGAATTTCAATGAAATTTCAAATTTGAATTTGGAGGCCTCACTGGAGGCCGAACTCCAAAAGGGATTTCCGCGTATCATCTCGACTCAAATATTGTTCAACAAAAACGTATATGGATCACACATCCACTGGAAACTAGTAGAAAGTACTGTTAGGTACAGTAGGATTACACTTGGTTAGAATTGGACTCACGCGTTCGAGCTAGTTCGTACATAATACACCATCTTTCTTCCTTTTCTATGTGAATTTTGAGTTTGCTAACTCTGTCCCATGTGGTATCTTTCTTCCTTTTCTTTTTGCACGAAGGTCATAATACACCGTCAGTTCTTGTATAACTGCATATACAATCCTTCTTCAGTCAAATTACCAGATGTGAGTCTTTCTTTCCTCCCTGTTGTCGCTAGAAGCGGACATGAAGGCGGGGATCTACCCACCTCTTCGGCGTTGATGGCAGGCCCCCTCGCCCTCCATCTATCGCTCCGGCAATGTGAGGGGACAGGGACCACAGGGCTTTAGCCTAGTAGGGGTAGGGTAGGAATAGTTTCGGGTTTATCTTTGATTCCCCCCTCCCCCCCCCCTCGCCCTCTTTTTGGCCATACTTCATACCATCGGGAGGCGGGTGGAGGATTGTGTGGTCCTCACGGAGGCAGTGCTCGGCGAATGGTAGCGATTTGTCGTCGAGATGGTCTTCTAAACCCCAATCCACGCCGAATTTGTTCAGAAACGAAATCGACGAAGCTCCAATGTAGGTTCCTGTCGTATCCTCGAGTCGGCGAGGTTAGAGTTTATCGTCATGCATATGCGCCAGCAAGGTCTGGTGTCAGGTGCTTCAGATCAGTTAAGGGGTTCAATGATGTCGGTTGCGACTCCAGGGAGCTAGTGTCTATGGGCATATGCATGAAGACTTCTCGGCTATCATCGGCAAGGTCAGGCCGACTCTAGTAGGGAGCGGTGATAAGAGGTGCATCATCGGCTTTTTTTATGGCAGTAGTGGTCGTTCGGTGGTTCAGGGATCTCAATGTAATTTTTATTATTTTTGGGATGCTTTGTACTTCTCATGAATCTTTATAACATATTCTGATCCTTTTTCATAAAATGGAAAAGATGTGTACCTTCTTCGGTTACTTAACATGTGCGCCATTACCATCAACATTTATGGATCTAAGCTTTTAGAAGTAGATAATTTTTGTCGTTCACCAATGGTGTCATGGTGACTTCGCATGGGTGACAGATTACAACAAATATTGAGGGGGGGGACAAATATACATAAATAATTTAATATGAAATCAAGTACAGAAACATTTAAAAATATAGAATCTTATGGAAGATCCAGTAAAAAAATAAGTGTCAACATGTTTGAACTTGATTCAGGGGAAAGTCCGTGTGTACGGCCTTCACATGTTGAATTCTACGTTCGGCCAAAAATAATATCTTATTTCTCTTGGATTCAGTAAAAGATCAGTGCATACCTCTGTCGCTGTAATTTACATCTCGGTACTATATACATAAATAATTTAATATGAAATCAAGTACAGAAACATTTAAAAATATAGAATCTTATGGAAGATCCAGTAAAAAAATAAGTGTCAACATGTTTGAACTTGATTCAGGGGAAAGTCCGTGTGTACCGCCTTCACATGTTGAATTCTACGTTCGGCCAAAAATAATATCTTATTTCTCTTGGATTCAATAAAAGATCAGTGCATACCTCTGTCGCTGTAATTTACATCTCGGTACTATGGACATAGCATGATTAAATAGATGCATAGTGGATCTGTGGATAGGACAGCGGCAGCGGGTAATGATTTCACGGGACATGAAGGTAGTGTAATCTTTACAGCTTATCATTTCTTATTACACTGCAGCGATGCTCTTGAAACAGAGATTCACGCTATGATGCAAGACATGTCGGTCGCTAAATAGCATTCTGAAGGGGCCATCATTGTCCAGTCAGACTCTTCAAAAGCTTTAGCGACATTATTTGGTAGTGGCTTAGCTCATTCAGCATGTGCCCGTCTTGTAGCTGAGATTAAATCGTTGGTGGTGGATTAGAAGTTTATTGTACATAAACTTAGACAGGAGCAAAATAGGGTAGCAGATCAACTGATGTTGCATAGTCGAACCGGGTGTAACACTATTGTATGGCTACAGAGATGGCCAGCTTGCATTACAGAACTTCTACCTCTCAACTGTAACCCTATCATTTTAGAATAAAACTCTTTTTTTTTCAAGAAATATATGATGTGGTCAACCATTCAATACGTCTTTCCTTGCAAAAAAACATTCAATATATACATAAATAATTTAATATGAAATCAAGTACAGAAACATTTAAAAATATAGAATCTTATGGAAGATCCAGTAAAAAAATAAGTGTCAACATGTTTGAACTTGATTCAGGGGAAAGTCCGTGTGTACGGCCTTCACATGTTGAATTCTACGTTCGGCCAAAAATAATATCTTATTTCTCTTGGATTCAGTAAAAGATCAGTGCATACCTCTGTCCCTGTAATTTACATCTCGATACTATATACATAAATAATTTAATATGAAATCAAGTACAGAAACATTTAAAAATATAGAATCTTATGGAAGATCCAGTAAAAAAATAAGTGTCAACATGTTTGAACTTGATTCAAGGGAAAGTCCATGTGTACCGCCTTCACATGTTGAATTCTACGTTCGGCCAAAAATAATATCTTATTTCTCTTGGATTCAATAAAAGATCAGTGCATACCTCTGTCGCTGTAATTTACATCTCGGTACTATGGACATAGCATGATTAAATAGATGCATAGTGGATCTGTGGATGGGACAGCGGCAGCGGGTAATGATTTCACGAGACATGAAGGTAGTGTAATCTTTACAGCTTATCATTTCTTATTACACTGCAGCGATGCTCTTGAAACAGAGATTCACGCTATGATGCAAGACATGTCGGTCGCTAAATAGCATTCTGAAGGGGGCATCATTGTCCAGTCAGACTCTTCAAAAGCTTTAGCGATATTATTTGGTAGTGGCTTAGCTCATTCAGCATGTGCCCGTCTTGTAGCTGAGGTTAAATCGTTGGTGGTGGATTAGAAGTTTATTGTACATAAACTTAGACAGGAGCAAAATAGGGTAGCAGATCAACTGATGTTGCATAGTCGAACCGGGTGTAACACTATTGTATGGCTACAGAGATGGCCAGCTTGCATTACAGAACTTCTACCTCTCAACTGTAACCCTATCATTTTAGAATAAAACTTTTTTTTCCAAGAAATATATGATGTGGTCAACCATTCAATACGCCTTTCCTTGCAAAAAAACATTCAATATATACATCAATAATTTAATATGAAATCAAGTACAGAAACATTTAAAAATATAGAATCTTATGGAAGATTCAGTAAAAAAATAAGTGTCAACAAGTTTGAACTTGATTCAGGGGAAAGTCCGTGTGTACGGCCTTCACATGTTGAATTCTACGTTCGGCCAAAAATAATATCTTATTTCTCTTGGATTCAGTAAAAGATCAGTGCATATCTCTGTCGCTGTAATTTACATCTCGGTACTATATACATAAATAATTTAATATGAAATCAAGTACAGAAACATTTAAAAATATAGAATCTTATGGAAGATCCAGTAAAAAAATAAGTGTCAACATGTTTGAACTTGATTCAGGGGAAAGTCCGTGTGTACCGCCTTCACATGTTGAATTCTACGTTCGGCCAAAAATAATATCTTATTTCTCTTGGATTCAATAAAAGATCAGTGCACACCTCTGTCGCTGTAATTTACATCTCGGTACTATGGACATAGCATGATTAAATAGATGCATAGTGGATCTGTGGATGGGACAGCGGCAGCGGGTAATGATTTCACGGGACATGAAGGTAGTGTAATCTTTACAGCTTATCATTTCTTATTACACTGCAGCGATGCTCTTGAAACAGAGATTCACGCTATGATGCAAGACATGTCGGTCGCTAAATAGCATTCTGAAGGGGGCATCATTGTCCAGTCAGACTCTTCAAAAGCTTTAGCGACATTATTTGGTAGTGGCTTAGCTCATTCAGCATGTGCCCGTCTTGTAGCTGAGGTTAAATCGTTGGTGGTGGATTAGAAGTTTATTGTACATAAACTTAGACAGGAGCAAAATAGGGTAGCAGATCAACTGATGTTGCATAGTCGAACGGGGTGTAACACTATTGTATGGCTACAGAGATGGCTAGCTTGCATTACAGAACTTCTACCTCTCAACTGTAACCCTATCATTTTAGAATAAAACTTTTTTTTCCAAGAAATATATGATGTGGTCAACCATTCAATACGCCTTTCCTTGCAAAAAAACATTCAATATATACATCAATATCTTAATATGAAATCAAGTACAGAAACATTTAAAAATATAGAATCTTATGGAAGATCCAGTAAAAAAATAAGTGTCAACATGTTTGAACTTGATTCAGGGGAAAGTCCGTGTGTACGGCCTTCACATGTTGAATTCTATGTTCGGCCAAAAATAATATCTTATTTCTCTTGGATTCAGTAAAAGATCAGTGCATACCTCTGTCGCTGTAATTTACATCTCGGTACTATATACATAAATAATTTAATATGAAATCAAGTACAGAAACATTTAAAAATATAGAATCTTATGGAAGATCCAGTAAAAAAATAAGTGTCAACATGTTTGAACTTGATTCAGGGGAAAGTCCGTGTGTACCGCCTTCACATGTTGAATTGTACGTTCGGCCAAAAATAATATGTTATTTCTCTTGGATTCAATAAAAGATCAATGCACACCTCTGCGCTGTAATTTACATCTCGGTACTATGGACATAGCATGATTAAATAGATGCATAGTGGATCTGTGGATGGGACAGCGGCAGCGGGTAATGATTTCACGGGACATGAAGGTAGTGTAATCTTTACAGCTTATCATTTCTTATTACACTGCAGCGATGCTCTTGAAACAGAGATTCACGCTATGATGCAAGACATGTCGGTCGCTAAATAGCATTCTGAAGGGGGCATCATTGTCCAGTCAGACTCTTCAAAAGCTTTAGCGACATTATTTGGTAGTGGCTTAGCTCATTCAGCATGTGCCCGTCTTGTAGCTGAGATTAAATCGTTGGTGGTGGATTAGAAGTTTATTGTACATAAACTTAGACAGGAGCAAAATAGGGTAGTAGATCAACTGATGTTGCATAGTCGAACCGGGTGTAACACTATTGTATGGCTACAGAGATGGCCAGCTTGCATTACAGAACTTCTACCTCTCAACTATAACCCTATCATTTTAGAATAAAACTCTTTTTTTTCCAAGAAATATATGATGTGGTCAACCATTCAATACGCCTTTCCTTGCAAAAAACATTCAATATATACATAAATAATTTAATATGAAATCAAGTACAGAAACATTTAAAAATATGGAATCTTATGGAAGATCCAGTAAAAAAATAAGTGTCAACATGTTTGAACTTGATTCAGGGAAAAGTCCGTGTGTACGGCCCTCACATGTTGAATTCTACGTTCGGCCAAAAATAATATCTTATTTCTCTTGGATTCAGTAAAAGATCAGTGCATACCTTTGTCGCTGTAATTTACATCTCGGTACTATATACATAAATAATTTAATATGAAATCAAGTACAGAAACATTTAAAAATATAGAATCTTATGGAAGATCCAGTAAAAAAATAAGTGTCAACATGTTTGAACTTGATTCAGGGAAAAGTCCATGTGTACCGCCTTCACATGTTGAATTCTACGTTCGGCCAAAAATAATATCTTATTTCTCTTGGATTCAATAAAATATCAGTGCATACCTCTGTCGCTGTAATTTACATCTCGGTACTATGGACATAGCATGATTAAATAGATGCATAGTGGATCTGTGGATGGGACAGCGGCAGCGGGTAATGATTTCACGGGACATGAAGGTAGTGTAATCTTTACAGCTTATCATTTCTTATTACACTGCAGCGATGCTCTTGAAACAGAGATTCACGCTATGATGCAAGACATGTCGGTCGCTAAATAGCATTCTGAAGGGGGCATCATTGTCCAGTCAGACTCTTCAAAAGCTTTAGCGACATTATTTGGTAGTGGCTTAGCTCATTCAGCATGTGCCCGTCTTGTAGCTGAGATTAAATCATTGATGGTGGATTAGAAGTTTATTGTACATAAACTTAGACAGGAGCAAAATAGGGTAGCAGATCAACTGATGTTGCATAGTCGAACCGGGTGTAACACTATTGTATGGCTACAGAGATGGCCAGCTTGCATTACAGAACTTCTACCTCTCAACTGTAACCCTATCATTTTAGAATAAAACTCTTTTTTTTCCAAGAAATATATGATGTGGTCAACCATTCAATACGCCTTTCCTTGCAAAAAAACATTCAATATATACATAAATAATTTAATATGAAATCAAGTACAGACACATTTAAAAATATAGAATCTTATAGAAGATCAAGTAAAAAAATAAGTGTCAACATGTTTGAACTTGATTCAGGGGAAAGTTCGTGTGTACGGCCTTCACATGTTGAATTCTACGTTCGGCCAAAAATAATATCTTATTTCTCTTGGATTCAGTAAAAGATCAGTGCATACCTTTGTCGCTGTAATTTACATCTCGGTACTATATACATAAATAATTTAATATGAAATCAAGTACAGAAACATTTAAAAATATAGAATCTTATGGAAGATCCAGTAAAAAAATAAGTGTCAACATGTTTGAACTTGATTCAGGGGAAAGTCCGTGTGTACCGCCTTCACATGTTGAATTCTACGTTCGGCCAAAAATAATATCTTATTTCTCTTGGATTCAATAAAAGATCAGTGCATACCTCTGTCGCTGTAATTTACATCTCGGTACTATGGACATAGCATGATTAAATAGATGCATAGTGGATCTGTGGATGGGACAGCGGCAGCGGGTAATGATTTCACGGGACATGAAGGTAGTGTAATCTTTACAGCTTATCATTTCTTATTACACTGCAGCGATGCTCTTGAAACAGAGATTCACGCTATGATGCAAGACATGTCGGTCGCTAAATAGCATTCTGAAGGGGGCATCATTGTCCAGTCAGACTCTTCAAAAGCTTTAGCGACATTATTTGGTAGTGGCTTAGCTCATTCAGCATGTGCCCGTCTTGTAGCTGAGATTAAATCGTTGGTGGTGGATTAGAAGTTTATTGTACATAAACTTAGACAGGAGCAAAATAGGGTAGCAGATCAACTGATGTTGCATAGTCAAACCGGGTGTAACACTATTGTATGGCTACAGAGATGGCCAGCTTGCATTACAGAACTTCTACCTCTCAACTGTAACCCTATCGAATTAGAATAAAACTCTTTTTTTCCAAGAAATATATGATGTGGTCAACCATTCAATACGCCTTTCTTTGCAAAAAAAACATTCAATATATACATAAATAATTTAATATGAAATCAAGTACCGAAACATTTAAAAATATAGAATCTTATGGAAGATCCAGTAAAAAAATAAGTGTCAACATGTTTGAACTTGATTCAGGGGAAAGTCCGTGTGTACGGCCTTCACATGTTGAATTCTACGTTCGGCCAAAAATAATATCTTATTTCTCTTGGATTCAGTAAAAGATCAATGCATACCTTTGTCGCTGTAATTTACATCTCGGTACTATATACATAAATAATTTAATATGAAATCAAGTACAGAAACATTTAAAAATATAGAATCTTATGAAAGATCCAGTAAAAAAATAAGTGTCAACATGTTTGAACTTGATTCAGGGGAAAGTCCGTGTTTACCGCCTTCACATGTTGAATTTTACGTTCGGCCAAAAATAATATCTTATTTCTCTTGGATTCAATAAAAGATCAGTGCATACCTCTGTCGCTGTAATTTACATCTCGGTACTATGGACATAGCATGATTAAATAGATGCATAGTGGATCTGTGGATGGGACAGCGGCAGCGGGTAATGATTTCACGGGACATGAAGGTAGTGTAATCTTTGCAGCTTATCATTTCTTATTACACTGCAGCGATGCTCTTGAAACAGAGATTCACGCTATGATGCAAGACATGTCGGTCGCTAAATAGCATTCTGAAGGGGGCATCATTGTCCAGTCAGACTCTTCAAAAGCTTTAGCGACATTATTTGGTAGTGGCTTAGCTCATTCAGCATGTGCCCGTCTTGTAGCTGAGATTAAATCGTTGGTGGTGGATTAGAAGTTTATTGTACATAAACTTAGACAGGAGCAAAATAGGGTAGCAGATCAACTGATGTTGCATACTCGAACCAAGTGTAACACTATTGTATGGCTACAGAGATGGCCATCTTGCATTACAGAACTTCTACCTCTCAACTGTAATCCTATCATTTTAGAATAAACTCTTTTTTTTCCAAGAAATATATGATGTGGTCAACCATTCAATACGCCTTTCCTTGCAAAAAAAACATTCAATATACCTTAGATCTCACATTACGATACCGTTTTCATAGCCACATTACTAGAGAAAAGCTTACCAGTAGCGCTGGTTTATTTGCTACCAGTAGCGCGGGCACCAGCGCTACTGCTACGGCGCTACAACTATTTTGTAGCAGTAGCACGTTTCTAGACCAGCGCTACTGGTAAGTTCAAGTACTAGTAGCGCGTTTTTAGGCCAGCGCTACTGCTAATATTTATGTCTTTTTTTAATATTTTGGCGTTGTACATGTTTAAACAGGTGTATCTTTTATACAATAACAACTCATCATGAACTAATCTGTTTAAATAGCATATTCATTACCACTAGTCATCACCACCAAACAATGTCCGTCAATGAGACATCATATATATAACAAGTTGGTCACTAGTCATAATCACAACTCTTCATCCTCCTCATCAACTCTAACACATTATAGCACATAACAACACATTCTACCTAGGACCTACTCCTCTCATAGGACCTACTCTACCCTCTCGTAGGTAAAATATCATAAACAAGATAGGCATTAACTCTTCATTAAGGAAACTGAACTCTCCATAATGAAGAACGGAGATCATCCTGTCTCCAAGTCTTGGCCTATGCACAATGTTGCTTCCAAGTAGCTCTCTACGATGGTTGAAACATTTTTTCCAATCATTTATTATCATGGCTTCCTCGCTTTTAGAAATCCGGTATGGACAGGAGTGATGTGGATACTGTGGCTGACCTGGCCGTGGTGGCCGTAAGCTCATAACATCAACGCGACCTCTTGGCAACATCAGATGAGGCACACAACCATCGGGACTTTCTGTTCAAAAACATAAAATAACTTTATAGTTAGCAATGTAATTTAGTTTAGAAAAAATTATGCAAAAGATGCACGGATGTCGTAATAGTAGAAAATCTTACCATGATATCTCCATTGATGTTACCGTAGCACACCGCGTGCACTAGTGGCACATATGGACCATAATTTTGAGGAATTCGATAATAGCTATTGTAATTCTCAAGATCAGTAAAAAATATGATAAGACCATCTTTCTCCTTATAAGTTAATTGTGCTTCATCATTGTAGTAGTAGGTTCTGTCTACCATCTTCCGTATATTTTTTGAAGAATGAAAATAAGCTGTCAATGGAAATAAGCTGTCAAATATTTTGAAATAAACAATATAAATTACTTAGTAAATATGTTTAAGAAACTCACACAGCGGTAGAACTGGAAGCGTGTCAACAAGGACCCAAATGGTCATATCATTTTCGTCGATGTCAGGATCACCAAGATCGAAGGTGAGAAGCATACCCTCATGAAAATCATACGCCTTGGAAAGGGCTTCCCAATTCGGGCAACCAAAATTGGATGAGTTCACAGAATTGTATAGTTTTACAGCAAAATCATAACCATGATGGGTCCTTAGTTGAATTATCTTTGTCTCCGTGCTTTCATGATCTTCAAAACCCATCTTCTCCAAGACATAGCGTCTTGCATGGCATGGGATAAGCTAGTCGAATTGTAAAAGACGGAAATTACACGTTGAAGAAGCAGAGAAGTCGTGCAAAAATAACAAAAAACACTTGTCATCGTTGCGTACTGTATCAACATCGAAAGTCTCTTGGAGCTTGATGCTGAAACGCCGACCTTCTACCAGGTGAGGCATGTTGCACATACCGCGCTTATCTTCGCAGTAAATGCACATAGCGAATTCCCTTTCGTCGTCAGACATTTCCTAATAGGTAATTAATAATCCATCATGAATACATATATAGTAGTTTGTAGCAAAGATCATCATATAACAACTAAAACACCTAAAATTTGTAGTTTGTAGTAATTTGTAGCAAAGATCATCATATAATCCATCATGAATACATATATAGTAGTTTGTAGCACAAACCGTGCTCATCTTTTGCATTCAATAAGCAAATAACTAATAGGTAATTAATAAGCCATCATCGAATACATATATAGTAGTTTGTAGCAAAGATCATCATATAATATTACTAATACATCTCGAATAATAGCTCCTCTAGGTTCAGTGTGCCGCGGTGGACACCCGAAGAGAAGGAACCATCACCGGATCATAGCTCCGGTGAGATCCCCAAAGAAACTGCCAGGTATTGGAGAACCGGCCATTCGCCAACGCAATCAAGTAGCGCTGGACATGCGCGTTCTCCTCCGTGACACGGTGTTGTACCACCTGCGCGGGGGACTCAAGCCTCTCCACCGATGCAGGCCCACGTGACTGCCACCAAAGAAGCTCCGGGTCGACGACGGGCTGGCTCCTCACTAAGCTGCGCTCACCAGAAGGTAGCACAACCCAGTACCAGCCCGACGGAGCCCAGTCCCGGACATGGCCCCTCGGCTCAACCAGGAGTCCTCCACCGAGTCGACGATGAGGATGCGGGATAGGCATCGTCGACGTCGAGAATAAAATGCTTAATTATGAAAACAAAATTAATAAACACTTAGCAAAATTTGGCATGACCTTTGCTAAAAACAGGACATATCGAGCGCCTGAAATTTGCCAGAACGTAAACGAATTGACATTTCTGGCAAAACATAGGCCACTCGGAAAAATATGACATGTCCAAAATGTGACATGTTCAAAACATGACATGTCCACTGCAAATTTGCATATAACAGGAAAAATTGCTTTAACTAAAAAAATAACAATAATTGCTTTAACTAAAAAAATACCTAGAATTCTGTTAACTACACCTAAAACAACTAAAACACCTAAAATTCTGTTAACTACACCTAAAACAACTAAAACACCTAAAACTCTTTTAAATACACTTAAAACACCTAAATTCTATTAACTAGACCTAATTAAAAACCTAGCTGAATTTTTGTCCTAACTTTAAAACCTACCTAAATTTAAAAACCTAGGGTTCATACGAATTAACTAGGATTCATACCTAATCTGTCCTAGCAAGGGTTTGATCATAACCTACATTACTCTAATAACCTACATTTTTTCAACTACATAGGATTCAAAATAACTACTCTAATAACTATAACTAGGGAGGGAGGAGGAGGAAGGAGGGAGGAGTACCTATCGGTGGAGGAGGGCCGGCGCGGGGGCCGAGGCGGCGGGCGGAGGAGGAGGCCGACGCGGGGGAGCTGGGCGGCCGGCAGGGAGGAGGGCCGGCGCGGGCGAGGGCGGCCGACGCAGGGAGGAGGGCCGGCGCAGGGGGCGACAGTGTGAGGGGGTCAACGGCGGCGCGCAGGGGGGGTGAGGGAGGAGTGCGGAGTGTGAGTGAGAGATGAGGCCGGGCCGGGGGCGCACGGGGGGAGGTAGTGGGCTTAACAGCAGCACGGGCAATGGGCCAGCGCTACTGCTAAGCCCACTAGTTGTAGCGCTGGTTGGGCGAAAAGCGCTGCTAACATTTATTGATCAGGAGGTGTGGTGTTTTACACTTAGCAGTAGCGTAGGGCTAGATAACAGGCGCTGCTGCTAACCGTTACCAGTAGCGCTCTTTCTAGGGAGCGCTACTACTAACTACTAGTAGCATGGGGTCATAAACAAACGAGCAATGCTACATCTACGGGCTGGTTGTTACGTATCTTACGTAATGGATGACATGGCAATGTTTAATTGGATGTTAATTGAGGTCCAGGGCCCACCCTGAAAATCAGGGGGTGGCCGTTTAGTTATGGGGAAGGAAGATTACGTAGCGCACGTAAAAAATTTATGTAGGTGTAGCATTTTTGTAAACAAACGCTAGTGATAAACTTTTATTTATAAGCGTTTTCCTAGTAGTGCCAAGCCATGGTCACATGCATGCAGCATGGCCGTCGTCATCCTCGACGATTTCTGACGCGACCGAGCAGCAAGTCTACCGTAGTACGTGTCGCCGTGTCCACAACGGTACTAAGCGCTCAACTGCATCTAAAAAAGGGTTGTCTTCCCAGCATTTTCAGAGCGGATGGGTCACGAGCTCATAGAAAACCATACAAGGCGCCAACAAAAGATCCAACACACGAGTCGTACTACCACGCGCAGCCAAAAAAACATCACCAGTTCGTCTTGCGACCATGGACTTGTGTACCGTTTCTTTCCGTGACGTGACCTTACTGATCTAGTCTAGCAGAAGAAAACACTTTTGTCATCGGTGATTATAACCTAAGTACTAGTTAACAAACTACACGTCATGTTCCAGTTTTCTGCCCTATCGATCCGATGAGATGGTAATTATCCACCTAACTACTACTCCAGTACGCAGTCTAATCTAAGCATCATGCGTTGCAATGTGAGCACAGTTGCACAAACCAGCTAATCCAGGACTTTGAGCAACCTAGCTAGGCAATATATAACTAAAAAAGGTTTGAAGCACCGGAGAAGAGATAAGAACCTGAATTCGAGTGTACAAGAACTTGAACACATGCCACGTGTGGTTTTACATCTAGTTTCCCACACCGAAAGGGCAAAATTGACAAATTTGACCTCAAAGCGAAAGTACTTCACAAACTAAACTGTTGTTGAAAATGTTTCACACCGCTGATATTTTTGTGCAGCTCCCGACAGTAAGGCGCTGCACTCTACTGTGCAACTCCTTACAGCTAGGCGATGCACAGTGTAGTGCAACTCCTTACAGTTAGACGTTGCACAGTGTAACACATGTGTGTTAGGCGCTGCACAGTAGAGTGCAGCGACTTGCTGTTAATTAGGAGCTGCACGTTAGGGGTCAGCTGGGTGAAATACTTTGAAACATAGTTTAGTTTGTGAAATAGTTTCGCCGTGAGGTCAAAATTTATGTCTTTTGCCCACCGAAAGTGACCGAGGGAGCCACTGTCGCCACACGCTCCATCAGGCAAAGTCTACTTTCTCCGGAGCACCGACTGATTGTTTTTCTCTTTGACAACCGGAGCTGCATCGACCGAACAGCACTGGCAACTAGTAGTACTGGCTAGTTGGCACCACGGAGCTGGCGGTGCCGCGGACTTGTATGGTATCGACGGGAATTCTCCAACCGCGTGCCCAAACAGGTAGATCGGTGTCCACCGGCACGCGGGACGGGCGTGACATCGACCGGCTCATGGCCTACCCAAGTGTTTTTCTCCCGTCCGGTCGTCACGTACGGTGTCCCGTCGTGTCGTGTCTCGACTCAACGTACGCAGTGCGCTGGGTCGTGCGCACGCCCGTGGAAAGTGGCCAGGTGGCCGGGTCGACGCCGCTTCTTTGCCTCGGGACGGCCGGGACACCGTTTTTGAAGACCACCAACTCGTCCATGCATCCTCCGAAAGGCTAAAACGTACTGAAAAGGTTTGAAGATTTAGCTCCGGAAGAAGGGACACAGGACCAGAGGACACCTTGGGTAGACCTTCAACAGATACCACTGCTCTGTTAAGACTTCAAAGCATTGGACTCTAGCAGGTACTGAATCCGCCCCCTTGATCAGTGATTCCTTGGCACGTCCAGTTGTGCACGTGGTGTTCCTTCCATTCGTCAACGTCTACCCGTACTGTGTTACATGGACACATGGTACTGAATCCACCCCTTTGACCAGTCATTCCTTGGCGCGTCCAAGCTGTGCACGTGATATTCCTTCCGTTTGTCGACGCCTTCTCCTAACTTTCTACCACCAAATGATGTCAACGTTCCTCGTGCAAAAGGTTTTCTAAGCATGAGTTCCTCTTATTGACAACGCAGAGAACAGACCACTGAGATTAGACATTCCGGATACGGCACAGTTTCTCCTACCATCACCGGAATGACTAACCCATGCACTTCCATCACAGGATCAAAATGTCTCAAACAAATTAGAATTGTCGGCACTCATGTTCGAAGTTCCGTTTGACAGTTGTGTGCCAACATCACACCAAAAACAAACTGGTAGAACGTTACAGGGGGGCAGCGGGGTAGCAGTCTAGCACCATGTATGCGGTGTGGTTTTCATGGCAAATCAATAGGATAGAATCCCTACAGGAAGAACCAAGGGATTGCAACAACACTCCCATTAGAGTAATCATCAACTCGTAAGCCAAGTAGCGGTCTCTGCTGCATCATCGTAACGAGATATAACATGCCTCCTTGCATTGGTGTCAAACCGAGCTACTCCGTGTCCTTGACGTCTGAGATATCCATGTCTTCTGATGCTTTACTCTCAGGCACACAATCTGGATCAACCGTCTCGGCGCCACCATCGGGCTGCTCATCTGATCCATCATCACTCTTCAGGTCAGGCTTCCCATCATCAAGTTTTGGGATTTTGAGCCCGAAACGAAATGAGATCCTTTCAAGCAGCTCCCTCCCATCCATGGGAGTGACCATGACGCACAGATTGGTCTTTCCTTTCCAACAAACAACGGCGATTGCAGAGGGATCCATGCCTATGGACTCTAGATCCTCATGCCCTTGGATTTTTATAAAGATGTTTCAGTTGCAATCAAACTGTGACAATTCACTTCTACTTACTCAAAAGGAAAAGGAATGTAATGTACCTTCGCGTAATATTACGACACAGCAACCTTGTAGCAAAGCTGAAGCTTGCTCGCCGAATTTTGCATCCACAAAATCAGGGAATTTAATGATTCTGTATTGTAAGAGGTGCTGAAAGTCTATTGCAGATGCATATAGAATCTGTTTGGTGATGTAAGGAAGCAGCAGAGGCAATCCCTCGGATGACAACCTAAATGTGCATGGTGAACCCTCCTTTGACGACTGCCTTTCCTGAAAGACAAGGGATGGGGAGAAGATGGTAGCAGTGTTAATGCAAAGTTTGCTCTTCTAAGAAAAGCTTGAAAAAAATAAACAACAGAAATTAGTGGCACACTTACAAATATCTTTAAGCCAAGTGAAGTGATTTTCAGCCGCTCACCAACTTTCAAATTGAGGTCCAAAACTTCTTTAACTGATTTTGAGACATAGTATATTCGTTTAACATGATTAGTATCAGGATTCCTAGTCACAAGATGGCCTTCAAGGGTAAATGAATCCTTGATGCCGTAGAAAGACACTATGCTTCTGATTGTCGCTTCGTCTTTGAAAAATATCACAGGATCAACCCCTCTCCATCTGCCTTGGTTCTGGGTCTTTCTTTTATCTCTCCTTGTCGCTTGATCATTTTGCACCTCACCAGCATCCACCTTAGCTTCCTCAGAACTTTTATCTTTTGAAATTTCAGTATCCATGTCTCTGTTTTGTTGCTCAACAAGAACATGGGTGTCATCAACCCCTGGCTGCTGAACTGAAATTTCTTTAGCCGGCACCGTGTCTGATCCCTGACCATTCGAACATTTCAAAGCCTTGTCTTTCGAGGTACTGCGCTCGCCTTTCATCACTTCTACCACCAGACTCTCTGAAATTATATTCATTGTATAGTGTACTTAAGTACTACGAGCCAGTATCTACTATGTGATTTGATGCAATAATAATTGAAACATATGGAATAGATGGATTTAAGATAATACCATTCAGCGGAGAGAGTTTCTGAAGGACTGCTATAAAAAATGCTCCACTGTTTTGGTCATGAGGAATAATTCGCATGCAACGATGTAGCGGTAAATCTGAATGCTCTGTAACGATGGAGGCTGAATCTGTTTTTTCATCTGAGCCCCTTGAAACTTTAACAGACTCAGATTCATCTTGTTTTATCTCTTCAGTATTGGCATTGTCACCGTTATTGCTGTCACTGGTTGCTATCTTCGTTTCTTCTTTTCCCTCTACCATATCCCCTGACTCATTCATATCTGCATCGACTGCATTGATGTTGACCTCAACACTGCCACCCGCCGTACAGCTATCCGTGGTACCTTTACCCGAGGGGAACATACTTGGCAATATTGCATTCTTCCTGTAGTGAAGTACATCATTATGACTGCCCAACCAAGACGCTCTATCCCGTACCTGCAATACTTAGAAAGAATCACGGAAAGGAGCAGAGTGCCAGGAATTATGCAATGTATAGAGGCCAATTGGGGTAGGATAATTTTGTTAGAGAACACCAAAAACAAAAGAATAAAATGCAAACTACTCCCTCCATTCCCAAATATAAGTCTTTTTAGAGATTTAAACAAGGGACTACATACGGAGCAAAATGAGTGAATCTACACTCTAAAATATGTCTATACACATCCGTACGTTGTAGTCCATTTGAAACCTCTAAAAAGACTTATATTTAGGAACGGAGGGAGTACTTTCCAAAAACAACAGCAACTGGGCAAATCAAAACGTCACTTGTTACACGATTGTCCTTGCAGAAGTGTGGCAAACTTCCAATTTTTTTAAGAAGTGTGAAAAGGAATTATTCTTAGTAGAATATTGATACAAATTGGGACATCTCTCCACTTTATGTAATCTTTTTTACACCTCTTTAAAAAACTTACAATGCGAAAAAGTGAAATTACATTTAACAGAAAATGTTTGGGATGTAGTTGTATGATGTGACATGCGAGTGCAAACCCTATCTCCACTTTATCCAATGCACACTATGTTTTGATTATTGTTAGTAAATAAGGTGCCTAATTAGACCATGAAATAGAAGATGATCAACATCTTACGTGATCTGCTTGTACTAACCTTCACAAAGGATGACAAGTTACAGGTTCACAAGAAACCATGACTAATTAGGAAAACAAACACCTGATGGGCAAAACACACTGGTATAAATAACAAGAAAATATGCATGATATAGAGATATGCACACTAACCTTCCAGGTTTTAAGTCCAGGACGGCGGATCAATTCAGGTAGCTCATTAGAAACATCAAGGAGTTCAACAGAATCCCCACATCTCCGCAGAATCTATATAGTTTAAAAATATGATCAATCAATGTTACAATAAGGCATACAAAACAACTATACAAAGAACCTGCAAAAAGCAATATGCTAAAAAATGAGCATGATTTGCGGTCAAATCTCAATGCATTTCTCTGACAATTATTGTTGGGCACTGGACACCATTTATGATTTAATCAAACTATTCAAATATATAAAAATAAAAAGCCTCACCAAATCAAACACGAAACATTAGTACATTATTAAATATCAGAGAGAGAAGTCAAGCAACAAAAATTACCTCACCAACAACAGCTTCATTTTCAACAGGATTCATTGAGCATGTTGAGTAGACCATCCTTCCGCCCACTTTAAGCAACCCAATGCCTGACACCAAAAATACAATCTTAACTTCTTTTAGTAGCAAATCATTAACAGGGCACCTAGCATATCATCTATCCGTCGTAGTTGGGAAGTGTCAGAACTATTAAACTGAGAGCAAAATTGTATATCACATGATTGATTGCAAAAGAAAATCAAAGCCAGCATACATATCTTGATAATGTATACATCTGACAAGAGTTATAAGAATCTTAACAAGATCCAGGATCCTAAGCAGTATGTCTCTCACTCATCATGTGATCAAATACTCAGATTCATGAAACATTTCATGGCATGAAACATTACGATGCCAATCGTGAATTGTGCAAGGGAACCACAAAGGTGACATAGAATGCTTAAATACATTAGACCAACTTAACAATTCAGCGAAACGCATATTTGATAATGGTGTAAGTATATTTTAATACTTACCACGCATAGCTATTTCCACTTGGAGACGATGAAGTCCATTACCCATGCCAATATTCCTGGTAGCCAATTCAGTAGATAAGAAACTAAGGAGAAAATGAAGCAAACAGGATAAATGGTACGGTATTTACCATGTTCTCCACATATCAGGAGCCTTACGGGCAGTTCCATCCCCACTACATGGCACATCACACAGTATACGATCAAATTCCAACCTCTGCAGCTTGGACTCTGCACATGCTTCTGGACAGAACTTTGCAAGGCTACAGCCAGGAAAATTCTGGGCTTCATGATTTGTCACTATCAGGTTGGCTGTGCACATTCTCTTCGTCTGATGAATCAGAAGGTTGCATCTTTGCACATCGACATCATTAGCTACCACCTGAGTACAGAGTAGAAAGTGCAAAGTATTAATAACAGATGATAAAATCAATGTTTTGTTTTCAGAATTGATAGAAATTGTAAATAACTATAGCTGTATCCGTTATATGTAATAGATGACGAAATCCACCATGGCAGTTGGAAGCACTCCAGGCTTTGTTGACTGGTGGATCATCTCAAGTAACTGGAAAGTTTTAGACCCTGGAGCAGCACACACTGCACAAGGTCACAAAATTCATGAGATATATTACTGTGTTACAGAAACCTTTCCTCTCACAATAAAAAATCAAAACACTGTATTCAAATATTGTGTGAATAAGTTTAAGCCAAAACAACCTGAAAAGAATGGGCTTAAATGAAAGATTCAGCTACCTCATGAACAAATTGTGTAGCTATAAGTGCTGGATGTTATGCTTTTCTTTTCTTTTTCGATTTTTTTGCACTTATACAAAAACAAAACTCATTCAAGAACTCTAAACCCTTTTTTGGCAACTAGTTTATCGGGCATGGACATTACAAACCGGATTAGTTTGGTATGCAAATTGCACAGTATCAACATGTGTAATGATGGAAAAAACATACTGTCAAGAATATGATGGTCAGGTTGCACATTCAGAAACAAAGGCGGGACCTGCAAAAGCAATGTACATCGTTTAGACAAGAACTGCCCGAACATATGTAAGGCATCATAGATAAACAACATAGGGCATCTTCGAAGTAAACATAAAGCACTCACCATGCTGACAGCCTCTTGCCTGGTAATATTACCAACTTCATTCTCTTGCTTCAAGAATTCATGGAAACTGGGTCAAAAAAATAGATGTTAAATTAACAATGACATGTCATTAGAATATTAAGTATAAGAGCTTCCAGTGTTACAATTTCTAACAGCAGCACATTGTTAAGCATGCCAATGGTTACACAATTTTATTCTCCAAAGAAATTTGGGGTGGGTGACAAACAAGCTCGTCATTGGCTTTTGCAATATGGCTTCATGCAATCATGCATCAGCTTATCTAAGCCACTACAGGTCGACAGCTACTCTATCAGTTCAATTAGCACCCTAAAAAATCTTATGAGAATCGTCAACAAGAAAATATAGAATAAAAGGCAATACACAATATGACATTACAAGTTTCAAAAGAGGTAACTGACAAGTTTCGGTGAACTGTTAATCGCAGAATAAAGAACTCGAGGCAAATCACTGAAGCAGCAAGTTTGATAACTGATTCATGATGGATTTCACTTAATTCGGTCAATCATATTAAACAATTTGTATTTCATTAAACAAAGTTTAAGGGACAAGCATGATCTCGATAGAGCATGATACATCACTTTATGCAAAAGAAAATTGTGAAGTTTAAATATATTCATTTGTATGAAACACCAGTTTAACAAGTAGTCAAGTACCCTATACTGCACACGGTTGGCAAGGTTCATTTAAAATAAACAGCATGCAGTACAAGGTCAGTTTACCTCTCAAGTGCCTGGTTTCTCCTCAGTTGCATCCGAGAAAAGTTCAAATGCCATGCAAGATTGCCAGGGTACCAGGCCAAAGGCCGAATAGCCTCTTTTTCATGGTCATCACTGACCTGTCCATGACAGAAGTATTATGAAATAGAAAATATCAAGGGCATAACTTACATGCATGCATAAGTTTTTAAGAAATTACCTCAGACTCTAACGACTTCCTGAAGTCATTTTCTAATTGTGAACAAATGTCTTGATAAAACTGACAGCTGGGAAGCAAATAAAAACATATAGCTTAATACAATAGAAGAATCAAACCTTAAACAAAAATAATAATTATCAGAATTATACCTGACATAAAGAAGAAGTAAAATGGGGCCCTAATACAAAGAGTACATTTTGCTCTAACTATTAGGTTGGTTGTTTATATTCTTGCAAAGTAAACACACATGAGAAGGTGACAGATGTGTTCATAATTAAATGTCCTGTTAACCAAAGCAAGTGACCAGCAGGCAAACCAGAACAGAAATCATATCATCCTTTGCTTGTCAACGGAACAAGTATATACCTCCATGGAGTAAGTCCAAAACTTTGCCAACAAACACAATAGTTACCAATTGACAAACATTGAGAGCAACAGCCAGAATGCCAGATATGCTTACTAACTAAATAACACCAATTTATTGAAAATATTCATGAAAATCGGATCCTCTTGAAAAGAGTAGCACAGAATCCCCAAATAAAGCGCTTGTTCGGAGGAGGAGGCAGACCAAAATGTGATTCTCGAGAAGTTAGCTGATCTTTCACCTAGTTGATCACAGTTAACAGACAGTAGCTGGTCTTTCATCTATCATCTAGAACATAAACATGCCAGGAAGTTTCTATTTCAGTAATAGTTCATACACACTAACTGTTACATGGAGGAACTCGTGTGCAAGGAGGAAGCGGCTGCCAGCTGCTGCATCCGTCTCAGAGTTTGACAAGGCAGAGGGCAGAGCATAGCTGCTCTCGACTGGAGAGACTAAAATTAGGAAAGTCTTAAGTTCAGAAAATTTAGTTGGTTTGGTTTTTGAGTCGGTATCCAATCGTGTTGAGTCCAGGCCATGCATACATATATAAGCATGTTTACGTTTCAGAGAAAGCAAAGTCACCTCGCATTAATCCTAAAAGCGGCGGGCAATGGCTTCCGGAGCATGCTCATGAAGGCATCCCACTCTTCCTCAGGAACAATTTGCTGTCCCTGCAAGGCATACACATATTTACATTCAATAAGAATTTAACAGAAGCCACACCAGCCGTTTATAAGTAATGCTACATCCAGTTGAAAGACAACGCAAGGCAGTCCAGAGATCAGTACTCAATACGGCAATCATCAATCCATAAAGCTGCGCCTTACAAATAATAGCTTATAATGACACATCCGCCACTACAACTAATCATCGCGCTCTAAAACGAAAGATGCATGAAAATCACAGGGCTAGCACTGCTCCATGTTAATGTCATCCAGCCAAAAATGTCAAAAAGGGAAGCTGCGCGTGATCTGAACCAGGCGTCGGCACCTTGTAGTAGGCCTCGAAGGCCAGGTTCTCCGTGGCGAACGGCTGCCAGCCGTTCCCCTCGCCTCCTTCGCCGGCGGAGGCGGGAGGGCGCCTGGGGTTGTCCTTCCAGACGTTCTCGCGCTCCTGCTTGAAGTGACGACGCTGCGAGCGCCCGCGCTTCCTGCCGCCCCCCATCTCTCCCTCTAGCGCACGCTCCGCAGCTGCGGCGACCTGTCAGCGGCGGCGCGGAGGGAGTTGGCGGTGGCGGTGGCGAGGTAGGAGCTTGAGCGCCTGTGGTTTGGTGGTGAGGTTTAGGGAGTGGCGGCGATGGAGGTGGGAAGAAAGGCGAGGAGGTCGAGAGGGGGTGGGGAACGGTCAGGTGGGCTCCGGTTGGGCTCATCGCGAATCGGAGGAGCGCGAAGTGATCTATGGGCTGAAATTCACACGAGAAGCCTAATGGGCTTAGTAGTTTAAAGACTTGTGGGCCGGAACCTGTGGGCCTAATAGGCTCACACTTTCGGTGGAGCCATTCCTCTTCTGCTCTACCCCTCAAAAAAAAAAATCTTCTGCTCTCCCCCGCCGATCTGCAGCTTCTCTCCCCCAAACCCCTCGCCCGGCCGATCTGCAGCATCCTCGCCGCCGTGACCGTCCACGTAAATGAGGCACCTTTCTCCACCTCCCGTCCAACCTCATCCCGCCACCGCCGGCGGCCACCGTGAGCGTAGGGGGCGTGCATCGGCACGTCGCCGTCGCCCCCACGCCACGCCGATGACTCCTGCAGCAGCGAAGGGCTGTCGGAATGCAGAGAGTTTACGATGGTCTGTGAGGAGGATTCTTGCGCGATATTTCAGGGGAAATCGAGAGCTTGAGGTCTCAGCAGGATGAGAAGTTGAAATAACTACAGTACTGCAAAGAGGAACTTTGGAGTTAAGCTGACTCTCGAGTCCAAGCCTCCAAGGAGATGAATGAGGGCTTGGAAAAGAATGTAAGCTTTCTTGCATGTTTCCAATACAATAATGAAACTAAATTCATCTGTGTATGCACGCTAACTAGCAGAAAATATATG
>NC_041389.1:444456494-444458994 GCF_002162155.2 Triticum dicoccoides | reverse complement strand
AGTCCTATCGAAGACTACGCTTCTGGCAGCCTCCGTCTTGCAGCATGTAGAAGAGAGTAGATTGAAGTCCTCCAAGTAGCATCTCCAAGTAGCATCTCCAGTAGCATCGCATAGCATAATCCTATCCGGCGATCCTCCCCTCGTCGCCCTGTGGAAAAGCGATCACCGGGTTGTCTGTGGAACTTGGAAGGGTGTGTTTTATTAAGTATCCGGTTCTAGTTGTCATAAGGTCAAGGTACAACTCCCAGTCGTCCTGTTACCGAAGATCACGGCTATTCGAATAGATTAACTTCCCTGCAGGGGTGCACCACATAACCCAACACGCTCGATCCCATTTGGCCGGACACACTTTCCTGGGTCATGCCCGGCCTCGGAAGATCAACACGTCGCAGCCCCACCTAGGCACAATAGAGAGGTCAGCACGCCGGTCTAACTCCTATGGCGCAGGGGTCTGGGCCCATCGCCCTTTGCACACCTGCATGTTGCGAACGCGGCCGGAAGCAGAACTAGCCCCCTTAATACAAGGGCAAGCTTATGTTCCAATCCAGCGTGCGCCACTCAGTCGCTGACGTCAAGAAGGCTTCGGCTGATACCACGACGCCGGGATACCCATAACTACTCCCGCGTAGATGGTTAGTGCGTATAGACCAAATGGCCAGACTCAGATCAAATATCAAGATCTCGTTAAGCGTGTTAAGTATCCGCGAACGCCGAACAGGGCCAGGCCCGCCTGTCTCCTAGGTGGTCTCAACCTGCCTGTCGCTCCGCCACAAAGTAACAGTCGAGGGCCGTCGGGAACCCAGGCCCACCTCTACCGGGATGGAGCCACCTGTCCTTTCAGCCCCCTCATCAGAATCACTTGCGGGTACTCATCGAGTTGACCCGACTTTAGTCACCATCTGTATAGTATGTATGTATGTATAGTATATACCCGTGATCACCTCCCGAGTGACCACGACCCAATAGTATAGCAAGGCAGACTAACAAGAATGTAGGGCTAATGATGATAAACTAGCATCCTATACTAAGTATTTAGGATTGCAGGTAAGGTATCAACAAATGTAGCAACAATGTCAGGCTATGCATCAGAATAGGATTAACGGAAAGCAGTAACATGCTACACTACTCTAATGCAAGCAATATAGAGGAGAATAGGCGATATCTGGTAATCAAGGGGGGGGGCTTGCCTGGTTGCTCTGGCAAGAAGGACGAGTCACCAACACCGTAGTCGAACTGGGGGTCGCCGGCAGTCTCGGGGTCTACCGGAAAGAAGTAACGGAGAGGGAACACAATAAATAACAGAGCAATCAAAGCATCACAAAGCGTAACAAGGCAATACGCGGTGTTCGGTGTGCCCTAACGCGGTAGTAGGTGATACCGGCAAAAGGGGGAAGCATCCGGGAAAGTATCCCCGGTGTTTCGCATTTTCGGACAGATGAACCGGAGGTGAAAAGTTGCAGGTTCACTATGCTATGGACACGTGGCGGACGAACGGGTTGCGTATCTGGATTTGTCTCGTCGTTCTGAGCAACTTTCATGTAGAAAACATTTTCATCTGAGCTACGGTTTATTTTCTATGTATTTCTAAAGTTTTAATCATTTTTTGAATTTATTTATCTATTTAATTCTAACATTATCCAGAATAGTGTATGCTGACGTCATCATGATGTCAGCATGACGTCAGCAGTCAACAGGGTGTTGACTGGGTCAAACTGACATGTGGGGTCCGCATGTCATAGATTGAGCATGCTAATTAGGTTTTAATTAAGTTAACTAGTGATTAGATTAATTTAATCAGGATTAATTAAGTTAATTAATTCTTTAATTAATTAATTAATATTTTTATTTTTATTATTTATTTATTATTTTCTTTTACATTTTCTGTTAAAACGTTCTATGCGGTGGGCCCCTCTAGCAAGTGGCACAGAGGCCCTAGCGGGTCGGGCCAACGGGCACCGCCCGAACGGGCGAGGGGAAAGCGGGTGACGGGCGTACTGGTGCGGCTGCTCGCACCCGATGCCATGAGAGGCGAGGGTGAGTGCGCCTGGGGCCTCGGTGGCCGGCGACGACGGGAGAAGCACCGTGCGCGGGGGGTTGCAGGGCACACGCACCGGCGAGATGAGCCATGGCGGCCTTCGGCAGGCGCGGGGGAGCGCGGTAGGCGCCGGCAGCTACAGGCTGCAGGGGGCGGCGGAAGGCGCAGCCCCGGCGCGGTAGCACGGGCAAGCAGGGCACGAGGCCACCGCGAGCGGGCGGCAAGGCAGAGCGAGACCGCGCGGGCAGGCGTCGTGACGAGGGAGGAAGGCCGGGGCGCACGAGGCCATGGCGGTGCAGCGCGGGGTCGGTGACGGCCGGCTGCGGCCACAGCAGGCGCGCTCGTAGAAGAGGCGGGGTGAGGCCAGCACGGGCCGACCGGAGCCGCGAGCGGCAGCAGGCGCGGCCCCGCGTGGGCGGGCGCGCAGTAGGACGACAGCAGGGGCGCGAGGCGCGGCACGGGTTC
>NC_041389.1:444356034-444456137 GCF_002162155.2 Triticum dicoccoides | reverse complement strand
GGCGGCGACGAGCGGTGGGGGCGAGGGGATCGGGATCCCGATCCAGATCCAGAACGACGAGAGGGAGTGGGGGGCGAATGGGTGTCGGTGGGGCTAGGGTTTTGTGAGTGGGGGATATGGGGAGTGAGGGGTGGCCGGTTGGGCCGGCCTGGTGGGTCGTGGCCCAGTTGGGCCGCTGGCCTGCTGGGCCAGAGCCCCCGGGGGGGTGAGTGCTTTCTCTTTTATTTAATTTTATATATATATATATATATATATATATATATATATATTTCTGTTTTACTGTTTTTATTTTAGTTTCCTTTTGAATTTGGTTTTATAAACTACACCACTGGTTCCTAATTTAGTTTTAATAAGTATGTCACTGCCCCATAAGTTTTTGGCAATAAAACAAATAGTTTAATATTTTATCAAATTGAAAAGGGTAGTTAGTTAAATGTTTTGCTGCTGTTTTAAATATTGTAGTGCACTTAAACCTTTTATAAAATTGTGGTTTCTCCACAATAATTACCTATGCATTATTTGGCAACACCCCAACATTTTAGTTTTAATATTTGAAAATATTTTATTGTTTGCTTGATTTTGAATTTGAATTCGAATAGGTTTCGAACTAACGCGAGATTAGTCACAATAATCGAGGTGGCGTGGCATCATTAGCGAAGGGTTACTGTAGCTTAATTATCCGGTTGTCATAATTCTCCTCCACTACAAAAAATCTCGTCCCGAGATTTAAGAGGTGGATGACGGGGAAAGGTTTGGTTACGAAATTCTAACTAATCTTCTCGGTCTTGGTTGCTCTTCTCGAAGAGGTTGATCCCTTTCGTTGATGTCTTCAATTCTCTGCTTTAAGTCACCATGATCAAGTCGTCATCCTTTCTTCAGGATCTCCATCGTCCTACGAACGCGGCCAGGGGGAAATACTCCGGAAGAACGCATCTCCACAAAGCTGGGTATCAGACGGTGAACTCAATGGAAAATACACGAGGTACCCCACGAGTTGTATTTCAGTGAATTCGTTGAGTGCAATATATGATGGTACCAAAGTTTCAAATGGGTAGGCAATCATTCGATGCCTAGACAGAAGCTGGAATGGGGGCTTGAACAACGTGAATAACATGGTGTTTGATTCCAGGATGAATAATGGTATAGAATTTAGCTCGTCAATCACATACGAAGCCAGGTGCAAAGGATACATTCGAATCCGGGTTGTAAAGAAGAGTCAGGTTTCAATCCAGTGGACCTGTGGTTTATGGGCCCACCTTATGGGTTGAAAGTAGGAAGGGTGATGACATCTTACACTGCCGCGACAGGGAGGCAAGTCAGTGAATAGCTTGTCAGCTATGCCGGCAACAATGTCGGTACCAAGGACGGGGAACGAAGAGAGCAACTTTCCTACTTGTTGAATGAGGCGAAACAATTGGCAAAGTTCTCGTCCATCGGTGGTTACCGAAATGTCACCAACAATAGTAATAGGGTCTGACTGGCAGAGTTGTACCACGAGGTGCTTACCTAAGAAGGGAATTACCACTGCTCAGTTAAGTAGATTATAAGAAAGTTTGAACAAGACAACGGAAAGGAAAATGTGTTTAAACACATATTTCAAGGGTATATCCTTCCCAAGGACAAGCAGAGCATGATATCCATGACAGGATATAATGTAGAAAACTCTTTAGGTAGGGGAGAGAATTTTCATGACACTACCCATACAACGGTGTTTGGATAATTGAGCGGGAAACTTTTAGCCTTGGGCGCCAAATGTTCTTGTTGGAAATCGGAGTATCACAAACAAGCTTTTGAGATAGCATTGACATGGTATTCAAACAAAGGTCGGACTTTAGATACTCAATGGATCCATCAGGAACAGCTTATAAAATAGGTCTTACAATTTCCTCCAGGAGGAGTGGTTATCCTTGCAAAAGAAATTATAACGATAGGTCCTCCACCTAGGGGGGGGTGCTAGGCATGACATCATGTTACCGGGTCATAAAAGACCAGTGTTATAACTCTTGAAAAAATGTTCCAACCATCATATCTGACCGAGAATCAGACCTGATCGGTGTTAGGATACCTCAGACTCAGGATGCCCGAGAAGAGAAGGTGCGACACAAATTGACGAGATGACATTGTAAAATTCTCGGGAAATGAACTATGGAAGCGAGTTCCGAAACAAGAGTTCATCAGTAAACCAACGAGAGGATGAGGAGGTGGATGATGGAATCAACGACAATTCCCCGAGGTTTCCAATAAGATGGATTTCCACAGTTATGTGAACAAGGAGATAACAATTGTCAGATCAAATGATACAATGATGTACGTTCGAGGAAAACATCCACAATTAAACTTGCTTGACAGGTGCACCCGAAATATGGGGATGGGTTGCACGATAAATATTAAGACGGCGACTTAATGAACAAAAGAATTAAAATGAATCAATCGACCATTCACTTCAAAGTAATAGGGTTGCTAGGAATTTTGAATTCACACATCATAGTTCAATTGTTGGTATTCCGGTTAGAAACAACACGGGGACCAAGAAAGAATGGTGATGATGAGAAGTATCACTGTACCAAGAATTCTTAAGAGGTGGAGTAATCCTCATGACATTCTTGTCATAAAAGATGGTAATACTCCAAGCTAAAGAAGAACAAATGTTGGATAGTAAGGATCTCAAGGTATAACACGAAACACGAACAAGTTTGTGTTGAACGAAAGGCAATAAAGTGGTCGATGATAACACCAATCATCGAGGGCAAGGATGGTATTTCTCATCATGAATTCAATTGATATCCTGGATGAGCTCAGAATGTTGATGATCACGACACCTTTGTCGCGAGAGTTCATGAAGATGTAATCGACCGGCGACGACATCAAGTCAAAGTAATGATGAAGTGAAAGGTGGTTGGAACCAAGGGTACGACACAAACTCGAAACCAAGCTTGTTATTCAAGGCGAAATGATATGACGATGAGGATCGACGTAAGGTTAGTTCATCATCGAAAATTGTGCTCCGAGAAGAAGGACCAGGTAGCACAGTTAAAATCATCACGACAATGATATAGCCAAACTGGCTAGGAATGGCGTGATCGGGTACAAACTCGTACTTATAGAAGCTTACTGAAGAGTTGTTGAACCGTAGTGCGGACTCGGTTCAGTTATCGGTGTCTTTGAGTGTTTAATAACTCAGAGCCCGTGAAAAATTGGAATCAGTAGGAAGGTAGCACTTGATGAAGAACTCATAAGAAGTTATGCAGTTCCATGATAATCTCGAGATACCAGGGGGTAATACTCGACGACAGATCCAAGCAGAGGTTGGACTGGGGTATTGCTCTATAGAAGACAAGTGCTTAAACTTTCACAGGAAATGGTATTTAAAGGAGGACATGGTCGGAACCACGATTGCAAAGGATCAATTCACCGATACCAAAGGATATTATATCAAGGAAATAGTTGCAAGAAGCTTCCATGATAGGATCTACATCGTGTCCATGGGCATGAACACAAAGTTCAAGGTTGACTCCCACTTCTTTAATGCATAACCTTCATTCACCTCTCGTATTTCGAAAATGACATTAGTTGTTGAAAGTTTTACCTGGTGCAATACCAGATAAGTTTGACCCGTGAAATCTTTCGGGTTCACACAGATTAGGGAAGGCATAGGTTCAACCCATCAGGGCATCTTAGGAACATATACCACAAACTTCGGAGTAAATAATACAAGCTCGAAAGTAGAGCATTGTTCAAAAGCAGATGATACAATTTACCAAAGGCATTATATACCCATGTAAAGGCTCACAAGGTTATTCAATATGAAGGACACTGTCGGATAATAATCCAACCAAGGATATAGCGGTCCATAAAAGATCTGATGTGAGTATCGATACTCAACCAGAGGAAGAAGAATGCACGGGCATCATATTATAGAACATCTGAATAATTCGATGCTTAGATAACAAAGGAATTACGATTTCCAAAACAAAGGATCAGAAGTTGTCGCTCTGATCAAGGATGGATAAGTTGGATAGACCAGAGTCACAATTGACGACCAATAGTTTGGTCGAGAACCAGCTCATGTTCAAAAATGATGTCTGAGCCAGAAAGATAATTTAGAAGGGTTGATAGATGATTGTGTGCATTCGCACACATGTTGAATCAATAGGATCAACATGACGGTGTCAAAAGATACTAGTGAATATTGCTAGATATATGGGAAGCATCTATAATGCAAGTAGACAAGTATTTGCAGAGCAATAAAGCTGCTAAGGATTTTCAGAGGATTGAATAGTATTTCAAGGACTTTTGTGAAACACATGAACAACTGGGGGATGAGCGGATACTCGATAAGTGCGAGAATTAACCGTAGGGGTATTCAGGTGACAAAGAACAGCAGGGCAGTAAGCTCAAAGGATTATCAAACAACGACGAGTGTTACGGGGTATCTTGTAATAACAAGACCAACTGGGGATGAATGTAAGAATAACAACTGCAAGTAGTTATCCATAAGGGTTTACGGTGGAAGGGGAATTGCAAACGCGATGAACACAAGTTCTCGAGTTAACAGCGGAGAGCATCTTCAGGGTCTTCTGGTGCAGCAGACGATCATCAGTAATAAGAGGCTCTCCGGGTGAAAGTGATAACGAGATCCTAATGTTAGATTTAGTAAAATTCATTTAACCTGAATAGAGGAGAGATCAGAGTCCCAGAGTAAAGGTCAAGGAGTAAAAGATCCTAATAGCACCCAATGGCAACGTGGGCCCGTAAGCCACACAGCCATGTTAGTAAAAGTTTTTCAACGACTAGACTCAACTTCGGCCAAGGAGTTGGAAAGGGGGATTCCTATAGGCAGTCGGCTCTGATACCAACTTGTGACACCCCCGATTTAATCATACACTAATCATACACGCAAACGTGTACGATCAAGATCAGGGACTCACGGGAAGATATCACAACACAACTCTAAAATAAAATAAGTCATACAAGCATCATAATACAAGCCAGGGGCCTCGAGGGCTCGAATACAAGTGCTCGATCATAGACGAGTCAGCGGAAGCAACAATATCTGAGTACAGACATAAGTTAAACAAGTTTGCCTTAAGAAGGCTAGCACAAACTGGGATACAGATCGAAAGAGGTGCAGGCCTCCTGCCTGGGATCCTCCTAACTACTCCTGGTCGTCGTCAGCGGGCTGCACGTAGTAGTAGGCACCTCTGGTGTAGTAGGAGTCATCGTTGACGGTGGCGTCTGGCTCCTGGGCTCCAGCATCTGGTTGCGACAACCAGAAAGAAAGGAAAGGGGGGAAAAGGGGGGAGGAAGCAACCGTGAGTACTCATCCAAAGTACTCGCAAGCAAGGAACTACACTACATATGCATGGGTATATGTGTAAGGAGGCCATATCAGTGGACTGAACTGCAGAATGCCAGAATAAGAGGGGGATAGCTAGTCCTATCGAAGACTACGCTTCTGGCAGCCTCCGTCTTGCAGCATGTAGAAGAGAGTAGATTGAAGTCCTCCAAGTAGCATCTCCAAGTAGCATCTCCAGTAGCATCGCATAGCATAATCCTACCCGGCGATCCTCCCCTCGTCGCCCTGTGGAAAAGCGATCACCGGGTTGTCTGTGGAACTTGGAAGGGTGTGTTTTATTAAGTATACGGTTCTAGTTGTCATAAGGTCAAGGTACAACTCCAAGTTGTCCTGTTACCGAAGATCACGGCTATTCGAATAGATTAACTTCCCTGCAGGGGTGCACCACATAACCCAACACGCTCGATCCCATTTGGCCGGACACACTTTCCTGGGTCATGCCCGGCCTCGGAAGATCAACACGTCGCAGCCCCACCTAGGCACAATAGAGAGGTCAGCACGCCGGTCTAACTCCTATGGCGTAGGGGTCTGGGCCCATCGCCCTTTGCACACCTGCATGTTGCGAACGCGGCCGGAAGCAGAACTAGCCCCCTTAATACAAGGGCAAGCTTACGTTCCAATCCAGCGTGCGCCACTCAGTCGCTGACGTCAACAAGGCTTCGGCTGATACCACGACGCCGGGATACCCATAACTACTCCCGCGTAGATGGTTAGTGCGTATAGACCAAATGGCCAGACTCAGATCAAATATCAAGATCTCGTTAAGCGTGTTAAGTATCCGCGAACGCCGAACAGGGCCAGGCCCGCCTGTCTCCTAGGTGGTCTCAACCTGCCTGTCGCTCCGCCACAAAGTAACAGTCGAGGGCCGTCGGGAACCCAGGCCCACCTCTACCGGGATGGAGCCACCTGTCCTTTCAGCCCCCTCATCAGAATCACTTGCGGGTACTCATCGAGTTGACCCGACTTTAGTCACCATCTGTATAGTATGTATGTATGTATAGTATATACCCGTGATCACCTCCCGAGTGATCACGGCCCAATAGTATAGCAAGGCAGACTAACAAGAATGTAGGGCTAATGATGATAAACTAGCATCCTATACTAAGTATTTAGGATTGCAGGTAAGGTATCAACAAATGTAGCAACAATGTCAGGCTATGCATCAGAATAGGATTAACGGAAAGCAGTAACATGCTACACTACTCTAATGCAAGCAATATAGAGGAGAATAGGCGATATCTGGTAATCAAGGGGGGGGCTTGCCTGGTTGCTCTGGCAAGAAGGACGAGTCACCAACACCGTAGTCGAACTGGGGGTCGCCGGCAGTCTCGGGGTCTACCGGAAAGAAGTAACGGAGAGGGAACACAATAAATAACAGAGCAATCAAAGCATCACAAAGCGTAACAAGGCAATACGCGGTGTTCGGTGTGCCCTAACGCGGTAGTAGGTGATACCGGCGAAAGGGGGAAGCATCCGGGAAAGTATCCCCGGTGTTTCGCATTTTCGGACAGATGAACCGGAGGTGAAAAGTTGCAGGTTCACTATGCTATGGACGCGTGGCGGACGAACGGGTTGCGTATCTGGATTTGTCTCGTCGTTCTGAGCAACTTTCATGTAGAAAACATTTTCATCTGAGCTACGGTTTATTTTCTATGTATTTCTAAAGTTTTAATCATTTTTTGAATTTATTTATCTATTTAATTCTAACATTATCCAGAATAGTGTATGCTGACGTCATCATGATGTCAGCATGACGTCAGCAGTCAACAGGGTGTTGACTGGGTCAAACTGACATGTGGGGTCCGCATGTCATAGACTGAACATGCTAATCAGGTTTTAATTAAGTTAACTAGTGATTAGATTAATTTAATCAGGATTAATTAAGTTAATTAATTATTTAATTAATTAATTAATATTTTTATTTTTATTATTTATTTATTATTTTCTTTTACATTTTCTGTTAAAACGTTCTATGCGGTGGGCCCCTCTGGCCAGTGGCACAGAGGCCCTAGCGGGTCGGGCCAACGGGCACCGCCCGAACGGGCGAGGGGAAAGCGGGCGACGGGCGTACTGGTGCGGCTGCTCGCACCCGACGCCATGAGAGGCGAGGGCGAGTGCGCCTGGGGCCTCGGTGGCCGGCGACGACGGGAGAAGCACCGTGCGCGGGGGGTTGCAGGGCACGCGCACCGGCGAGATGAGCCATGGCGGCCTTCGGCAGGCGCAGGGGAGCGCGGTAGGCGCCGGCAGCTACAGGCTGCAGGGGGCGGCGGAAGGCGCAGCCCCGGCGCGGTAGCACGGGCAAGCAGGGCACGAGGCCACCGCGAGCGGGCGGCAAGGTAGAGCGAGACCGCGCGGGCAGGCGTCATGACGAGGGAGGAAGGCCGGGGCGCACGAGGCCATGGCGGTGCAGCGCGGGGTCGGTGACGGCCGGCTGCGGCCACAGCAGGCGCGCTCGTAGAAGAGGCGGGGTGAGGCCAGCACGGGCCGGCCGGAGCCGCGAGCGGCAGCGGGCGCGGCCCCGCGTGGGCGGGCGCGCAGTAGGACGACAGCAGGGGCGCGAGGCGCGGCACGGGTTCGAGCGCGTGCATGGGGGAGGAAGAGAGGAGGATCAGCGCGTGCTCACGTGGCCGGTAGGGGTTCGGGCAGCGGTGTTCGGGGAAGAGGTCGGAGACGGCATGACGGAGAGGAAGCAGGCCGTTGAGGTGGAGGAGGCAGTCCGGCGGGGGCGCCGACGTTCGGCGGCGACGAGCGGTGGGGGCGAGTGGATCGGGATCCCGATCCAGATCCAGAACGACGAGAGGGAGTGGGGGGCGAATGGGTGTCGGTGGGGCTAGGGTTTCATGAGTGGGGGATATGGGGAGTGAGGGATGGCCGGTTGGGCCGGCCTGGTGGGTCGTGGCCCAGTTGGGCCGCTGGCCGGCTGGGCCGGAGCCCCCCGGGGGTGAGTGCTTTCTCTTTTATTTAATTATATATATATATATATTTCTGTTTTACTGTTTTTATTTTAGTTTCCTTTTGAATTTGGTTTTATAAACTACACCAGTTTTAATAAGTATGTCACTGCCCCATAAGTTTTTGGCAATAAAACAAATAGTTTAATATTTTATCAAATTGAAAAGGGTAGTTAGTTAAATGTTTTGCTGCTGTTTTAAATATTGTAGTGCACTTAAACCTTTTATAAAATTGTGGTTTCTCCACAATAATTACCTATGCATTATTTGGCAACACCCCAACATTTTAGTTTTAATATTTGAAAATATTTTATTGTTTGCTTGATTTTGAATTTGAATTCGAATAGGTTTCGAACTAACGCGAGATTAGTCACAATAATCGAGGTGACGTGGCATCATTAGCGAAGGGTTACTGTAGCTTAATTATCCAGGCGTCACACTATCCGAAAGAGAATCCAGTACCTCTTGGTCCTGAATATCAGAATAGGACGAACGAACCGGCCTCCGCGGATATCTTTGCTTCGGAACAAAACCCTGCAATCAAATAGATTGTCCCAAGGGCGCCATATTCTAGGAGCCCAAGTTATGCTATTGAAAATTCGTTCCTCTAGCAGTTCCGGTTTGAGCATTCCGTTCCCTTTTTCAAACTCCACTTCTTTTCATATAGCAATCCCCGATCAAAGAGAGAACAATATCCATTTCAAAACATTTCTAACAGATTCCTTAGTTCGGACCGACGAAGTAATGTCACTCGACTATTATCAACCTGACTGCAATCTTTTTCTGTCGGTAAGGATTGCACCAGAGCACCTTCTACTTCTAATAGGCCATGAACTATAGATAGAGAAGAATCATTCTGAGCGAGTACATAAGAAGCGATCCACTTTTTTTCATCGGTTCTAGGGGAAGACCAAAGATCTTGCGCGGCAGGTCCGCCAGAAAAACTCAAAAGAGAAAGAAGTCTCATTAATCTCTTCATGCTCGTTCCAAGTTCGAAGTACCTTTTGGCCAAAGAAAAACCCGCTTCCTGACACGATTGCCTCTTTATCTTTATATAGATAGATTCTATGGGGTTATTACTTAGTAAGTCTATTTTGTACAAGAGCCCCTCCTATCTGATAGAAAAGGGTCCCATGATCCCGAGCTGATCTTACCTTGGCTCGCAAACCCCAAGTTTGTCTATGAAGAGCTAATCTAATTGTATTTTTTTCTAGAATGGATTTCTTATGTGTAATACTAATGGATAGGGCTTCGTTGCTAAGTGCTACAAGATCTAGTGCACTGGAACTCGTGGTTATGGACCCGAATCCTTTAGTGTGGAACATTGTCTTTTCCAAGTAAAAACCCCTAGTATATGAAAGAATGAAAAGGTGCTTTCGTTCTTGTGGAATAAGAAGCCCTCGTACCTTAATGAAAGGAATATCGTGATTTTTCGGTAGGTATTTGACTAAATAGGATCGTCCAGTTCCTACAGAACCTATCACTAAAATACCCGATAGGGCTAAGCGGAACGAAAAGGGTTTTCCATGAGATGGTAAATGAAAACGATTAGTCCCACACGAGGTTTGGGAATAAGTGATTGTCTGATAATGAGCAAGGAATATACGTCTTTCTGCTAGAGAGGATCTATTAAACTCATAATTCATTAGATCCTTGTTATCAATGCCAACTAGGTATCATAAGTAAATGGATCCCGGTTGTTCAATCCTTTGATAACCAAGGTCATTCTTTGCTAAAGAGAAATGATCACTATGAGTCAGACTCAATAGAATTGGATCCATTCCAAATAGCGAGAATTAGGATTCTTGATCCCTCTCAATCTCTCTTTCAATTCGAGGATCCAGAGAGGTGTTTTCATAGTCATCTGCGAATATTTGCCATCTCGGAATATTTTTGATTTCATTTTTCTATGATATGTCTTTCTATATGAAAATTGGTTATTTACGATGTACGATGATCCCTGTTAAGCATCCATGGCTGAATGGTTAAAGCGCCCAACTCATAATTGGTAAATTTGCGGGTTCAATTCCTGCTGGATGCACACGAACGAGAACATTCCATAAGTCTATTGGAACTGGCTCTCTATCCATGGAATCTCATCCATCATCCATACATAACGAATTGGTATGGTATATTCATACCATAACATAAGAACAATAAGAACCTGAATTCTTATCGATACTGGAACTCAGAGCATAGGAGGGAAAGTCGATTTATGGATGGAATCAAATACACAGTATTTACAGAAAAAAGTCTTCGTTTATTGGGAAAGAATCAATATACTTTTAATGTCGAATCGGGATTCACTAAGACAGAAATAAAGCATTGGGTCGAACTCTTCTTTGGTGTTAAGGTGGTAGCTGTGAATAGCCATCGACTACCTGGAAAAGGTAGAAGAATAGGACCTATTCTGGGCCATACAATGCATTACAGTCGTATGATCATTACCCTTCAACCAGGTTATTCTATTCCACTTCTAGATAGAGAAAAAAACTAAAGGAGAATACTTGATAATACGACGAAACATTTATACAAAACACCTATCCCGAGCACACGCAAGGGAACCGTAGACAGGCAAGCGAAATCCAATCCACGAAATAATTTGATCCATGGATGGCACCGTTGTGGTAAAGGTCGTAATTCCAGAGGAATCATTACCGCAAGGCATAGAGGGGGAGGTCATAAGCGCCTATACCGTAAAATAGATTTTCGACGGAATCAAAAAGACATATCTGGTAGAATCGTAACCATAGAATACGACCCTAATCGAAATGCATACATTTGTCTCATACACTATGGGGATGGTGAGAAGAGATATATTTTACATCCCAGAGGGGCTATAATTTGAGATACTATTGTTTCTGGTACAAAAGTTCCTATATCAATGGGAAATGCCCTACCTTTGAGTGCGGTTTGAACTATTGATTTACGTAATTGGAAGTAACCAATTAGGTTTACGACGAAACCTAGAAATCGATCACTGATCCAATTTGACTACCTCTACGGGATAGACCTCAACAGAAAACTGTTGAGTAACGACAGCAAGTGATTGAGTTTAGTAG
The DNA here is from genome assembly GCF_002162155.2 of Triticum dicoccoides. Classification (NCBI taxonomy): domain Eukaryota; kingdom Viridiplantae; phylum Streptophyta; class Magnoliopsida; order Poales; family Poaceae; genus Triticum; species Triticum dicoccoides. The sequence continues at coordinate 444,444,768 of NC_041389.1, read as the reverse complement.
TTCCTCATAGAAAATTATTGGCTCTAGAGATATGGTAATATGGAGAAGACAAAATTGTTTGAAGCACGCACAGAACCGGAAGCGCCCCTTGTTTCAAAGAGAGGAGGACGGGTTATTCACATTTAATTTGATGGTTAGAGGCAAATTGAAAGCTAAGCAGTGGTAATTAAGACCCGCGGGGGAAAATAGGGATGTCTCCTACGTTACCCATAATATGTGGAAGTATCGACGTAATTTCATATAGTCATTCGATCTGAATGCTACATGAAGAACATAAGCCAGATGACGGAACGCAGAGACCTAGGATGTAGAAGATCATAACATGAGCGATTCGGCAGATTTGGATTCCTTTCCTATATATCCACTCATGTGGTACTTCATCATATGATTCATATAAGATCCATCTGTCTAGAGATCGTCATATACATCTAGAAAGCCGTATGCTTTGGAAGAAGCTTGTACAGTTTGGGAAGGGGTTTTTTGAGAGAAAAGAAGAATCTACTTCAACCGATATGCCCTTAGGCACGGCCATGCATAACATAGAAATCACACGTGGAAGGGGTGGGCAATTAGCTAGAGCAGCAGGTGTTGTAGCGAAACTCATTGCAAAAGAGGGTAAATCGGCCACTTTAAGATTACCATCTGGGGAGGTCCGTTTAGTATCCCAAAACTACTTAGCAACAGTCGGACAAGTGCGTAATGTTGGGGTGAACCAAAAAAGTTTGGGTAGAGCCGGATCTAAGTGTTGGCTAGGTAAACGCCCCGTAGTAAGAGGGGTAGTTATGAACCCTGTGGACCACCCCCATGGGGGCGGTAAAGGGAAAGCTCCCATTGGTAGAAAAAAAACCACAACCCCTTGGGGTTATCCTGCGCTTGGAAGAAGAACTAGGAAAAGGAAAAAATATAGCGATAGTTTTATTCTTCGTCGCCGTAAGTAAATACGTAACTAGGGATATGGAAAATTGCATTTTTGGAATTTGCAATAATGCGATGGGCGAACGACGGGAATTGAACCCGCGCATGGTGGATTCACAATCCACTGCCTTGATCCACTTGGCTACATCCGCCCCTTATCCAGCTAAAGGATTTTTTTTCTTTTTTCCATTGATCATTATTCTATTTATTCTGACCTCCGTACTTCGATCGAGATATTGGACATAGAATGCCACTCTTTAAAAAGGAAAAAAGGAGTAATCAGCTGTGACACGAAAAAAACGAATCCTTTCGTAGCTCATCATTTAGTGGCAAAGATAGAAAAGGTCAATATGAAGGAGGAGAAAGAAACAATAGTAACGTGGTCCCGGGCATCTAGCATTCTACCCACAATGGTTGGCCATACAATCGTGATTCATAATGGAAAGGAACATATACCTATTTACATAACAAATCCTATGGTAGGTCGCAAATTGGGGGAATTCGTGCCTACTCGGCATTTCACGAGTTATGAAAATGCAAGAAAGGATACTAAATCTCGTCGTTAACTGAATTCTGAATAGAAAGATTAAGAAGAAAAAAAAGATTCAAAATAAAGACATAAATACCCAATATCTTGCTAGAACAAGATATTGGGTATTTCTGTATTTTCTTTCTTCAAAAATTCTTATATGTTAGCAGAAAAACCTTATCCATCAATAGATGGAACTTCAACAGCAGCTAAGTCTAGAGGGAAGTTGTGAGCATTACGTTCGTGCATTACTTCCATACCAAGGTTAGCACGGTTGATGATATCAGCCCAAGTATTAATAACGCGACCTTGACTATCAACTACAGATTGGTTGAAATTGAAACCATTTAGGTTGAAAGCCATAGTACTAATACATAAAGCAGTGAACCAGATTCCTACTACAAGCCAAGCAGCCAAGAAGAAGTGTAAAGAACGAGAGTTGTTGAAACTAGCATATTGGAAGATTAATCGGCCAAAATAACCATGAGCAGCCACAATATTATAAGTTTCTTCCTCTTGACCAAATTTGTAACCCTCATTAGCAGATTCATTTTCAGTAGTTTCCCTGATCAAACTAGAGGTTACCAAGGAACCATGCATAGCACTGAATAGGGAACCGCCGAATACACCAGCTACACCTAACATGTGGAATGGATGCATAAGGATGTTGTGCTCTGCCTGGAATACAATCATAAAGTTGAAAGTACCAGAGATTCCTAAAGGCATACCATCAGAAAAGCTTCCTTGACCAATAGGGTAAATCAAGAAAACAGCAGTAGCAGCTGCAACAGGAGCTGAATATGCAACAGCAATCCAAGGACGCATACCCAGACGGAAACTAAGTTCCCACTCACGACCCATATAACAAGCTACACCAAGTAAGAAGTGTAGAACAATTAACTCATAAGGACCACCATTGTATAACCACTCATCAACAGATGCAGCTTCCCAAATTGGGTAAAAGTGCAATCCGATCGCCGCAGAAGTAGGGATAATAGCACCAGAGATAATATTGTTTCCATAAAGTAAAGAACCAGAAACAGGCTCACGAATACCATCAATATCTACTGGAGGGGCAGCGATGAAGGCGATAATAAATACAGAAGTTGCGGTCAATAAGGTAGGGATCATCAAAACACCGAACCATCCGATGTAAAGACAATTTTCAGTGCTAGTTATCCAGTTGCAGAAGCGACCCCACAGGCTTGTACTTTCGCGTCTCTCTAAAATTGCAGTCATGGTAAGATCTTGGTTTATTCAAATTGCAAGGACTCCCAAGCACACGTATTAACTAGAATATAGATAATAGAAGGCTTGTTATTTAACAGTATAACATAGACTATATACCAATGTCAACCAAGTCAGCCCAAAGATTAGCTATCCATATAACTAAATTAACCAAACCAATAATTTTGTATTTGTACATGAAGTGAGTCAAAGTTAAAAACTTTGATGGGTCTTTTCTATATGGGTTGCCCGGGACTCGAACCCGGAACTAGTCGGATGGAGTAGATAATTCTTCCTTGTTACAATAGAGAAAAATCCCTCCCCAAATCGTGCTTGCATTTTTCATTGCACACGACTTTCCCTATGTAGAAATAGCCAATTTCTATTCCAAAGAGGAAGTTCTACTAATTTTTTTAATCAGTAAGTTGATTCAGCTACTCTTTATTATAATAAAAAGAACATTTCAGAATGAAAAATAGAAAAGTTTTTTCTTGATCATTTATCAACCCTTTCCTGTTTCTTAATTTCGTCTAATGATTAATTAAGAGGGTTGACCAGGTCATTGATACGTATAATATCCAAATACCAAATACGCTCAGTGTGTGATCCACAGAAAGAAAAAGGAGTTGTTTTGGTGAACATCAAAGAAAAAACTTGCTCTTCTTCCATAAAAAATTCTTCTAAAAATGCCGAACCCAATCGTTGCATAAAAGTTCGTACCGTGCTTTTATGTTTATGAGCTAAAGTTCTAGCGCATGAAAGTCGAAGTATATACTTTAGTCAATACAAAGTCCGTTTTTCGAAGATCCACTATGATAATGAAAAAGATTTCTACATATCCGACCAAATCAATCAAGAATATCCCAATCTGATAAATCTGTCCAAATGGGTTTACTAATAGGATGCCCCGATCCAGTACAAAATTGAGCTTTTGATAAGTATCCTATGAGGAGAGTAGCGGGGACTATGGTATCGAATTTTTTCATTCGAGTATCTATTAGAAATGAATTCTCCAGCATTTGATTCCTTACTAACAAAGAACTTTTTGGTACACTTGAAAGGTACCCCATAAAATCGAAGCAAGAGTTTGCTAATTGGTTTATATGGATTCTTCGCGGCTGAGTCCAAAAACAAAAATAATATTGCCAAAAATTGATAAGGTAGCATTTCCATTTCTTCTTTAAAAAAGTGCCTTTTGATGCAAGAATTGCCTTTCCTTGATATCGAACATAATGCATAAGAGGATCCATAAAGAACCATAGGTTTTTCTGAGAAAAACTAGGGTACATTATCCCAAAATGTTCCATCTTCCTAGAAAAGTGGATTCGTTCCAGAAAAGTTCCAGAAGATGCTAATGGTAAGCAAGAAGATTGTTTACGAAGAAACAACAAAAAAAATTTATATTCTGATACATAAGAGTTATATAGGAATCGAAATAGTCTTTTATTTTCTTTTTGAAAAAAATGGATTTCATTGAAGTAATAAAACTATTCCAATTCGAATAGTAGTTGAGAAAGAATCGCAATAAATGCAAAGATGGAACATCTTGGATACGGTATTGAAGGAGTTGAACCAGGATTTCCAAATGGATAGGATAGGGTATTTCTATATGTGATAGATAATCCAAATGCAAAAATTTGTCTTCAAAAAAGGGAAATATTGAATGAATAGAGCGTAAATTCTGAAACTTTGGTATTTCTTTTTCTTTCGGACAAAATAATTCCCGTAGCGAGAATGGGATTTCCACAACGATCGCAAACCCTTCAGATAGAATCTGAGAATAAAACTCAGAATAAAAATAATTTTTGTAATCCAATAATCGATCTTGGTTAGGATGATTAACCGAGTTATCCAAAAAATTCTGCTGATACATTCGAAAAATTAAACGTTTCACAAGTAGTGAACTAAATTTCTTGTTATTACAACTAACAACTATTTCCACAGGTTCAGAACCATTTAATCATAATCATGGGCAAATGCATAAATATATGCCTGAAAGAGAAGTGGGTAGACGAAGTATTGTTGACGAGATTTATGTTTTTCTGAATACCCTTCGAATTTTTCCATTTGTATTTCTACTTGAATCAGAGAGAAGAAGCATTTCTCGGTTTATCGAATGATGATACATAGTGCAATATGGTCAGAACAGGGTGTTGCATTTTTAATACAAACCCTGGAAAAAAAGGGAGTCTAATCCACAGATCTTTTTCTGCTCCTTTTCTACCCAATTAGTTTATGTTTGTTCTAATAAAAAAAGGACAGAACAAGTTTTTTATTTTTGCAGGCCAATCGCTCTTTTTTCTTCTGCATTAATACCTGAACTCTAAATCTCTACATGAATCCCTAAACTTGCATCCAGGACCAGCTGAAAGTGCTACTTGGAGTATAAAGCGGCAGAACCGAGCGTTATGATGCGTATTTGCTGTATTCGCTGTACGGCGAACTGACAGGAGGACTGACGCACACATGCAGAGCACTGTACGCGTGCAGGATGAAGGACAAAATATTACCGTTGCACCGCACACTGTATAACGTAAACACTTTACAATTTACACCACATGCATGTATTTAAGGCCCATGCACCAGCCGTTGTCCCAGTACCGCTTGTTTTCAAAATCACAGGGCGGCACGTGGAAGCATGGAAACTAATCTTAACAGCATTAAATCATTTCAACAGTCCCACCCAAGTTATGGCATCACTTATTGGAAAATCAATATCACACGCCCAAACTAGGTCTATCAGCATGAAATCCAATTACAATTCTTACAGTGCCAAATAACACTTATCAGAAAAACAAATCATAGTCTCAAATTATGCCTAACTGCGGGAAGTCGAACTACTCAAATTATGGCTAACTGCAACACATCACAGACTCAGTTAGGGCGGGTTTTAGTTTCAACCACCTGCATCAAACGTTGATCCGAACATCACTCGACTGGCCCGTCGTGAGGCCTTCTTCACGAATGGCAAGACGGGATTGAAACAACTTGTTTTCTTGTGCCCAGCTACACCGCAGTTGCTGCAAGTAGGGATTTTGCGAGGTTTCTTCAGAAGATCACCCCTGCGGCGGCACGTCGTGCTCTTGTGCCCTTTCTCCCTACAAACCATACAAAACCTCGATCGCGCGTCCTTGACCTCATATCCAGGCTTGTCCCTCGCTGTGGTTGGCTTACCCTTCTGCTTCTTCCTATCAGGCGGCAGCAACATGGACAGTGAGAGGCTTGATCCAGCTTTCCTTAAACCGAACTAAGGCCACACTCGGTAGAGATGAACATCTGAGAACACATGTCGTCTGGGTGTGAGGAACCTGCTCCCTTATCCTGAGTGGGATTGGCTGACTCCCCAATTTGTGTTTGGTCCACCAAACTTTTGCCATCCTTGATCGCTGCCAAAACAGTCAGCCCTGCCTTGCCTGCAATCAATATGTCCATTGCTCTGTCGAATGCATCGACGTTGCTATCCCCCAGCTGCACAAACTCGAGTGCAGTCAGGTGTAGTGTTGTATGCCTGTAGGAGGATAACCACGGAGGCCCTTGATCCTTTTGGTAATGGAGAAGGTGGAGTGGCAAATTGTCGCGGGCATCTACTGTCCACCGCTTCAGGACATGGAAACTGGGTATTTTTCTCACGCCCAGATGAATTAGGACCTGCGTCGATGCATGGGGGAGAAACAACATTACAGCAAGAAGATCTCAGAGAATGCATCCATAGTCTTCCGCACATCATCATCTGCCTGCTCCTTGCTAAGCTTCCCACAGAAAGTCCTAAGGCACCTCTTTGTGAACGGGACGTTCTCCATCTGCCCAAACAGGCTTGCAATGATGTTGTATACCTTCCCCAGATTTACATTGTTCTGGCGCAACTGTTTCACAAGGTCTCTTGTGTACGTGTCAATGTGCCGGTGTGATGGCCAGTGCAGCTTCTCAGCACAAGTCCGTAGCATTTCATGGGTGTGGGAGGCGCGATTTTCAGATACATACCACCCACCATCATCTGTCCGGTGCAACCGAAGCATGGCGGCGTAATTGCTCCTCATTGACGAGCTGTTCTCCCTTTCTGGTTTGCCCTGAAATTATATTTCAAAGCAAAAAACAGCAAAAATGTGTCAGATCATCTCCGCATAGAACAAGGCATGCACGGCACACAAATCACAAATAAGAAGCAAGAAGGGGGCTTACAGCACAGCCACACACAATCTCTTGCATACACTTGGTCCCATTGACATTTTGCATGCCCTTGCCGTAACGAATCCCAAAGCCCACCTCCCATGAATATAGATTGTAGAATTCATATGCCTCTGCCAGCGAATCAAAAATAGTGCCAAGCACCGGGTTGACGACCACCTCAGTCCCCCTGTCATCGAATCCTCAAATAGCAGCTTCCAGTGGCGGCACACGATTAGCTACTACAGCCCTCAAATGCGATTATACTATATGTAGTCTTGAACTTTTGTGCATGCAAAATTGTAACTATACTGACAAAGAATCAACTGTTACAGCTGACCAGAAACAACATTAGCCAAACCCCGTACACATGCAGACAAAATAGTGTTATTAGTAACATCCCACAGCTATTTGGTCAATGAGATATAACCAGGATGCATAATGCCGGGGCACGCGTGCTTCTGCAACCAAACATGGGTTCATTATTAAATAAACGATTTTAGGACCTTTTTTCGCCAAGCTTGATTCAGACTATATTCTCCCCCCTATCAAACATTCAGACTGCTGCAAAAATAGTCACCTTACTTCTACAAATTGGACTGTACTAAGTATAGCTTCCCCCTTTCATTGTTTGAACACTCAAAAATGCCAACATACCAACAGATAATCAGCGGCGAGAATAATTTTTTTGGACAAAGTAACTTAACCATACAAGTCAACTGGTTCCCAGTACTAGCGATTTAATCCTTTTCTGTCAACGGAACTTAAACCATTATATTTACTGCAATGGCACTGATAATTTTCACCAAACCAATGACGGGGTAGGGCTTAAGGAAAACTACTAAGAACTTTCCAGCCAGGGATGATTGATGCCAGTCTTTATCCCCAACTTGACCAAACTAATGAAACTTTTCTCAGCTGCTCGTATGAATGCGATCAGGAAAATACACATTTGCCCCAGGCGACAGAAAAATTAGTGTGTACCTGTGCTTCCAGCCAACGCGGATGGTGGTGTTAGCCGAAGCCGGGCCGCTTTGACTTAGGGACTGCACGGAGCAGCTCGAGACGACGGCCGGCGTCTCGTCGCCGACTCGTGCCGACGGCAGGACCAAGCCCCCAGAACTGAATGTCGTGCACGAATCCGCCGCGCCACTGCGGCCGCTGGACTGGACGGAGTTGTGCGGGACGACGGCAGGAGTCGCGTATCCTGATGCCACATCTCCGCCTCCAGAGACGAAGGTCTTGCAGGACGCCCCGGAAAACTCGCCATCAGCCAAGCCCCCCTCTCCCTGATCCAACTGAAGGACGTGCGGCGAGACCGGTCCGCCGGCCGAATCCGACGAGCCCGCGGCCGAACCGGGCACAGCGTCGCCGCCCCCGTCCAAAACGCACGGCGCCCCGTGCGCCACTGTATCCATAGGAGCCAAGATCGATTTGCAGCACCGGTGACCGGGACGAGCTCGTTAGATCTAGATTTTGACCAAGAACAACTGAAGAGGAAGGGATTCACTAACCCAGAGTCCAACGCCTCCGGCGTTGTCGCTCCGGGGATCGGCATGAGCAGATCCAGGCGGAACAGGAAGCACCCCAGCTGCTATCGCGGCTCAGCTTGTTCTTCGCCCAGCAAGAACGGGAAAGGGACTCGCGCGAGACGAAGCATATGCGCCTAGTCTGTGTCACCACCAGTCTAGTCCGTACATAGCTTTAGGCCATATCGCCGGCCCCGCGGAACAGGAAACCAATGCACCCACTCTGTACGTCCTGCGCAGCATGCCCACTGTGTGCGTCGATAAGTACCACGGCCCGACCCCACGAGGCCGACGTGCGGCAGGGTATTTGCCTGTATCACGCGTTGTATCTTCACTTTACTCCTTTTCATAATCAAACTGCACGCATCCTCACGCCGAGCGCGACCGGCCGGATAACTGCGTGCAGGCGTGCAGTTTGTCCACTCTCGAGAGTTCCACATCTTTATAAGGTGAGCTCTTCTATCATTTGTATGAGCATGAGAAAAGGAGACCTACATGTGTGCTCCTCCTTCTCGCTCGCCACGCCTCATCACGACGCGTCGCGGCTTGCGGGATTGAGCCGAACCGAGGACAGAGCTATGCACGTTGTCTATATTTTTGCTGCTCGAAAAAAATTAATGAGTCATTAATTAATAATTAACGGACGCGTTAATTACTGAACCGTTTTCGATTCTTTTGAATCGTGATGACTCGGACGTGGGGTTTACTCCCACGACCTACCCGGCCCGCACTATATAGTCAGGCAGACGTCTACCCTAGCCGCCGCCGCTTCGTATGGTTTCTCACCATCGTTTCAGATCATTGCGCCGCCAAGCAAGTCTTCTCCCTCCCTCCTTTCGGCGTGCACCGGGAGAAGGGACAACAGGCCTCCGGAACCCCGCCTCTCGTGATCCTGTACGGGAGAGGGGCGATCAGGTTTTTGGGGAGCGCACCCGCACGACTGCTGGCAGCGACGACTTCGCGAACGACGACTTCTTCCCCGACCTCGGCAACCTCATCCTCGACGACATGGGCGACAACGTCAACGCCGGCGGTGCTACTCCCGCTGCACCGTATGTGATTCTATCTTTTCTGTTCGAGATCGTGGTAGAATTCATGTTTCTAGTATGTGCCCTATATGTGAGTTGTTCATCTGCTATGCTAGTTCGCATGATTAGTTTAATCTCTGCTAGTGTTGTCATGATTTATCTTCTGTTTATTCGGCTTAAAACTCGTAGTAATTTGCTCATATTTCCAACAATCCAAAAATCTGATTATAGGCAATTTACTCCGAGTGGTTTTGCTGCGCATCTGAAGCCGCCTGCCTTTAAGGGGGCACAATATAAGAGGTGGCGCACGAGAGCAGTCTACTGGTTTCAGACCATGGGCTGCCATGACGCCACTAAGGGCAAGCCTGAGGGCGATCTTAATCCAGCACAGCTGGAAGCTTTTGAGAAGATCGATACTCTCTTTAAAGGCGCTCTTCTGGGTGTTCTTGATGATTCCATTGTGGATTTCTATATGTCGTTTGACAACGGCAAGGACATGTGGGCTGCGCTCGAAGCCAAGTTTGGTGCCTCGGACGCCGGTAGCGAGTTGTACGTCATGGAGCAATTCTATGACTACAAGATGACTGATGAGCGCTCTGTTATACAACAGGCTCATGAGATACAGTCGCTCGCAAAAGAACTTGAGCATTTCAAGTGTGTGTTGCCGGACAAATTTGTTGCCGGAGGCATTATTGCCAAGCTTCCACCTTCGTGAAACAATTTTGCTACTTCCCTGAAACACAAGAGACAGGAGTTTTCCGTTGCGGATCTCATTGGTACTCTTGATGTTGAAGAGAAGGCGAGAGCAAAGGACACACATGCTCGAGTTGCTGAGGGAGCTTCTAGTGCCCACATGGTACAGAAGAAGAACTTCCAGCCCAATAAGTTCAAAAACAACAAGAACAAAACTCATGAGAAAGGCAAGTTTGATACAAAGAACAAGCCATCACATTCCACCAACTTCAAGAAGAATTCTCATAAGAAGGGAAAGGGACTTTGCCATGTCTGCGGTGATCCTAATCACTGGGCTCCGAAGTGTCCTAACCACTTTGAGGAGCGCGAACATGAGAAGGGCGGCAAGTCCGCTAATGTTGTCATCGGTGATACTGATATGAAGGAATCAGGGTACGATATTTTTCCTACCATCCTTTCAGTATTTCAATCCCCTGATTGGTTAATTGACACCGGTGTCAATGTGCATGTTTGTGCTGACGCCTCCATATTTTCTTCTTACCAGGCCATAGGGACTTCTCCCGTGCTGATGGGGAACGAGTCACATGCCATCATTCGAGGTGTTGGTACGGTCGATCTGAAGTTTACTTCGGGGAAGACCGTGCGTCTGAAGAACGTTTATCATGTGTCGTCCATCAATAAAAATATCGTTAGCGGTTCCCGTTTTATGTCGAGATGGTTTTAAGTTGGTTTTTGAGTCCAATAAAGTTGTAATTTCCAAGTGTGGACAATTTGTTGGAAAAGGCTATGAGTGCGGAGGGTTGTTCCGCCTATCTTTGTCAGATATTTGCACTAAAGTTATTAATAATGTTTGCCACAATAATGAGTCAGATATTTGGCATTCACGACTTTGTCATATTAACTTTGGTTGCATGACGCGGCTGGCTAATATGAATTTAATTCCGAAAATCTCTACTGTCAAAGGCTCTAAGTGCCAAGTATGTGTGCAAGCTAAACAACCTCGCAAGTCCCATAAGACTGCAGAGGCAAGAGACTTGGCGCCACTAGAGCTTATACATTCTGATCTTTGTGAGATGAATGGCGTGTTGACAAAAGGTGGAAAGAGATATTTCATGACGTTGATTGATGACTCCACTAGATTTTGTTATGTATATCTTTTGAAATCAAAAGATGAAGCTTTAACTTTCTTCAAAAACTATAAAGCTGAGGCAGAGAACCAACTTGATCGGAAAATTAAACGGCTTAGGTCCGATCGTGGTGGAGAGTATTTTTCCAACGAATTTGATCTGTTTTGTGCGGAACATGGTATAATCCATGAGAGAACGCCTCCCTACTCACCTCAGTCTAATGGGGTGGCCAAAAGAAAGAACCAAACTCTAACTGATTTGGTTAACGCCATGTTAGACACATCGGGTCTTTCCAAGGTATGGTGGGGGGAGGCACTAATGACCGCGTGCCATGTCCTAAACCGAGTTCCCACAAAGCATAAGACCATGACTCCATTTGAGGAATGGGAAAGGAAAAGGTTGAAACTCTTTTACCTACGTTCTTGGGGTTGTTTGGCGAAAGTCAATATACCAATTCCCAAGAAGCGCAAGCTTGGACCAAAAACCGTGGATTGTGTTCTTCTGGGCTATGCTTTTCATAGCATTGGCTATAGATTTTTGATAATAAAATCTAAGGTATCCGACATGCATGTTGGTACGATTATGGAGTCTAATGATGCAACTTTCTTTGAGGACATATTTCCTATGAAGGATATGTCAAGTTTATCAAATCAGGAGATACCTACTCCATCTAGTGAGGAACTCACTATAATTCCTGAACCCACCATTGCGATGGAACACGTTGAGAATCATGTTAAGGGTGACAATGAAACTCCTGAAGGAGTAAGAGACAGAGGACTGCAAAGTCCTTTGGTGATGATTTCATTGTGTACCTTGTGGATGACACACCTAGGACTATTTCAGAAGCCTATGCATCTCCTGATGCTGACTACTGGAAGGAAGTTGTTCGTAGCGAGATGGATTCCATCTTGGCTAACGGAACCTAGGAGATCACTGACCGTCCTTATGGGTGCAAACCTGTAGGATGTAAGTGGGTGTTCAAGAAGAAGCTTAGACCTGATGGTACGATTGAAAAGTACAAGGCACGGCTTGTGGCTAAGGGTTATACCCAGAGAGAAGGTGAAGACTTCTTTGATACTTACTCACCCGTGGCTAGACTGACCACAATTTGGGTGCTACTATCACTGGCTACCTCACATGGTCTTCTCGTTCATCAAATGGATGTTAAGACGGCTTTCCTCAATGGAGAGTTGAAGGTGGAAATTTACATGGATCAGCCAGATGGTTTTGTAGTACCTGGTCAGGAAGGAAAGGTGTGCAAGTTATTAAAGTCTTTATATGGCCTTAAACAAGCTCCTAAGGAGTGGCATGAGAAGTTCGAAAGAACATTAACTGCTGTCGGCTTTGTAGTAAATGATGGTGACAAGTGTGTGTACTATCGCCATGGTGGGGGCGAAGGAGTTATTCTTTGTCTGTATGTCGACGACATATTGATCTTTGGAACCAAACTTGATTTAATCAAGGAGGTTAAGGATTTCTTATCTCGCTGTTTTGAGATGAAGGATCTAGGAGTAGCTGATGTTATCTTAAACATCAAGCTGTTGAGAGATGAGAATGGTGGGATCACACTACTTCAGTCTCACTATGTGGAAAAGGTCTTGAGTCGTTTTGGGTATAGCGACTGCACGCCTTCTCCAACTCCATATGATGCTAGTGTGTTGCTTCGAAAGAATCGACGGATTGCTAGAGATCAACTGAGGTATTTTCATATTATTGGCTCGCTTATGTATTTGGCGAGTGCCGCGAGGCCGGACATCTCTTTTGCTATGAGCAAGCTGAGTCGGTTTGTGTCTAAACCGGGAGATGATCATTGGCGTGCGCTTGAGAGAGTTATGCGCTACTTGAAGGGCACTGCGAGCTATGGGATTCACTACACCGGGTATCCAAGGGTACTGGAGGGTTATAGTGACTCGAGCTGGATATCTGATGCTGGTGAGATTAAGGCCACAAGTGGTTATATTTTTACACTTGATGGTGGCGCTGTTTCCTGGAAGTCTTGCAAGCAGACCATCTTAACAAGGTCAACTATGGAAGTAGAACTCACAGCATTAGACACTGCCACTGTTGAAGCAGAGTGGCTTCGTGAGCTATTGATGGACTTACCTATGGTTGAAAAACCAATACCCCCTATCCTGATGAACTGTGATAATCAAACTGTGATCGTCAATATAAACAGTTCTAAGGACAATATGAAGTCCTCAAGGCATGTGAAGAGGAGATTAAAATCTGTCAGGAAACTGAGGAACTCCGAAGTTATTACGTTGAATTATATCCAAACATCAAAAAACTTGGCAGATCCCTTCACAAAGGGTCTATCACGTAATGTGATAGATAATGCATCGATGGAGATGGGTTTGAGACCCACCGCATGAGTTGTCCATAGTGGTAACCCACTCTATGTGATCGGAGATCCCGTGAAGTAGAAGTGGGAGACAAGCTGTTGGTCAGCTGAGAGGAGAGTATCCTTATTAAAATTATCCCACTCCGTGAAGATGCAATACTCTCCTGATCTGCATGGCAGGTTGATATCTATCTTAATGTGTTCCAAGTGGCTTATTTGAGTAAGCAGAGATGTTGTCCTGCAGAGCATCTCCTGAGGAACACACCTATATGAATTTGACTGTTAACGTCGCAGTCTGTGAGAAGTGGGTGCTCTCTAACAAATTCATGAAAGGCCCTGGAGTACGACGTATACGCTCCACCCGCGGGGAAGCCTTGCGGCAGCCAAGTATCGATCAAGAATTTGTGTGAAACTAGTCTCGCAGAAAACTTGTAGTTCAAGGCATAATCCACTATTCAAGTTGTGATCTAGTGTAGCATAAAACTCTAAATGAAAGTTCAACTTCACAGTCTCCACTAAGCACCGGTATATAAACAATGTTTTGAAACTAAATGATGAGATGTGCCAATGAGACTTTGTGGGGGATTGTTGGAATTTGCTAGTAGGCCTTTGGCCCAAAGCCCAACTAAAATTCTGAGATTCTCTTGGCCCATTCATGCACACATGTGAGTGGAGTGAGTGAGGCTAAAGTTTAATCCCACCTCATAAGTTGAGAGAGAGTTGCACCTCTTTATAAGGTGAGCTCTTCTACCACTTGTATGAGCATGAGAAAAGAAGACCTACATGCGTGCTCCTCCTCCTCGCTCGCCTCGCCACGCCACGCATCGTCACGACGCGCCGCGGGTTGCGGGATTGAGCCGAGCCGAGGACAGAGCTATGCACGTTGTCTATATTTGTGCTGCTCGGGAAAAATTAATGAGTCATTAATTAATAATTAACAGACACATTAATTACTGAACTGTTTTCGATTCTTTTGGATCGTGATGACTCGGACGTGGGGTTTACTCCCACGACCTAACCGGCCCGCACTATATAGTCAGGCAGACGTCTACCCTAGCCGCCGCCGCTTTGTATGGTTTCTCACCACCGTTCCAGATCATTGCGCCGCCAAGCAAGTCTTCTCCCTCCCTCCTTTTGGCGTGCATCAGGAGAAGGGACAGCAGGCCTCCGGAACCCCGCCTCTCGTGATCCTGTACGGGAGAGGGGCGATCAGGTTTTTTGGGAGCGCACCCACGCGATGGCAGCGACGACTTCGCGAACGACGACTTCTTTCCCGACCTCGGCAACCTCATCCTCGACGACATGGGCGACAACGTCAACGCCGGTGGTGCTGCTCCCGCTGCACCGTATGTGATTCTATCTTTTCTGTTCGAGATCGTGGTAGAATTCATGTTTCTAGTATGTGCCCTAGGTGTGATATGTTCATCTGCTATGCTAGTTCGCATGATTAGTTTAATCTCTGCTAGTGCTGTCATGATTTATCTTCTTTTTATTCGGTTTAAAACTCGTAGTAATTTGCTCATATTTCCAACACTTTAGGATTTGTTACATTCTCTGGCCATATCTTTTTTTAATTTAGATCTTCCATTTATGCATTCTGCATCCATGAATATTTTCATAATTTTAGAGTTACTTTCAGTTGACTCAAAACGAAATAAGGGAAGTGAGCTCTTAAGAGTAAAATGTATTTGTCTGTTAATGTAGTTTGCTGCAGTTGTTCTTGCTAAGAGAAAGTTCAGTTCGTATGGCCACCTTATAATGTCTACTTCATACTTTGTACTACTATATACTCCCTCGGTTCCAAAATAGATGACCCAACTTTATACTAAAGTTAGTATAAAGTTGGGTCATCTATTTTAGTATAAAGTTGGGTCATCTATTTTGAAACGGAGTGAGTAGGTAGTAGTAAAAGCCCTGTGCAGTTCCAATTTCCAAGCCTTGTGCCCATTCAAATACAGATGATCTTAAATGCAAATGATGACAAAACCAATGATAAAAGAATAGGCATCCAATAACAAAAGTAGAGAGTTAAAACCTGACTTGAATAAACCAGAGCCATCGCCGGTAACTGCGTGACTCCTGCCCGACTTCCTGGTCGCTGACGCTTCCCCGTCCATTACCTGCTGCCTCCTCCCACTGATCCTGGCCCGCCTCCTCCAAGATATTGCCCCTGGCATCTCCCATGTTATTGGTAGTTCTTTTTGACTAAGATGGTTGAACCTGCCATTTTCTTGAGCAAGGCTAAAGATTTGTTGAACATTTTGTTGGTCATTTGTTCATCGTAGTGACCTTACTCCTCCGCTCAAAGATGCAAGTAACTAATTGATGATCATGCCAACGGCCTGGATTTATTGGCAATGATGATTAATTCCACTAGAACACAAATTATCTAGTGAAATGGTTGAACTCTGAATGGTGTAAATTCAACTTCGGTACAACTCCCTGAACACATCAACCGAGGAGACCCCTTCATAATAAAGGGTGCGATGGTCTTTCTGCGAAAAATGCCCGCGCTGATACACATCATATTTTTTAGCGGTATATGCGTCATGTGTATGTACTGCCCGTACACGGTCCGGCGTACATGTGAGGTCAACTGGGCCAGCCCACTAGTGAACAATATCTGTAAAGATGAAACAATGGAAAATCTAAAAAGCAGTGTGCCTCGAACACATGACCTCTTGTTCTCGGGTAACATAATAAACCGCTAGACCAAGCAAGTTATGTTGAAAATTTGCAGCGCGGCTCCTTAAGAACTATTGCCTTCGTCCGGTTATTTGAAGGCCACTCGGGAAAGGCGAGACTTTATGTACGAGGCGTCGCTTGGGCTTGCTGGCCTTCAAATCACGAACAAAGGTAGTATGAACAACAACAGATTTAAACATTTGTAGAAATTTTGAACGAGACTTTATTAAACGCGAACAAATTTGAATGTTTATTGGAATTTTGAATGCGACTTTTTAAGTGTGAAACAAATGCAAACATTTTTTGAGAAGTGGAATACATTTTGAAACTCTATTTTTTTCAAAAATTGAGAAAAAATTGAAATTCTAAACATCTTTTCAAAACACAATTTTTTTGAAACTCTAAACTTTTCTGAAAACGTGACCATTATTTGAATTCAAAACATTTTGAAAAATATGAAAAATAAATAAATATGTTGAACATTTTTAAAACTTTGAGGTTTTTAAAAATAAAAATAAATTAAGAAAAAAGAAAGACAAAAAACTCATTCATGAACCTTCTAGAAGGTACCAAACTGGTAAACACCGACCTGGAACCACCTAGAAGGTTCCCAAAACCCGCATCTGTAGAGGCAACAAACAGATTGAAATGGGTTGACCCATGTTCACTCCGTTTGGGTCTATGAGAAACAAGGACTATTCAACGCGACAATGTCAAATAGGATTTTCGCCCAACATGCGCCCGACGGGAGCAATGTCGTGGCCTAGTTGGGCCAAGGCTTAAGCATTTTTTTCTTTTCTAATTTTGGTTTTTTTTGTTAATTCATTTTTTTCCTTTTTGAACATTATTATTATTTTCAAAATTGTTCAAACTTTTGAAAAAAGATTGGAATACCAAACGGTGTTCTTATTTTCAAATATTGTTTACAACTTAAAAAATCTCTAGATTTCAAAAAGCTATCATATTTTTGAATATTTTAAATTATTCATAATTTGTTTTGGACTAAGTGTTCAACTTTGTAAAATTTCCATATACATTTAGTTATTGGTAACGACAGAAATTGCAAACAACAGAAGCATTAAGATTAGAAAAAAAACTATATGCTCATGGATGCACCCGGCCTGGAGGTTTTTTTTGGACTATGGATAAATGACCCAAACTTCTTGCATTATCCTGGCACAGACATATGAGGCATTCATGTCTGGTTTGGATGTGGCACGTCTGGCCATTTGCCGGTCCTTTTTGATCGAGAAAACTCCAGAAAATGTAAAACTTGTCAAAAATCCAAACAACTTGACATGATGCCTTGAATTGGTCATAGAAATTAGTGGGAAAAAATTGGCGCCATTCGACGGATGTCGAAACCCTGCGTGCTTTCAAATGGACCCTTTTGGTCTATTCGAATACTCTTTGTTGAACATGGTTTATTTTTAGACATCCTTGAAATGACCTCGACTTTTGCAAGAAGGTGAGCATGCCCATGGTAGGCATTTCATGCTTGAAGGACTTTCAACACCATATGCAAGTTGCGATATGTCTGCAATTTATCAGTCTTCTTTAACCAACAAAATGTAAAACTTGTCGAAAACTCAAATAACTTGGCTTGGTGCATTAATTGGTCATACAAGGCCATGAATATTTTCGAATAATTTAAGGAATGTCGAGAAACTAGGTCCTCCCAAATAGACCCTTCTTGCCTATCTGAACACTCTCAGTAGAACATGGTGTTTTTTTTGGAAATCTGGGACTCATCCCATCTTTTGCAAGCAGGTGGGGATGCACATGTTAGGCATCCATGCCTGACTTGAATGACTTCCGGCACCGTATACACATTGCAACACGTACTACCATTTATCGGCCTTTTTTTAACCAAGAAAACTCCAGAAAATACAAAAGTTGTAAAAAGTTAGGGCCATTTGAACGATTTTCAACACTGTATGCAAGTTGCGACACGTCCCGCCATTTATCGGCCTTTTTCACTGAGAAAACTCTAGAAAATGCAAAATTTGTTGAAAACCAAAACAACTTGGCATGGTGTCTTGAATTGGTCATAGAAGTCATTGAAAAATTGGGCTCATCTAAGGAATGCCGAAAAACAACGTGCTTTAAAAATTTTGTTCGCTCTTTTTAAATGATGTTCTTTTTCAAAATTCTGAGCAATTTTGAAAGACACACACATTTTTTTTGAAATTTTTGTACAACTTTCTAAAATGTGAATATTTGTATTTTGTGTTTAAAAAACATTTTTTGAAATCTTGAGCAAATTTTTAACGCGAGCATTTGTTGAAAAGGAAAAAACAAAAAAAAGGAAAAATTAAAATATGAAAAACAAACAAATAGTGAATAAAAAAATAATAGTGGGAAAAAATGCTGGTTCGCTACAGTAAACTGGGCGCTGATGGATAGTTCTTATAGTTCGTGTTTCCAAGTTAGATATTGAAGCCCATCAGCTCGTGTGGCTAGCGGCGAGTGGTTAGCAGCAAGAGTTACACCGTTTGATACCTCGCATTGCCGTTCTTTTCTCGATGATTTTTTCCCTATTCTAGGGCGCGACAATGAGTCGGTCTTGTCGGGCTGCACTACCTAGTTAGCAGTAGCGCTCTTGATGGAAAAACGCTGCTGATAGAGGTAAGTAGCAGTAGCGTTTCTTCTGAAAAGCGTTACTGCTTTGTTTTCCTGTTTGTTTAATTGCAGCTTATTTTTGCTAAATTTGTATATGTTTTATATACAGTACTTTCATCATATGATTTTATGACCATGATTAGTTAGTATATACAACAGTGTGCGAAATGAAGGTGCAAGAGTTACACCGTTTGATACCTCGCATTGCCGTTCTTTTCTCGATGATTTTTTCCCTATTCTAGGGCGCGACAATGAGTCGGTCTTGTCGGGCTGCACTACCTAGTTAGCAGTAGCGCTCTTGATGGAAAAACGCTGCTGATAGAGGTAAGTAGCAGTAGCGTTTCTTCTGAAAAGCGTTACTGCTTTGTTTTCCTGTTTGTTTAATTGCAGCTTATTTTTGCTAAATTTGCATATGTTTTATATACAGTACTTTCATCATATGATTTTATGACCATGATTAGTTATATATACAACAGTGTGCGAAATGAAGGTGGATTAGGTTCAAGTGGAGGTAACATGTGGTGCATTTCACGCACTGTTGTATATACTAAGGTGGATTAGGTTCAAGTGGAAGCAACATGTGGTGCATGGTGCACCACTTGAATCTAACCCGCCTACACAAGTTATCTAATCATCATCATAGTCATTACGACCAACACTAGCTATTTAATCCTCATAGTCATAGTGTAGCACATCATCATCTTCAAACTCATTCTAGCTAGCTAATCACCACCAACACTAGCTACAGTAGCTATCTAATCACCACCAACACTAGCTAATAATAATCATCATAGTCATTACCACCAACACTAGCTATTTAATCATCAGTCATTGCTACATCTTTGATACGTCTCCGTCGTATCTACTTTTACAAACACTTTTGCCCTTGTTTTGAACTCTAACTTGCATGATTTGAATGGAACTAACCCGGACTGGCGTTGTTTTCAGTAGAATTGCCATGGTGTTATTTTTATGCAGAAATAGAAGTTCTTGGAATGACCTGAAACTCCATGGAGAATATTTTTGAAATTATTAAAAAATACTGGCGAAAGAATCAAGGTCAGGGGCCCACACCCTGTCCACGAGGGTGGGGGCGCGCCCCCTGCCTCGTGGGCCCCCTGGTACTCCATCGACCTCAACTCCAACTCCATATATTCACGTTCGGGGAGAAAAAAATCAGAGAGAAGGATTCATTGCGTTTTACGATACGGAGCCGCCGCCAAGTCCTAATCTCTCTTGGGAGGGCTGATTTGGAGTCCTTTTGGGGCTCCGGAGAGGGGATTCCGTAGCCGTCGTCATCATCAACCATCCTCCATCACCAATTTCATTATGCTCACCGCCGTGTGTGAGTAATTCCAGCATAGGCTTGTTGGATGGTGATGGGTTGGATGAGATTTACCATGTAATCGAGTTAGTTTTGTTAGGGTTTGATCCCTAGTATCTATTATGTTCTAAGATTGATGTTGCTATGACTTTGCTATGCTTAATGCTTGTCACTGAGGCCCGAGTGCCATGATTTCAGATCTGAACCTATTATGTTTTCATGAATATATGTGAGTTCTTGATCCTATCTTGCAAGTCAATAGTCACCTACTATGTGTTATGATTCGGCAACCCCGAAGTGACAATAAACACTCTCGGTGATGATCGTAGTTTGAGGAGTTCATGTATTTGCTAAGTGTTAATGCTTTGGTCCGGTACTCTATTAAAAGGAGGCCTTAATATCCCTTAGTTTCCAATAGGACCCCGCTGCCACGGGAGGGTAGGACAAAAGATGTCATGCAAGTTCTTTTTCATAAGCACATATGACTATATTCAGAATACATGCCTATATTACATTGATGAACTGGAGCTAGTTCTGTGTCACCCTATGTTATAACTGTTGCATGAGGAATCGCATCCGACATAATTATCCATCAATGATCCAATGCCTACGAGATTTTCACATATTGATCTATGCTTAGTTACTTTACCGTTGCCACTGTTACAATTACTACAAAACTGCTACTGTTACTTTTGACACTGTTACCGTTACTTCCATACTACTTTGCTACTAAATACTTTGCTGCATATATTAAGTTATCCAGGTGTGGTTGAATTGACAACTCAACTGCTAATACTTGAGAATATTCTTTGGCTCCCCTTGTGTCGAATCAATAAATTTGGGTTGAATACTCTACCCTCGAAAACTATTGCGATCCCCTATACTTGTGGGTTATCAAGACTATTTTCCTGCGCCGTTGCCAGGGAGCATAGCTCTATTCTTTGAGTCACTTGGGATTTATATCTGCCGATCACTATGAGGAACTTAAAAGATGAAAGAACTAAGATTTTTCCCTCAACTACGAGGGGAGTTAAGGAACTGCCATCTAGCTCTGCACTTGATTCACCATCTGTTTTGAGTAAACTTGCGACACCTAAACCTGCTTCTGCTATTAATTTTGATATGTCGCATGTTATTGATGATGCCACTTCTGCTATGCATGATGCTTATGATGAAACTACTTCTATGCTTGATAATACTGTGCCATTAGGTGAATTTCTTGATGAATAACTTGCTAGGGCTAGAGAGGATGAAATTATTGAAACTGATAATATTGATGAAAGTGATGGTGAAGATTCTCCCCCTAGATATGAATTGCCTGTTGTGCCTGAGGGTTATGTTATGGATGAAGAAACTGCTAGAGATTTTCTTACTTGCAATGATAGATCTGATCTTAAGAAATTATTAGCTAAGTTGAAAGAAAAAAAATCTTTGAATGCTATAATGAAATATGACCCTGCTTTGGCTACTTCACCTATTTGTGTTACTGATAAGGATTATGATTTCTCTGTCGATCCTGAGATAATTTGGTTGAATCTGATCCTTTTTATGTAGTAATTTCAAAAAAAATCCTACGCACGCAAGATCATGGTGATGCATAGCAACGAGAGAGGAGAGTGTCATCCACGTACCCTCGTAGACCGTAAGCGGAAGCGTTATGACAACGCGGTTGATGTAGTCGTATGTCTTCACGATCGATCGATCCTAGTACCGAACGTACGACACCTCCACGATCTGCACACGTTCAGCTCGGTGATGTCCCACGAACTCACAATCCAGTAGAGCTTTGAGGGAGAGTTCCGTTAGCACGACGGTGTGATGACGGTGTTGATGAAGCTACCGACGCAGGGCTTCGCCTAAGCACCACTACGATATGACCGAGGTGGATTATGGTGGAGGGGGGCACCGCACACGGATAAAAGATCAATGATCAACTTGTGTGTCTTGGGGTGCCCCCCGCCCCCTATATAAAGGAGCTAGGGAAGGCGGCCGACCAGGAAGAGGGCGCGCCAAGGGGCTCCTCCTTTCCTAGTAGGAGTAGGATACGGGGGAAGGAGGAGAGAGGGGGGAAGGAAAGGGGGTGCTGAGGGAGTCCTGGATTAGGGGGTCCTCGGACAGCCGGACTATATACTTTGGCCGGACTGTTGGACTATGAAGATACAAGATTGAAGACTTCGTCCCATGTCCGGGTGGACTCTCCTTTGCATG
The DNA here is from genome assembly GCF_002162155.2 of Triticum dicoccoides. NCBI lineage: Eukaryota > Viridiplantae > Streptophyta > Magnoliopsida > Poales > Poaceae > Triticum > Triticum dicoccoides. The sequence goes on along the minus strand of NC_041389.1, from coordinate 444,422,376 downwards.
GAAGGCAAGCTTGGCAATTCAGATATGTAGATCTCCTTCTCTGTAACCGACTCTGTGTAACCCTAGCCCCCTCCGATGTCTATATAAACCGGAGGGTTTAGTCCGTAGGACAACAACAATCATAATCATAGGCTAGCTTCTAGGGTTTAGCCTCTACGATCTCGTGGTAGATCAACTCTTGTAATACTCATATCATCAGGATCAATCAAGCAGGAAGTAGGGTATTACCTCCATCGAGAGGGCCCGAACCTGGGTAAACATTGTGTCCCCCGCCTCCTGTTACCATTAGTCTTAGACGCACAGTTCGGGACCCCCTACCCGAGATCCGCCGGTTTTGACACCGACATTGGTGCTTTCATTGAGAGTTCCACTGTATCGTCACGATAAGGCTTGATGGCTCCTTCAATCATCTTCAATGATGCGGTCCAGGGCGAGGTTTTCCTCCTCGGACAGATCTTCATATTCGGCGGCTTCGTACTGCGGGCCAACTCGCTTGGCCATCTGGAGCAGATCAATAGCTACGCCCCTGGCCATTAGGTCAGGTTTGGAAGCTTGAACTATACTGCCGACACCCGTGGAGACTTGATCTTCGACGGATTTAAGCCCATGTCAGGTGCGCCGAACAGTCACGACGAGCATGACTTGGATCTGCCATTGGACGGTGTTCGGGAGATCACACCTGCGGCTGCCCCAGCTCTCAATCCGGAGCAGATCATGCCATCCGACGACAGGTGGATGGACCCCGCCACAGAGGCCGCACACTCAGTGGCAATAGAGCCGAACACAGACTTCACCTCCTATGAGGCCTGTGTCATTGGACCCTCGGACTCGTCTTCGGCCATAGGCTCCGAACCGCGTGCATCCGTGCCTATCGAATCTGATTGGGCACCGATCATGGAGTTTACCTCCACGGATATCTTTTAGCACTCACCCTTGGGCGACGTGCTAAATTCATTGAAGTCTCTCTCTCTCTGTCAGGAGACTCTTGGACAAACTATGTCCGGCTTGAGTGGGAAGCAGATGACGAAGAAATTCATTCCCCACCCATCACCCACTTGATAGCCACTGTCGATGACTTAACCGGCACGCTTGACTTCGACTCCGAAGACATCGACGGTATGGACGACGATGCAGGAGAAAAACAGGAACCACCGCCTAAAGGGCGCTGGACAGCCACCTCATCATATGATATATACATGGTGGATACACCCAAAGAAAATAACGGCGAGAAACTGGAGGATGCAACAGATGGTAACCCCCTTGAGAAGCAACCAAAGCGACGACGTCGATGCCGCTCCAAATCCCACCTCAGCAAAAACAACGATAACAACGCAAGAAAGAATAATACTCCGGTCGAATCCAAAGGAAACAACGACCCCATGGACCCAGCGATGGAGCAGGATGAGCCAGGGGACGGTGAACATAACCCGGAGCCGATGTCCGATCATGGCGATGCCGAGGGTAAAACTCATCAACCTGTCTCCAGAGAGGAGAACAGTCCGGACGACGATGCACACATCATCCCGGGAAGGCACTTGGAACAAGAGAACCTCCATAGAAGGCTTATTGCCACTGCGAGGAGCTTGAAGAAGCAGAAGCAAAGGCTTAAGGCCGCGCAGGATACGCTCAACCGCAGATGGAACAAAGTGCTTAACACTGAAGAAAAATACGGTGGCGATCCCCACACAAAGAGCTGTCCAAAGCGCAAGCTGCTGACCGAATTCGTCGATGAGGCTATAGAGCCCATTCAGCCGAAAAATAAAACAACCAATCAGCCGGACCGACCACCCCGTGGCCGCGATAGAGCGACTAATGATGCCGCACATAAGTCAGCACACGATTTACGTGAGCACCTGGACAAAAAAGTCGGTATGCCCAGGTCCATTTATGGATCTAGGAAGCGCGCTCCGGCACAGGATCATGGCCGCCCAAACGACTATACCGACCGAATAACAGCTCGGAATCAAGACCGAACACTATAACTGTCAGAAGAGTGTCATGACACATCCAAATACAGGGGTGCCGCACACCCCATGTGCTTCACCGATGAGGTGCTGGATCATGAATTTTCAGAGGGATTCAAACCCGTGAACATAGAGGCATACGACGGAACGACAGACCCTGGGGTCTGGATTGAGGACTTTATCCTTCACATCCACATGGCGCGCGGAGATGATCTCCACGCCTTCAAATACCTACCCCTCAAGTTGAAAGGACCAGCTTGGCACTGGTTGAAAAGCCTCCCTGAAAACTCAATTGAAAGTTGGGAAGAGCTTGAGGATGCTTTTAGGGCGAATTTTCAAGGGACCTATGTCCAACCTCCGGATGTAGACGATTTAAATCACATAATTCGACTGCCCGGAGAGTCAGCCCGAAAGCTTTGGAACGGATTTCTCACTAAAAAGAATCAAATCATCGACTGCCCGGATGCTGAAGCCTTAGCGGCTTTCAAGCATAGTGTCCTGGATGAATGGCTTGCCAGACACCTCGGCCAGGAAAAGCCGAGGACAATGGCCGCCCTAACAAGCCTTATGACCCGCTTTTGTGCGGGCGAGGACAGTTGGTTGGCCCGTAGCGGCACGAGTGACCCAGGCACATCCGAAGTCAGGGATGGCAATGGGAAGCTGCGACACAATAAAAACAAGCGTCAAAACAATGAAGACAACCCGGATAACACGGCGGTCAACGCCGGATTCAGAGGCTCTCGACCCGGTCAACGGAAAAAGCCATTCAAAGGCAGCAAAGATGGACCGTCCAGCCTAAACAAGATTCTAGACAGATTATGTCAGATTCATGGCACCCCCAAAAAACCTGCAAATCACACCAACAGAGAATGCTGGGTTTTCAAGTAGGCCGGCAAGCTAAACGCCGAACACAAAGGGAGGGGGACGCCAAGTGAAGACGAGGATGAGCCTCGCCAGCCGAACACTAGGGGACAGAAAAAATTCCCACCAGAAGTCAAAACAGTGAACATGATTTACACAACTCACATACCAAAGAGGAGGCGCAAACGCGCACTCCGAGACGTATACGCTGTAGAGCCCGTCTCCCCCAAGTTCAATCCTTGGTCGGCCTGCCCGATCACTTTTGATCGTAGGGATCATCCGACTAGTATCCGGCACGAAGGATCGGTTGCCTTGGTGCTCGATCCAATAATTGACGGATACCATCTCATCCAAGTCCTTATGGACGGCGGCAGTAGTCTTAATCTAATATATCAGGACATTGTCCGCAAAATGGGGATAGACCTGTCAAGAATCATCCAAAGCAATACTACCTTTAAAGGAGTAATACCAGGCATAGAGGCCTGCTACACGGGCTCGCTAGTACTAGAGGTTGTATTCTGTTCTCCCGAAAACTTCAGAAGCGAAGAATTAATCTTCGACATCGCTCCATTCCGAAGCGGCTATCACGCACTACGCGGAAGAACGACCTTCGCTCGTTTCAATGCAGTACCGCATTACACTTATCTTAAACTTAAGATGCCCGGTCCATGTGGCGTCATCACAGTTAGCGGAAATACAGAGTGTTGCTTACGTGTGGAAGAATATGTGGCGGCTCTGCCGAACACTGAACGGCCTCTCCAACCAGAATAAATGATCGGTCGTCAAGACCACGGACATGGTTAGATGAGTCCGGCGCACCACTAGTTGTAACAGCCCAGATAAACCCGAGCTTGTGTCAATGGACATACCCCCATAGGTGGTGCTAGGGGTTTCCCACATGTAAAAAGGCCCATAGTTCGGCTTGACCCTATTAATCCAATAACAGATTGCATTTTCATGGTTCATTTAGAATAACCAACGTTTCGCACGAAGTCTTTCACCTGGGTTTTTCTTTTTTACAGATGAACATTGTGCTACATCCTTCCAGGATACGGCACAACGGAGAAAAAGGCGCAGACGTGCAACAGGGCCCCGCTCAAAAGTTTCTTTTTAGATTAAGACCCTGTGTAAAACTTTTTTAATGTCTCTTGTTGCTTCACACCCTCCGAGCACTCAACAAAAGCGAGAGGGATGCTGGCGTTATTGGCATTTCATCACGCCAGAACAATGCATGTACCTGGAAATTCAGGGCTCATTATCGAGGGCGTTACTTAGCCCAGTATATGTTATAAAAGTACGAATACCTTAGGGAGTGTTTGGCGTCGTGAGTTTGTCCTTATATGCATCATCTCCGAATCATGTCTTTGGTCAATAGTTGGGTTTGCCCGGCTCCCGTGTTTTGCTACCTTATGTTCCGCTCTATCGGCTAAGGTGGCACCGAGAGAACTACTGCGATTGTGCCCTGGTTCATCTGGATGAGCACCTCAGTAGAGAAAGCTGAAAACTGACTGCCATGATAAAGCGCGAGACTGGTCAACCACTCGATGACTGATACGTCTTCAACGTATCTATAATTTTTGATTGTTCCATGCTATTATATTACCCCTTTTGGATGTTTATGGGCTTTATTTTACACATTTATATCATTTTTGGGACTAACCTACTAATCGGAGGCCCAGCGCGTATTGCTGTTTTTTTGCCCATTTCAGTATTTTGAAGAAAAGGAATATCAAACGGAGTCCAAACGGAATTAAACCTTCGGGAGCATGATTTTTGAAACGAACGTGATACATAGGACTTGGAGTGCAAGCCAAGAAGCAGCCGAGGCGGCCACGAGAGGGTAGGGCGCCCCCCTACAGGGCGCGCCCCCTGTCTCGTGGGCCCCTTGGGCAGCCACTGACGTACTTATTCCTCCTATAAGCCTACGTACCCCGAAAACATCCAGGGAGCCAACGAAACACAATTTCCACCACCGTAACCTTATGTATCCGCGAGATCCCATCTTGGAGCCTTCGCCAGCATTCTGCCGGAGGGGGAATCGACCATGGAGGGCTTCTACATCAACACCATAGCCCCTCCGATGAGTTGTGAGTAGTTTACCACAGACCTACGGGTCCATAATTATTAGCTAGATGGCTTCTTCTCTCTTTTTGGATCTCAATACAATGTTCTCCCCCTCTCTTGTGGAGATCTATTTGATGTAAACTCTTTTTGCGGCATGTTTGTCGAGATCCGATGAATTGTGGGTTTGTGATCAAGTTTATCTATGAGAAATATTTGAATCTCCTCTGAATTCTTTTATGTATGATTGAGTTATCTTTGCAACTCTCTTCGAATTATCAGTTTGGTTTGGCCTACTAGATTGATCTTTCTTGCCATGGGAGAAGTGCTTAGCTTTGGGTTCAATCTTGCGGTGTCCTTACCCAGTGACAGCAGGGGTTGCAAGGCACGTATTGTATTGTTGCCATCGAGGATAAAAAGATGGGGTTTATATCATATTGCATGAGTTTATCCCTCTACATCATGTCATCTTGCTTAAGGCGTTACTCTGTTCTTATGAACTTAATACTCTAGATGCAGGCAGGAGTCGGTTGATGTGTGGAGTAATAGTAGTAGATGCAGGCAGGAGTCGGTCTACTTGTTGCGGACGTGATGCCTATATACATGATCATGCCTAGATAATCTCATAATTATTCGCTTTTCTATCAATTGCTCGACAGTAATTTGTTCACCCACCGTAATACTTATGCTATCTTGAGAGAAGCCTCTAGTGAAACCTATGGCCCCCGGGTCTATCTCTTATCATATTTGCTTCCAATCTAATTTTATTTGCATCTTTACTTTTTGCATCTATATTACAAAATACCAAAAATATATTTATCTTATCATACTATCTCTATTAGATCTCACTTTCGCAAGTGGCTGTGAAGGGATTGACAACCCCTTTATTGCGTTGGTTGCGAGTTCTTTGTTTGTTTGTGTAGGTGCGTGGGACTTTTGAGGATCCTCCTACTGGATTGATACCTTGGTTCTCAAAAACTGAGGGAAATACTTACGCTACTATTGCTGCATCACCCTTTCCTCTTCAAGGAAAACCAACGCAAGCTCAAGACATAGCAATTACTCAACGGAATCTTCGCAATTCCTCCGCATTAACAAAGGACCGGTTTCCTGGTCATGTACGCACACGCACCGTATTCAGATGAACGCGGAAGTACTAGGGGCTATATAGTAGCCCCACCGTCAAACTCCTATGGCTAAGTGAAAGTGTTAAAGCTATATAGTCCGATTGCCTTGTTTGGATCAAGTGTGATTACGCGCTTTTCCAAACACCCCCGCATTACATGCGTGGGGGCTAAGCCAACAACTGCAAACTTTCAGGTTATATACATGCATAAATGGCCGCACAGGAGGCACTATAATACTTTCGGGCAAAAGTATAAACACAACCTTTGTAATCAAAATAGCATTGTTTTTACAATTCAGATACATGTCACTCGAACATGGTACTCTTCGAGCACTGAGCCTCTATTAAACGGGCGCCTTCTAGGACTTCTTCAAAATAGTGCTCGGCCGGGTCCTGGCCACTCGCCGGACCCCGAGTTGTAATAGCGGTGGCCTCCATCCCTGCCCAATATGTTTTAACATGGGCAAGAGCCATCCATGCAGCCTCTATGCATGCCGACCTCTTCACAACGTCGATATGCGACACATCACCAAGGAATCATTGCACTAAACCAAAATAACTGTCCGTCCTTGGTCCCTTCGGCCAAAGATGATCCACGACAGACCTCATAGCAAGCCCGAACAACCTATAGAGCTTGGCACACTTTGCCATTTGTTAGTTCAACGGCAGCGGATGCGTCGGAGCACTGAACTGCGACCAGAACAACCTTTCCACCTCATGATATTTCTGATCTTTGAAAAACTCAGTCGCGTCAGCAGCACTCTTTGCCAAGTCCAAATACGCGTCTGCAACACTCCATAATTGATCCGGAGGGGCATACTTCGGATCTCCGAACTTCATCCGCAACAAAAAGGGCCTCCCAGCCGTGATATCTTCGGCTTGACAAAGCTCCTCCCTTGTCGCTCTAATTTCAGAGCGAGTTTCCTTGGCTGCTTCCAAGGCCTTCTTCAGGTCAGCCGCTTTCGCTTGGCTTTCCTTTTCAAGGAGCTCATATCAGCCGGCGGCATCTTTCAGCTCAACAGCCATCTTGGCTATTTTATCTTCGCTCTGGCGATGAGCAGCCTGCTTGGCTCTTAACTCTTTGGCCGCCTTTAGGGCGGCCGCATCACTTATGGCTTGTTCCTTGGCTCGGGCAAGTTCCCACCAAAGGGTCTCCACGGCAGCAGCTCCATCTGCAGTCACATCATATTATAGATACTAGCATCATGATCCTCTTAATATTTGCTGACCACCCGAAAATACATACCATGTGCCTCGTCAAGCCGCATGTTCACAAGCGCGATGTCGGCATCCGCCACGTCAAGCTGCCGCCTCAGCTCGGCAATATCAGCAATCCGGCCAGCTGCCGGACCCTCAGCCGCCTGCACATAAAGGCAACGCAATCATTACCTGGGACTTTGATCCTCTGTTTGCTGCCTCTGGACGGCAACCAGAGTCTCAGGGGCTACTATCTATACAGAGCATGTCTAGCGTGTGCGGTACTATCAAGAATACATATATGTTACCTTGCGAACCTCAAAGCCTCTCAGTAGGCTCGCAAAAGCTTCATTCAACCCATTTTTGGCGGATCAAATCCTCTCAACCACCATGCCCATTAAGGTATGACGCACCTCTTAGATAGCCGCTTGCTCTAGAAGACCCATCAGTGTGTCCGGTTGTGCACCGGACAGTCCTGGACTCTTTCTATTGCTCTCCTTAGGAGCCGAATACTCTGGACTTCGGGAGGCCGAAGAGTTACCTTCTGGCCTTGGTGGATCAGGAGAAATCCTCCGTGACGACACCTCGGGGTCGTCCGCCTCATGAGGCGGGAAGGCAGGAGGAGGCGTTTCACTCTCCATCATCTCCGGAAGAAGATCCGCCGAAGACGAACTCTGTTGAGAAGGGCTACGAGCCGGACTGCAAGATATATGTCTCGGTTATTGTTCTCAGAGATGAAGCAGGATATATTTACCAAAGTACTTGTGTTCACTTACAACTCGGTTGAGGGCTGGCCCCCTTGCGGGCGCTGTGTGGTAAGAACGCCCTCCGGGGCAGGCCCCCTTGGCGAAGGTATCTTCCCTCGTTTGGAAACCTCCATTTCCAAGTCTTCAGAGCCGGCCCTTTTCTTCCCTTGGGGAGAGGGGATTCTAGATTCACCTCCCCGATTATCCTCCTTCGCGGAGACACTAATTCCCCCAATTTGGATGTGTAATGTGTGAAGCCCACTTTTGGCTTCTTTATTCATCCCTTCATCTTCTCCTGATGGCACTTGATAAGGTGCATGCTTAAGCATCCTGGTTAGTACAGGATCCGGTGAGCCTTCGGGAAGGGGGGCCGAACACCTGATCCTCTCCGCCTTTCTTATCCAGTCCTAGCCGAGAGCAATTTTTCAGAATGATGTTGTGAAGAATAAAAAGACAGCATGTTCGGTCGCGGAATTACTTACTTGGGTATCTGGACGGTTGCAGTTGAGACCCGCATCCTCGGTGGTGTCCGGACACTTTATTCGTGATCCGAAGAACAATCCATACATCTCTTCGAGCGTCACGCCGAAGAATTGTTGAATAGTTCACGGTCCTTCCGGGTTGAACTCCCACATACAGAGAGATCGACATTGGCATGGCAGGATCCGGCGAACTAGCATAACTTGCATTACCTTGACAAGACTGACATCCCTCTTGAGGAGATCTCGGATGCGGCTTTGCAATGTCAGCACGTCATTAAGTGGCCCCCAGTCCAGTCCCTTGTTGGCACATGATGCCAGTTGGGGCGGAGGGCCTGAGCGGAAGGCGGGGGCGGCCGCCCGCTTTGTACCTCGGGGAGCTGTGATGTAAAACCACTCCCGTTGCCATAAGTCGAATACCTCCGAGAAGGAACCCTTTGGCCATAGGGCGGCGCCTTCGCTTATTATAGCGCATCCGCACTCTACATGTCGCCCATAAATCATCTTCGGCTTCACATTGAAGGTGTTGAGCCATAAGCCGAAGTGTGGGATGATGCGGAGGAAGGCCTCACACACGACGATAAACGACGAGATGTGAAGGATGGAATCCGGAGCTAGATCATGGAAATTTAGTCCGTAATAGAACACGAGCCCTCTCACAAGAGATCAAGACTAAAACCTAGCCCTCGGAGGAAGTGGGAAACAAATACGACACTCTCGTTGGGTTCGGGAGTGGGGATGACCTGCCCTTGAGCAGGCAGCCTGTGCGGGATTTCGGCGGTGTGATACCTGGCCTCCCTAAGCTTCTTGATGTCCTCCTCTGTAACAGAGGAGGCCATCCACCAGCCTTGAAGGTTGGATCCGGACATGGTTGAAGGTCCAAAGCGCTTAGCCTGAGCCTTGGGTGTTGGAACTCGAGGTGGGGGAAGGGAAGGATCGAGCGTGGAAAGAAATGGATATGCCTTGGCCCCTTTATAAAGAGGGAAAATATCAAGCGTCCTCCGCGTGGCCGTTTGGAACTTGCCTAAAATCGAGGAGTCATACTAACAAGCGCGGTTGGGTTACCCACACACGTATTGATGAGAATCTCGTGATAAGGGGAACACGATCTCTGCTTCGACAAGACGTGCCAATAAAACCGCCTCGCAACGCGTGTAGTGGCAGGCTGGGAAAAACGGTTCGTAATGACCGGACCTCAGCGTGATGTCACACTATGAAAAGTTGTCAGCAGATTAGATTTGTGGAATATTGTACTCTCTACGGTGGTATGTGGAATTTGTTTTGCAGAGCCGGACACGATCCTTGCGTTCAAAATCTTCTATGGAGTATTCGGAGAAGGAACCCGCCTTGCAATGCCGAAGACAATCTGTGTGCCGGACTCATCATCATTGAAGCCTAGTTCAGGGGCTACTGAGGGAGTCCTGGATTAGGGGGTCCTCGGACAACCAGACTATATACTTGGCCGGACTGTTGGACTATGAAGATACAAGATTGAAGACTTCGTCCCGTGTCCGGGTGGGACTCTCCTTTGCGTGGAAGGCAAGCTTGGCAATTCAGATATGTAGATCTCCTTCTCTATAACTGACTCTGTGTAACCCTAGCCCCCTCCGGTGTCTATATAAACCGGAGGGTTTAGTCCGTAGGACAACAACAATCATAATCATAGGCTAGCTTCTAGGGTTTAGCCTCTACGATCTCGTGGTAGATCAACTCTTGTAATACTCATATCATCAAGATCAATCAAGCATGAAGTAGGGTATTACCTCCATCGAGAGGGCCCGGACCTAGGTAAACATTGTGTCCCCCGCCTCCTGTTACCATTAGTCTTAGATGCACAGTTCGGGACCCCCTACCTGAGATCCGCCGGTTTTGACACTGACAGGCCCCGCCCCCCTCCTTGTCCAATTCGGACTAGAGGGGGGAGGGGGCGCGCGGCCCTACCTTGGCCGCCCCTCCTCTTCTCCACTAAGGCCCATAAGTCCCATTATACTCCCCGGGGGGTTCCGGTAACCCCCCGGTACTCCGGTATATGCCTGAACTTGCCCGGAACAGTTCCGAAGTACAAACATAGTCATCCAATATATCGATCTTTATGTCTCAACCATTTTGAGACACCTCGTCATGTCCGTGATCGTATCCGGGACTCCGAAATACCTTCGGTACATCAAAACACATAAACTCATAATACCGAGCGTCACCGAGCGTTAAGTGTGCGGACCCTACGGGTTCGAGAACTATGTAGACATGATAATCCCCAAGTGCAGGGAATCATCGTAGCAATTCCCAAAGGTGGAAGTGATAAGTATGGAGTGTCGAACCCACAAGGAGCCAAAGCTAAGATCAATATTCTCTCAAGCCCTATCTGCCACTGACACGACTCTACGTGCACCGAACGTTTGCTTCCAACTAGAAACAAGAAATAAAACTGTGTTGTGGGTATAAAGAGGATAACTTTGTATGATATCGGAGACCAAAAATATAAAAGTAGGTGCTGTTATCATAAAGTTAGAATATATTACTAAATAATATAAATAGCGAGTGTGGAATAATGATGGATCGGTGTGCGGAATTGTCCTAGGCAATTGTTAACAAGACCGATAGTCGTCATTGCAATTTCATATGAGGGAGAGGCATAAGCTAACATACTTTCTCTACTTGGATCATATGCACTTATGATTGGAACTCTAGCAAGCGCCCGCAACTACTAAAGATCATTAAGGTAAAACCCAACCATAGCATTAAAGCATCAAGTCCTCTTTATTCCCATACGCAACAACCCCCTTACTCGGGTTTGTGTTTCAGTCACTCACCAACCCACTATAAGCGAATCATGAACGTATTGCAACACCCTACAACGGGAATCCCTCACGCTTGCGCGACACGGAGGGCACCATAGGACAGCACCAAAATAAAACATACAACTCGTACCAATCTAGACCATCAATCAACCCAAGGACAAAAGATATCTACTCAAAACATCATAGGATGGCAACACATCATTGGATCATAATATGTGGCATAAAGTACCATGTTCAAGTAGGGATTACAGCGGGGTGCGGGAGAGTGGACCACGTAAAAGAGATGAGGATGGTGATGATGATGGTGATGTTGATGAAGACGATCACTGCGGTGATGATTCCCCTCCCGATGGCACTCCGGTGCCAACAAGAGAGAGGAAGAGAGGTTCTCCCCCTTGTGCTTCCTCCTCCATGGCTTTCCCCCTCTAGTCCTTGGCCTTCATGGTGATGATGGCCCCTCCGTGATCCTCCTCCATGGCCTTCGGTGATGATGGCCCCTCCGGCAGGGTGCCAGAGAGGGCCTAGATCGATTTCTCGTGGCTACAGAGGCTTGCGGTGGCGGAACTTCCGATCTAGGTTATTTCCCGAAGGTTTCTGTATTTATAGAAATTTTTGGCGTAGGTTTCAGGGGGGTCTCCGGGCTGTCCACGAGATAGGGGGGCGTGCCCTATGGGGGTGGACGCGCCCCCCACTCTCGTGGGCAGCCCGGGACTCTTCTGGCCCAACTCCAATGCTCCGTGGTCTTCGTTTGGTCCATAAAAAATCATCAAAAATTGGCACGTCAATTGGATTCCGTTTGGTATTCCTTTTCTGTAAAACTCAAAAACAAGGAGAAAACAAAAACTGGCACTGGGCTCTAGGTTAGTAGGTTAGTCCCAAAAATCATATAAAATGGCATATAAATGCATATAAAACATCAAAGATGGATAATATAATAGCATGAATACTTCATAAATTATAGATACGTTGGAGACGTATCAAGACATGACCGTGACACGTCTCCGGTCAATAACCAATAGCGGAACATGGATGCTCATATTGGCTCCTACATATTCTACGAAGATCTTTATCGGTCAAACCGCATAACAACATACGTTGTTCCCTTTGTCATCGGTATGTTACTTGCCCGAGATTCGATCGTTGGTATCTCAATACCTAGCTCAATCTCGTTACCGGCAAGTCTCTTTACTCGTTCCATAATGCATCATCCTGCAACTAACTCATTAGTTACATTGCTTGCAAGGCTTATAGTGATGTGCATTACCAAGAGGGCCAAGAGATACCTCTTCGACAATCGCAGTGACAAATCCTAATCTCGATCTATGCCAACTCAACAAGTACCATCGCTAACACCTGTAGAGCACCTTTATAATCACCCAGTTACGTTGTGACATTTGGTAGCACATAAAGTGTTCCTCCGGTAATCGGGAGTTGCATAATCTCATAGTCATAGGAACATGTATAAGTTATGAAGAAAGCAATAGCAGTAAACTAAAACGATCAAGTGCTAAGCTAACGAAATGGGTCAAGTCAATCACATCATTCTCCTAATGATGTGATCCCATTTATCAAATGACAACTCATGTCTATGGTTAGGAAACCTTAACCATCTTTGATCAACGAGCTAGTCAAGTAGAGGCATACTAGTGACACTATATTGTCTATGTATTCACACATGTATTATGTTTCCGGTTAATACAATTCTAGCATGAATAGTAAACATTTATCATGAAATAAGGAAATAAATAATAACTTTATTATTGCCTCTAGGGCATATTTCCTTCACTAACTAAGTTAAATGATATAGCCACCCTATTCACTAATGATGAGAAAACTCGTTACTACTATATCCTTAAATTATTTCCGTTCTCATTAAAGGGTGATGCTAAAACATGGTTTAATTCTCTTGATCCTGGTTGTGCGCATAGTCCCCAGGATATGATTTATTACTTCTCTGCTAAATATTTCCCCGCTCATAAGAAACAAGCTGCTTTAAGGGAAATATATAATTTTGTGCAAATTGAAGAAGAGAGTCTCCCGCAAGCTTGGGGGAGGCTTCTCCAATTACTTAATGCTTTGCCTAATCATCCTCTCAAGAAAAATTGAAATACTTGATATCTTTTATAATGGACTGACCGATGCTTCCAGAGACCACCTGGATAGTTGTGCTGGTTGTGTTTTCAGGGAAAGAACTATTGATCAAGCTAAATTCTAATGAATAATATGTTGACTAATGAAAATAATTGGACACTTCCTGAACCAACTCCTAAGCCAACTCCGAAGAAAAGAGGTGTTCTATTTCTCATTCCTGAGGATATGCAAGAGGCAAAGAAATCTATGAAAGAAAAGGGTATTAAAGCTGAAGATGTTAAGAATTTACCTCATGTTGAAGAAATACATGGCCTTAATTTACCACCTATTGAAGAAATACATGGTCTTGATAACCTGACACAGGTAGTAAAGGTAAATTCTCTCTATAGATTTGATGAAGGTGATATTCCTCGTTATAAGTCTGCTAGCCAATGCCTAGATGAGTTTGATAATTTTATTGTTAAACAAGAAAACTTCAATGCTTATGTTGGTAGACAATTGAAAAGAAATGCTTATATGATTGAACACTTGAGTGATTTTATGTCTAGAGTTAAAGGTGAACTTAAACTCATTAGTAAACATGCTTCTATGGTTACCACTCAAGTAGAACAAGTGCTTAAAGCACAAAATGATTTGCTCAATGAATTAAATGATAAGAAAAATGATAATGATGTTAGTGTTTTGACTAGAGGGGGTAAAATGACTCAGGAACCTTTGTGTCCTAAGGGCCACCCTAAGAGAATTGAGCAAGATTCTTAGAGAACTAATGTTGATGCACCTAGTCCTTCTAAAAAGAAGAAAAAGAAAAATGATAGGACTTTGCATGCTTCTAGTTATATCTGGCCATGGGCCGGGCCGGGACGGGCTTGGGCCGGGCCTAAAAAAGCCCACGGCAGAAAATTGAGGCCCAGGCCCTCCCAGGCCCTACCATCGGGCCTACTTTTCAAGTCCAAGCCCGACCCATCTGGTCAAAAGCCCTCAAAAGCCCTTAGGGCTTAGGGACGTGGGCCGGGCCTCTTCCTTAAAATGCCAATATGCCAAGCCAAGCCCGTCCAGGACCTACTGGTAGGCTCAAAACTTAGGCCCAAGCCTGGCCCACGAGCTAGCCCATCGGGCCTAGGCCCTGGATTTTAGGGTCAGGCCTGGGTGGGCCGACAGGGCCAGGCCTGAGATGGCCAGGACTACTTCTAGTGAACCTGTTGTTGACACACCTGAGAATCCCAATGATATTTCTATTTCTGATGCTGAAACACAATCTGGTGATGAACATGAACCTAGTGATAATGTTAATGATGATGTTCATGTTGATGCTCAACCTAGCAATAACAATGATGTAGAGATTGAACCTGCTGTTGATCTTGATAACCCACAATCAAAGAATCAACGTTATGATAAGAGAGACTTCCACTACAAGAAATATGTCAACTAGTGACCTTTTGTCAGTGACCCTGGAAGAATTGGTCATAGATCTATGACCATTTCAGACCAATTGGTCAAAAGCTGTTCGAGGGGCTCCAAACCCTAAACCATTGCGACCATTTTGGTCAGAAAGGTCGTAATTTCCTTACACGAAAAGGTCACAAAGCAAATAGTGCTAGTCCGCTGCCTTATTTCTAGTTGTTAATGACCAATATAGATGGTCATAGCCTTGTAGATTGTGGTGAGTTGTGATGACTAGGCGCCATCTCATCAGTTTTGCCTATGTGTCATGTCCATGTGGCGATTTTTGCCCTAGGTTGTGAAGCAACCTATATTTCTGTTATTCCCAAAATTCCCAAAAAAATCTCATACATTCTTTGGGTCATATCTTCGTCAAATATGTAATAACCTTCCTTGCCTAGTTCAAAAATAATTCAAAAATATTCATTTTCCTATTCTGATCAGAGCAGCACTTTGTGAAGGAAGTACCACTTTGGCATGTCCAAATGGTATCCATTTTCTACAGTGCTTTCCTATGCCCAAATAACCATCCTCCACCAAATGCCAGCTCAATCCATTCATTATTTTGAGCCCAGCTTCAACATTCGTATTTATGTCCAGTGTGGTAGTTTGTAAAGCAAGTGCCACCTAGGCTCCTCCTTTTGAGGTGAAAATTTGTGAAGACGGTCTTCTTAGTAACTGATCATCCTCAGCCAAAACTCACGCCCATTAGCCATGTGCATTTCCCGTACCGCAAATCAAACACTTGGCTGTTAATTCATGTTTGAGCATCGATCGGTCTCCTCGTGAGAATCTTATGTTGTGATTTTCATCCTAGCACCTACCTGGGGAGTGCCCAACCCACTAGACATGCCTAGGCCGCCCAGAACACATGGCAACGCCATGGTCACGCGGTGACCACGCGGCGGGCATGCGAGCTTACGCGCTCTAGAGTTGGGGCCCTCGGCCACCGTCCAAACCTCGATGTCTCGCCATCAAACCATGTATTTCTGATTAAATAGACGCTTATTTACCTAGAAATGATTTTTGGAAAAAATAAAGAGCAAACTATGAGGCAGCTGCAGTTCAAATTTGACCCGCTTCCAACTAAATCGACGGGAATTTGTCTTTTTCACCAGAGGTGGATCAAAATTTTTGACACCCAACCATTTTGTCAATTGTGCATTTTATATGGCCTAGTATTTTATAAAATTGATTAGGTACAATTTTGCAACAATTATTTGGTAGTTCCTTCACAAAAAACCCTCCTTTTGGGCACTTGGAAAATGAAAAATGAATTTTCCGTGCAAAGAAAATGAAAACTTCCTTAGGCAACATTGTTTGGAATTCCAAGATGCACCCTTGTGCACAATATGAGACCATTTGAACAAACTATGCCATGAATGTGACCATAAGATTGATCATTTGGCTTGAAAGCCGTGAATCTTCACGCTTGATAGCTCATTTCTGAGAACACTTTTTTAAAATAATTACCGTATTACAAGTTTATTATTTTTCCTGGAAACTTGGTCACATATAATGACACAATGCGAAGGTTTTCCAATTTTTTTTATTTTTTTTTGAATTTTTTATGCCCGTTTCAAAATGCGGTCAAAACGGCGGGCTTGACCGTTCCTAGCTAGTGGTTGAATCTTGGAATTTTTTTGGTGTTTCTATGATTAAATAGATACTTATGTACCTAGAAATGTTTTTTTGGAAAAAATAAAGAGCAAACTATGAGGCAGCTACAGTTCAAATTTGACCCACTTCCAACTGAATCGACGGGAATTTGTCTTTTTCACCAGAGGTGGATCAAAAAATTTGACACCCAACCATTTTATTAATTGTGCATTATATATGTCCTAGTATTTTATAAAATTGATTAGGTCCATTTTTGCAACAAATATATGGTAGGTCCTTCACAAAAAAATCTTATTTCGGGCACTCAAAAAATGGAAAATGAAATTTCCGTGCAAAGAAAATGAAAACTCTCTCAGGCAACATTGTTTGGAATTACAAAATGCACCCTTGTGCACAATATGAGATCATTTGAACAAACTATGCCATGAATGTGGCCATAAGATTGATCATTTGGCTTGAAAGCCATTGATCTACCATAACATTTGAGCATTTCTGTGATGGCTGATGTTCGACGATGGTGGTGACGATTTGTTGATGCGAGGGGTGTCGAAGCTCTTGGTGTGGGGTAGTGATGCGTGGCGCCGCAGGCTGCCGGGTGGTGGCCACCAGTCATGCACACGAGGATGGTGTCGCAAGGTTGCCGGGGGTTGCAACAGAAGGTGGTGCTGCAAATAGTCACCAATGATGCAACATAGCATCGCTGCAGACCGCGGGTGCTGTGATCCAACATTGTCGGGACCGACGGAGTTGCAATGAAGCATTGTCAGACCGCCAGTGTTGTGATGTAATATCGTAGAGGGTCGCCGGAGTTGCAACGAAGCCTCCCCGAGTTAGTCAATATTGTATAATATTTTTGAAAATGAAATGGTGCCCTTTTGCAGTAAATATTGGATAGGTTATTTACATGGGTGAGAAAACATGTAAGAGAAAAAAAAGAAAAAAAACAATTGCATAAGCTTAATCATCATTGGTGGAAACATGTGTGCCATGGATCGATGACATGGCACAGATCCATATATCCATCCATCCACCCACCCACCCACCCACAGTCCCACACCCACCCGCTGTGTCCCACCCACCCACCCGCTGTGCCCGATGCGAAGAGAGAGAGAGAGAGAGCTCTCCTCCTCCCCTTCCAGATCGCCGCCGCCACCTCCCCTTCCCTCACGCTGCCACCACCATCATCCCTCCCTCCCTTGCGCCGCCCATTCATCCGAGCTTGACGACGCCAGATCCACGCGCCGCCCATCGTTCCCCATCTTCCGCTCCCTCCCTCCACCTCCCGCAACAGATCCAGCGCCCTGCAGCCTCGGCGTCATGGCCGGCTGGCTCGCCGGCGCGTGCGTGCTTCGATGCGTGCCGCTCCGTCGAGCTGGCCGAACCACGACGGCATGCGACCTAGGGTTTGCGGGATCCTCAGACGGTCGCCGTACACCTCGCTGTAGGGAGGGGTTCGTCATACTCCACCCTAGCAGTCGATCCCAACCGTCGCTGCATCACCAGCCTCCTCCTCTGGTGTCTCCGTGAGGGCGCCCGACGCCAGGCAGGCCGTCGATGCGCCAGACCTCAAGGCTGGTCGTGCTGCTCCTTTTGCCTACGTCCTTCCCCGACAACGTCCCCATGGCTAGGGTTTCGGATGCGATGGCGCCTCCGTCGATGGTGCGGCTCTGGTGACTCTTACCTCGCCCCACACGCAGCTGCCCATTCATCCGAGCCCGACGACACGAGCTCAAGGTACTCCCTTCCACTCGTGGTAGATCTGTTCCACTGATTAGGTTTCTGACGATCTGTGGTGTTGTAGGTTGGCGGTGAGGAGCAAGGGGGCCGAGAAGCCGGCCGCCAAGGGAAGAAGGGCAAGGCCGGCAAGGACCCCAACAAGCCCAAGAGGGTGCCCAACGCCATCTTCGTCTTCATGTATGCCCAACGCGCACGTCCGCCCCAGGATCCGCGCGCTCCTCAGGCTCCTCGCCCGCCTCGTAAGCCCTCTCCCTCCCTCTCTCTCCCTCGGTGCCTTCGGCTTGTGTACATATTTGTCTCCAGCTTGTATGGGTGATCTCCCGTGTTTTGATGGTCAGTTAGCTAGATGAGCTTCGTATGCATGCTAGTAGTGACTAGATGAGCTTTGTATGCTAGTAGTGACTGGTCAGTTAGCCATCAAATTTGTGACAAGGAAACTGACACCCTCTTCCTTTCTTCCGAGAGGAGAGGTCAGGTCCTTGCTTGCTAGAGTCGATCTATTTATCTGCATTGTGAAGTAACAACAGTTCTTTGGTCCATGTTAAGATGTCAAGAAACTGATTGTTTGTTGAAACAACCATCAGTCACTCTCAGATACTGCTGACTGCTTTCTGTTGCTAGTATAGTTCAAGCTTCTTTGCCATGTATCTCATTAGGATGTGAACAATCTATTACACGCTCACAAAGATATTGACTTAAAATTTTTGTTTATTTGCTGTCAATGTTTGCCAAGCTATTGAAACAATGATAGCTCAGATCATAGAATAGTGCATCAGTACCCAGTATATAGTCTCTGCTTTTGTTTGATCATAGAATAATTAATTCTGAAGGTTGCATCTGTAAATCTAGATCTGGTGTGATTTTGTGCCTGTAAAACTAAAACTGGTTTCTAACTTCTTCTTCTTCAGCAGGGTGATCAGGTTGGGGAGCTGGTGTCGGCCGGATGGACGAACGAGACCCACAACATGTACATCAGCTCCATGGAGGTGTCCTTCATGCAGCAGCTCTATGGCCAGCAGCAGCACCACCACCACGCCACTCCTGATAGGAGCATGATCCATGTGGGTAGTGGCCATGGGCTCAATGTGCTCCAAGAGGGAGCCTCTGATAACCTCGGGTCTGAGAAGAACGTACCTTGCCCGCGTGATGTTGGTGCACGAGGCACCGATACAGTTCAAGCGATGGCTCCGAAGCATGGAAGAGGAGTAAGCACTTGTGTCGGAGGAAATCCTGCTGATAGAACCTCAGGTTGTTACACTTTTCATCTTGTTTGCTGATTGTTTCCTTTAGTGTATGTTTTGTTCAGTTTGACAGAAGTTTAGGATTGTTATGCGGTGTTGACTGGCTGTTAGTCTGATATTAATTCAGAAGCATTGATTTTTCTTGGTATATGTTGTGTTCAGTTCTGGCAGAAGTTCAAAACTGTTATGCAGTGTTGGCTGTTAGTGAGATATGAATCTATAAGTGTTGATTTTCCTTGGTACATGCTGTGTTCAGTTTTGGCAGAAGATCAGAACTGTTATGTAGTGTTGTCTCTTAGTCTGATATGAGATGCGCATATCTTTTTTGCATCTTATATATGCATTATGATATGATTTGTAAGCATAGGTGGTTATAGGTTGCTATGCTGAATATAAATATTAACAAGTGCTCATGCATGGCTGTATACTAGAGCCAGTTGTATGTGCTCAGTACCTTCCTGTTGTTCTAGTTGCTTACAGAATCTTCGATCTACTCCTTGCAACTTAAATTTTTAGGCATTTATCTTCAGAAAAGGGGGTTGTGTACAGTATCAGTATTTCCAGGAATCTGATTATGACACCCTGCGCTATCATGCCCCCCTAAAACACATGAATTTGTTTTACCTTTTCCCCTTCGTGGTTACTAGTTTTTGGCTTAAGGACACACATGCGTTAGTTGTTAGTATTCACTTTTTATTTATTTTTGTAGAATAGTTAGTATTCACTTTGTTGTTCTGCTTTATACATGTGGTCAATGTTAGTCTACTTACTGGTTTAGGACTTGAGGGCACACCTGTGTTGTGTGGTGGTATTTTACTTTTCTGTTCGGTTTTATACATGTCCATGGTGTATATATGAATGTCCTGAAATCAGATAACCCTCATAGCATAGGAAATTGGTAGTTTAGCTCATATAGATGATCTTATAGTGAACAGCTTCAGTTGTTTGATGCATGTCACTGCTGTTTATCGCCAGATCTATGTTGGTTCAGTATTAGCTCCTTGGATCTGTGCCCATGCATTGTATTCTCTTCTTTCCATATATGCACTGCATTTCTATATGCCAATGTGCTTTACACATGTGTTCTAAGTTGTCGTGCGCGTGCAAACTGCAGTGCTGCTGTGGCTCCTGGTGGCGGTGAGCATGAAGCTGGGGCGGCCCCACATCGCCCGCAACACGGTGGAGGTGATGGAGAGGCGTCTGGCCAAGGACGACTTCCCCGAGTACTACGACGGCAAGACGGGGCGGTACATCGGGAAGCAGTCGCGCAAGTTCCAGACGTGGTCGGTGGCGGTCGACCATCCTGCAAGCGGCGTGGGCCTCGTGTTTGTCTTCAGCAGCAACACCATCCAGGTCCACTCCCGCTCCCTCTGTCCCCTGTCGCTCCATATTCCAGTCGGTTGGATGCTTCCGATTGATTGGTTCCTTCCAGCATTACCACGATGAATGTTAGAGTACCCACTTCACTACTACTTGGATGAACATCTGAATTTTGTGTGCGTAGGGGGACTTGTGATGCAGCACGCCAAGCAACAGCAAGGGGAGGGCGTCTCTGAAATGTCGCCGCTGGTGGTGATGGATGGTTGCCGCTGGTGGTGGTAGCACCTCCTTGTCTTTCAGGCGGCTGTTGCTGCTGCTGGTAGAAATGGTAGCTACTTGGTAGCTACGTGGATGCTTGAATGTACATGTTTGCTGTTAGTACGTGTTTTAGCTCCTTGGTAGTACTTCCTGTGCTTGAATGTACTTGAATGTACCTACTATTGTACACGTGGTTGTTTAAGGAATCTTTTTGTGTTGAAAGAAATAAAATTGTCACCCGTGTCTGTTTAAGATACATGCTTGTTTGAATTCCCTCTATTTCACTGTTGCCGGAACAATTTTGTTATGGAGGCCCAAAATTGAAATGGACTATAAAAAGTTTGAGGCCCAAAAAAGAAATGAACTGTAGAAGGCCGTGTCCTAGAAAACAAAAAGGCCAAATTCTTGGTCTCAGCCCATGTAGTTGACACAAATTGCATGAAAAATAATAATTAATGGGCTCGGCCCATCTAAAGCACCAAAATGGACTGGGCTGATTCTAAGTAACGACCTTATGAATTGGTCACAATTTTGCCACGTCAGATTGCCACGTCGGATCCGACGTGGCCTAGGCAGTCAGCTAGTGACCAAAACAAAAGGTCATGGGTCCAACGACCTTCTGTTTTGGTCGTAAACGTCTACGACCTTCTCACAGAGAAGGTCGCTATAGTCAATTAATGACCCCCAGCTTTTGACCTTATGTTTTTGGTCATAGAAAGGTCACAAATTGAAAACTATGACCTTTCAGTGACCAATAGTGGAGGTCACTAGTTGACATATTTCTTGTAGTGTTCGTTGCTAGGAAGGACGGTAAAGAAAGAGAACCATGGATTCAAAAACCCATGCCTTTTCCTCCTAAACCATCCAAGAAAAAGGATGATGAGGATTTTGAGCGCTTTGCTGAAATGATTAGACCTATCTTTTGCGTATGTGTTTTACTGATATGCTTAAAATGAATCATTATGCTAAGTACATGAAAGATATTGTTACAAATAAAAGGAAGATACCAGAAGCTGAAATTTCCACCATGCTTTCTAATTATAATTTTAAGGGTGGAATAGCCAAGAAACTTGGAGATCCAGGAGTACCAACTATCCATGCTCCATTAAAAGAAACTATGTTAAAACTGCTTTATGTGATCTTGGAGCCGGTGTTAGTGTTATGCCTCTCTCTTTATATTGTAGACTTGAATTGAATAAGTTGACACCTACTAAAATATCTTTGCAAATGGCCGACAAATCAACCGCTATACCTGTTGGTATTTGTGAGGATGTGCCTGTTGTGATTGCAAACATTACTATCTTAACTCACTTTGTTATTCTTGATATTCGCGAGGGCGATAATATGTCGATTATCCTTGGTAGACCCTTTTTGAATACTGCAGGGGTTGTTATTGATTGCAACAAAGGCAATGTCACTTTTCATGTTAATGGTAATGAGCATATGGTACACTTTCCGAGGAAACAACCTCAAGTTCACAGTATCAATTCTATTGGAAAAATTCCATCAATTATTATTGGAGGTTTTGAATTTCCTCTTCCTACTGTCAAGAAGAAGTATGATATTCTTATTATTGGGGATGTACATATCCCCATTGAGGTAACCTAGTGTTATTCGAAATTTCTCCGGTTTCATGCGATTCAGAATGAGTTTGTTAACAAGACTTAATCAACCTTGTTAGTGGGTTCCTTTTGATGAGCATGAGATGGATGAAGTTAGAAAGCACAGCCTTTTGTACCCTCCTTTTACTTTCTATTATTTAGATTAAATAAAGCAAAAATAGTATTTTCTGTCTGTTTTCTGAATTATCCTTGCAATAAAAAATACCTCAAAAATAAAAGTTCTCCAAATGCCCTGAAAATGAAATATGATTTTTTCTAGAATATTTGAGAATATTTGGCACTGAGAGCACACCAAATGGGGCAACCACCTGGCCACGAGGGTCCAGGGCACGCCCCCCTGCCTCGTGGGCCCCTGGTGGCTCCCCTCCACTTATTCCTGCACCCACACTCTCCTTCTTCCTCCCAGAAAAATCACCAACCAGCTCAAGCACAAGTTCTAGCTCATCTTGCTGCCATTTTCGATCTCCTTGCTCAAAGCTTCATTCACGAAACTGCTTTGGGGGATTGTCCTTCGGTATGTGACTCCTCCAATGGTCCAATTAGTTTTTGTTCTAGAGATTTATTCATTGCAAATTTTTGCTGCTTAGGAGAGCCTGTTCTTGAGCTTGCATGTCAAATTTATTTTGTCCCAAGTAGTTCTAATGCATGATATAATCTCTAGGCACTTGTGAGAGTAGTTGCTATAAATTTTGTTGAGTTTGGTTCACTTTCATTTTGAGTTACTAAGAATTTCAGAATTTTTCAGAAAATGATGAAGAGATTTTTGAGGGGCTCTTCGAGCCGAAGCTCGAAGGATAAGCAAAGTGAACAGGACAAAAAGCCCAAATTTAATCTCCGTCGCGTCACGGAGGTTCGGCCGTGTGAATGTCCTTGTGATGAGTTCTTGGGAGCAGTAGGGATTCATGATGATTTTTATTATTTGGCTGATAATGCAGGCCACACCGACTTCCTCCACGACCAGCTCGATCAGTATCTCCTACTCACTAATATTTTCGTGCAAAATTTTTACTTTCATGCTAGGGAATCACCACCCTCAGTGGAGTTTCATTTATATGATGAGGTTAAGGAGATGTCACTATATGATTTTTGTGGGGCTTGCAAGATACCCCTTGCGGACAGCATAGAGGAAGCACATCGTAGTGATGTGGATGGATTTATTGATATGATTGCTGCAGGGAAACAAGGAAGGTTTCCGATGCAAGAATTACTAGCATACAGTTTCCTGTTCTATGTTACTTTGCAATATTTGCTAGTAGATGCTTAATTGGTCGCGGGAACTGTGGAAACCTTAGTGCCCCTGATATTGTTATTTTGTGCCATGCTTTGTTTCGCGATAACACTTTTAGTTTAGGCTCTATTATTGCTAAACGACTAAGTCTGAATCGTGCAAAGGGCCCCATCTTTGGAGGCATCTTTGCTTCACGCCTTGCTAAACACTTTAAGATACCTATTAGGCATTATGAGAAAGAGGAAAAGTTGTTGCCCCCTATTTTTCTAGATTATAAGAGTATGGTAGCACATGAATTTATTGTTAAAAATAATCAGATGATGCTTAAGTATAATTTGAGATTTAATAAAACTCATAGTGAGACTATTATCTTGCCTACACCCTCTTTGTTTAACATATTTTCAGGCACGTACCTTGATACGTCTCCAACGTATCTATAATTTTTGATTGTTCCATGCTATTATATTACCTGTTTTGGATGTTTATGGGCTTTACTAAGCACTTTTATATTATTTTTGGGACTAACCTATTAACCAGAGGCCCAACCCAAATTGTTGTTTTCTTGCCTATTTCAGTGTTTCGAAGAAAAGGAATATCAAACGGAGTCCAAACGGAATGAAACCTTCGGGAGAGTTATTTTTGGAACGGAAACAATCCAGGAGACTTGGAGTATACGTCGGGCAAGCAACAAGGAAGCCACGAGGCAGGGAGGCGCGCCCTACCCCCCTGGGCGCGCCCCCCACTCTCGTGGCCCCCTCGTAGCTCCCCTGACCGACTTCTTTCGCCTATATATGTCCATATACCCTAAAAACATCGGGGAGCACAATAGATCGGGAGTTCCACCGCCGAAAGCCTTTGTAGCCACCAAAAACCTCTCGGGACCCTGTTCCGGCACCCTGCCGGAGGGGGGATCCCTCACCGGTGGCCATCTTCATCATCCCGACAGTCTCCATGATGAGGAGGGAGTAGTTCACCCTCGGGGATGAGGGTATGTACCAGTAGCTATGTGTTTGATCTCTCTCTCTCTCTCTCTCTCGTGTTCTTGAGGTGATACGATCTTGATGTATCGCAAACTTATGCATAGGGGTTGGCACACGTTTTCGTCTTGACTCTTCGGTAGAATCTTTGGGGCACTCTTTGAAGTACTTTGTGTTGGTTGAATAGATGAATCTGAGATTGTGTGATGCATATCATATAATCATGCCCATGGATACTTGAGGTGACATTGGAGTATCTAGGTGACATTAGGGTTTTGGTTGATTTGTGTCTTAAGGTGTTATTCTAGTACGAACTCTATGATAGATCGAACAGAAAGAATAGCTTCGTGTTATTTTACTACAGACTCTTGAATAGATCGATTAGAAAGGATAACTTTGAGGTGGTTTCGTACCCTACAATAATCTCTTCGTTTGTTCTCCGCTATTAATGAGTTTGGAGTGACTCTTTGTTGCATGTTGAGGGATAGTTATATGATCCAGTTATGTTATTATTGTTGAGAGAACTTGCACTAGTGAAAGTATGGACCCTAGGCCTTGTTTCGAAGCATTGCAATACCGTTTGTGCTCACTTTTATCATTAGTTACCTTGCTGTTTTTATATTTTCATATTACAAAAGCCTATATCTACCATCCATATTGCTCCTGTATCACCATCTCTTCGCCGAACTAGTGCACCTGTACAATTTACCATTGTATTGCGTGTGTTGGAGACACAAGAGACTCTTTGTTATTTGGTTGCAGGGTTGCTTGAGAGAGACCATCTTCATCCTACGCCTCCCGCGGATTGATAAACCTTAGGTCATCCACTTGAGGGAAATTTGGTACTGTCCTACAAACCTCTACACTTGGAGTCCCAACAACGTCTACAAGAAGAAGGTTGTGTAGTAGACATCAAGCTCTTTTCTGGCGCCGTTGCTGGGGAGGTGAGTGCTTGAAGGTATATCTTTAGATCTTGCAATCGAATCTTTTTGTTTCTTGTTTTATCACTAGTTTAGTTTATAAAAGAAAACTATAAAAAAATGGAATTGAGTTTGTCTCATACGCTTCATCTTTTTAATATCTTTCGTGAGAATGATGGAAAGGAAAAATGTGCTCAAGTGCTAGAAAAATAAGTCTATAAAATGTTTGGCACTAAATCTTTGAATGATGAGCATGATTGCAATGTTGTTAGTATGAACTCTTTGAATATCCATAGTACTAATGATGATTGCACTAGTCATGATGCAAATGTCTCTTATAAGCATGTCAATTTTTCTGGAGTGCATAGAGTTTGCAAGTACACACCAAATAGAGAAGATAGATTTTGCAAGAGGCATAAGTATTTAGAAATGAAATGGTTGCAAGAAAGGCTTGATGTTTGTGCTGAAAATTTAAAATATCTTTGCCGTACTTGTGAACTTTGCAATGAACATGGTCATTGAAATCTCCGATGCAAATTGTTTCATGATCAAATCGTGTCCAAAAATTGTGATGACTTGATTTCCCTTGCACATCATAATGAACTTAGTTTGCTTTTGGGTTATGAAGAAATGAAACGTTTAACTAAGCATATTCCAGAATTTAACATTAAGAAATTCCTTGATATTGATCTAGAGGAAATTTATATGTATTGTGCGGTGAATTGCATTGAAAATCCTTATATTGCCAATTACATAAAGAAAAGAAAGCAAATAGAAGATGAAGAAAACACTAATGAAAGGGAAGAGACTTCCCAATATCCTCCTATTATTTCTTATGATGAATCAGGTAACGAGGAGGAGCCTTCTATTCAACCAATCTCATTAATAAGGAGCTCCAAAAAGAGGATTTAACCCACACATGATGTCAGGACCCTGATCCTAAGTCACACCGATCTAGCATGTAACACATCATATCACTTCGCGGCCTCACGCACGGTATTCCCACGGGTGCCACCTTACCTGGCCCGGGACCATTTGCGCCTTTTGGCTCACGTGTATGATAGTGCCGCTAGCATCCATATTACAAAGAACCCGGGCTGACATGGCTAGTCGTGAACCCAAAGTGGCACTAACTTACAGGGACAGGCATACATGACCCAACAACGAACGTGTCGGTCATCAGCGAGTGAATCCAGGCTGTAGCACTGGGCTACCAGGACTCCGGTGAACCGGGCTGTAGCGGGCTAACAGGACTCCGGAATTCATCGCGTGACATTTCCCCGAGGGGACAGACACAGGAACGAAGAAGGACACATGCCGGCCAGCCTAAGTGTTCCGGAGCAGTAGCAAGCTACCATGGCTCAATGGAAACACTAGGAGACATTTTCCGGTAAGAGAGGCTACTAAGGATAAACAACTAGATAGTCAGATCCCACACATACCAAGCATTTCATTAACATACACACAATATGCTTGATATGTGCAAATACAACATGGCATCACAACATGACTCTACGACTCAAGTATTTATTCAATAGGCTCCGAGGAGCGAGATATTACAAACATCGGTCTCATGACCCAACACTCAGAGCATACAAGTCAAAGCACAAGCGGAAGCTTAACATGTCTGAGTACAGACATCTACAAATGAAGAAGGCTGAGAAGCCTGTCTATCTACCAGATCCTGCCGAAGGCACAAGATCGTAGCTGAGGTGACAAGCTAAACGTCGAAGTCCACGCGGTACTACTAGCGAGACTGAAGTCTCTCTGCAAAAACATAAATTAAGCAACGTGAGTACAAATGTACCCAGCAAGACTTACATCAGAACTAACTACATATGCACCATTATCAACAAAGGGGGTGGTGGGGTTTAACTGCAGCAAGCTAGCTTTGACTCAGTGGCTAACCTGAACTACGACTGCAAGTAACTCTTTTGAGGTGGCGCACACGAGTCCACATATTCACCATATCAATACACCACTATGGATCCGCTCCCGTCTCCCTACGAGAACGCCATCCATAGCACTCACGCTTATCTTGCGTATTTTAGAGTATCCACTTTCACTTGTCTATGAACTGTACAGGCAACCCAGAAGTCCTTTACCGCGGACACGACTATTCGAATAGATCATATTAACCCTGCAGGGTTGTACTTCTTCACACACGCAATCACCACTTACCGCCGTTTACACGACATGTACTTGGCAACCTTCAAGCGGAAGCCCAGCGAGGGTGTCGGCCACGACCTGACTAACCACACAAGTCTCTCGTCTAGGTTTATCGCCTATTCGGGTTCCATCCGCAAGGAGATCCGGCCGGGGTGTCGCTCACGGCCCCAAACGATGTGAGCAGGGTTCCCAAGCCCACCATCCGGGTGCCACTTGGTACACCGTGCCACTGTTCCTAGTCTGTCCCAAGCCCACCTGTACCGGGTGCCACTTGGTAGACTACTAACACTACCTACAAACACCAGAAACTAGTTGCAACTCCTGGACAGAGATCAAGTTGATTAATAAGTCGAGAGAGCTTGGAGTGCCCGGAGCCCAATGTGTGGTAGTAGCTGTTCATGGATCAATAAAACAGAACTCAGTTCCTGAGGATGGCTGCAATGAGACAACCCACCATGTACTCCTACATGGCCTCTCACCGCTACCTTTACCAAATCGTGTTCACACACTTAACTCACACACAGTAGGACATGTTTACACACCTCCGATTCATTCCCGATGAATCAGACCTGACTCAACTCTAAGCAGTAGCAGGCATGACAAACAAGCATGAATGAGTAGGCACATCAGGGCTCAAACAACTCCTACTCATGCTAGTGGGTTTCATCTATTTACTGTGGTAATGACAGGTCATGCAGAGGATAAAGGGGTTCAACTACCGCAGCAAATAATAGATATGTCGTTGTTGTCCTAATGCAGTAAAAGAGAGCAGGAGCGAGAGAGTGGGATTGTATCGGAATGAACAAGGGGGTTTTGCTTGCCTGGCACTTCAGAAGATAGTATAGCTCTTCATCGGTGTCAACGAACTCATCGTCGGTACGCCGTCTACTGAGAGGGGACAAACACCGGCAAACAAGGAAGAACAGAATCAATGCAACGCACAATATGATGCATGATCATGACATGACAATATGCTGTGGTTTGAGCTAATGCAACTAGCAACAAGTTAAATGAAGTTGGTTTGAATCAACGATTCAAATTCAAACTCCATATGTGATGTTTTAAATGCCATTTGATTGAATTGTCCTAAACAGTAGTCATAAGTTGTTCTAACATGCATGAAAATGGTACAGATGGATAGATTGGATTTTTCTGATCATTTTTCATATATAAATTATTTCATTTGGAGTTACGGTTGAATTTCTATGAATTTTAGAAGTTTTGACTATATTCTGAAATTTCCTGGATTATCTTTATTCCAGAAAAAGATTAATTGCGTTAGCATGACGTCAGCCGGTCAACAGAGCTGCCCCGGGTCAAACCTGACCAGTGGGGTCCACTGGTCAGTGACACAGTGCTGACCAGTGTCGCTGACAGGCGGGGCCGGGTCAACAGACACGTCATCAAGTCTACCACACATGTGGGCCCAGTCAACAGTGCGGTCAAAGCTGACGCGTGGGGCCACTGTGGTTAGTTAGACCTAAACAGGAGCTAAACTAATATCAATTAAGGGCGTGGGGTCCATGTGTCATTGGCCAGGGGGTTGTTTAGTGGGGGATTAGCCGCTAATCACGCGGCCACGTCGGCGTGGCCGGAGTTAGGCCGCCGACGACCATCCAGTGCGGCGGCGTCGCTCGTCCCGGCGATTCCGGCGACGAGAGGAGGCGGGGTTGCTCTTGTTGGAACGCCCGCGAGGTGGCGTGTCCGACGGTGGTGGTGGCAGGTGCTGGGGTGGCCGGAGACGACAGCGGCAAGCACGTCCGCGGCGGCCGGAGTTCGGACGTCGACCGTTCCGACGTCGCACGGCACGAAAGGAGCGACGGATGGTTGCCCCAGTCCCGTGGTGATGCGCTGAGCGCGGTGACGCGCTCAGTTTTGAGCTCCAGTGGGTGTGGCCACGGCGGTGAGGAGCTCAGGCGGCGGCGCGATTTGGTCGGCAAAGGGGCGACGGCTACAGGGCGTAACGAGCTCGGGGGAGAGGGGTTTCCGACGTGGGAGCTCACAGTGGTTGCAGAGGGCGTCTACGCGGGCTCGGAGAAGCTCGGGAGGCGGCGAATCGACGGCGACAATCTCCGGTGGCCGACGAGGGAAACGACGGCGGTGGCGGTGTTGCAGCGCATCCGGGACCTCGAGGCTCGATGGAGAGGAAGAGGGGGTCGAGGCGAAGCCTCTGGGCGCAATGACGAGGCGAGGCAGTGGCTGTGGCCACGGCGGTGCTCGTCGTTGGCGATGGCTGCGCTCGGGTTCGGGAGAGAGAGGGAACAGAGGAGGGGGAAAAAGCTCCAGGGGAAGAGAGGAAGGGATAGACGGCTCCGGGCGGCTGCATGGCGTCTTCAGGGGAGTCGGGGCACAGGCAGGCAGCCTGGAGGTGACACGCGGTGGCCGTGCGCGCGTCGGGCACGCGCTGTGCATCTGACTGGCGGGAGGAAGAAGACCTCCCTGCCCCTGGTGGGCTGGGCCGGCCAGATGGGCTACCAGGTGACTACAGTAGCAGGCCACAGGTGGGTGCAGGTAACTCCTACTGCTCTGTTTTATATTTCTGTTCTGTTTTTCTTTTATTTAATCTTTTACCACTGTTTAAAAATCAAAACAGATTCAAAAACAGTACAAAATATCCTCTGGATATTTTTATGTTGCTGAATGGACTGATCCAAATGCACATAAAATGTTCCAGGGTATTTGAAAGTATATTCTATACATATTATGAATATAATTCCAAATGCAACTAGAATAATGATTTAAATTCAGTGCTCAAAATATTCCTCAAAAATGTTCATTATTTTTGGTTTGGTGCAAAACCCTTGCCAAAATATAACCAACATTATTTAAGGCCATTTTGGAAACATTGAATGCATTTTCCAGGGTTCTTTGCCCCTCTTTTATTTAAGTTTTTGAGGCTTCCAAAATTCCTCAGTTCAACTTTCAGAAATTTAACATGACGCATGACTGCTTTAAAGCAACTAGTTACAAGCAATGATCTAGGGCTGTGACAGCTCACCCCCACTAAACAAGAATCTCGTCCCAAGATTCAAGCGTAGGGTAAGATGAAGGGGGAACACAAACTAACACAATCTTCACGATCCATGTTGCACTTCATAGGGGCATTGGTTCGATCTCGATGTCTTCCTCTGAGAACTCCAACTAACATGACAAGAAGAGGAAAGGAAAACTCTAGAAGAATCGATCTTCTCGAAGATCGAACAACTTAGGATCAACTCACGGAATGAGGCATAGCAACATCACTCGAGCTGAGATACAAAACACACATCTAGAGGAATGGAGTGAAACACATGACAAAGGTTCACTAGGTAGACAATAATTCCACACCTAAGAAGGTGGTGAACGGTTGTCAACGTAGCGAGGAGTTGAGTTGCCATGATACCATAACGATGCACCTTAGGGAAGGTGACTCGTAGAAATATCCCCTTAAGTGGCAAAAAGAATTACCTTTGATATAGAGATCATTGAGACCCTCTATACCAGCCTAGGGCAAATCCCGAGCGATCGTTTGGAGGGGTTCGGTAGAATGGCATACCCGGATTAAAATGGATGATGTGGATTACCTTGTTGAAGACAACGCGATGAATGATTTTTGCTTATCATCTGGAATGGATGGGACTCATGGTAAGTCCACTTTTGAAGATTATCCTGGACAGCAACTGCTGAGAAGGCATCCCATGGAAAATTGGCACGATGGGGTGCAAGCTGGGAACAGAATGCAAATGTTGGGAATGTTCCAACCGTCATATCTGCCTGAGATTCAGATCTGGTTGGTGTCAGGATATTCCAGACTCACCGAGTCTAGAAAGAAAAATGAAAGTTTGCAACACAAATCGACGAGATGACGTTGCGAGATTCTCGGGGAATGAACTACAATAGCAAGCTCCAAAACATGAGCTGGTTCTGCTAAAACATGTGGACACATTGTCCGAGACAAGCATGACCACATGGTAGTCTTACAATAAAACACTACCTAGTTCAGGTTGGGAACCATCATTGCGGAGAGCGAAGTCCTGTACATGTACCTTTGGGTCCTTAAGGATTAGCACTTAAGAACTTCTTTTCCTTGAACAAATCAATCAGTGGCTTGGTGTGCTAGGGAATACATATGGAATGAAGATGATCAGTCTATCAGACCATAGAATACTTCGCACGTGCATGACTGACTTGGGATGATTCCAGAGGAGCAAAAACAAACTTTCCCGAATTCACGGCGGCAACTTACATCAAATGCACGTGAATCAAAGGAAGTCACTTCTTTCATCCAAACATATACTTCATGAACGGGGCATGAAGAAAATGCTTACACAAGTTTCCAACACTAGCTTAATGTTCAACAAAATCATGGAGGAGATAAGGATGTTGTCGATGGGCTCAACAACAATTCATCCAGGTTTCCATATAAAAGGAATTCCATAGTTAAGTGAACACGGTGATAGCATTGGTCAGACCAAAAGATGTAATGGTGTATGCTCGAGGGTTCAACCACGAATAAGACAACATTACGGACATCGTTGGTTCTGATTTGATTTGAGAATAGCCCACACTCAAATCAAAGATTGGATAAGATGATAGGTCCATTAACTGAGCACAGGGACCAATCGGTGAAGATATCATATTTCTTCAACACACACACACAAAAAGATATCCCTTAACATGAACTAAGTCAGACAAGCTTTTATCTTCCAACTCTCCAAGTTGTTGTTTGGCTTAACCAACTAGCTCAGGGGTATCCCACACAGATTCTTGGAGAATGGGTGGTTTGGAGGAAAACCAACATGATCACAAACTCAACATAGCGGTCAGGTGACGACCTGGTGATACTTCCAAGAAGATATTCGGAAAATCACAAACCACCGATATGTTACTAAGCTCGAGAACAACCTTGCTTTTCAGGGCAAGACGATATGATCAATAGAGCGAAGATTTGAAATAATCCTAACTCATTGATCGAGGAGTGCACCATGAGAATGGACTAGGTAGCACGATCAACCTTTGGGTGATGATTCAATAACCAACACACTAAGAATGAAGATATTGTCCTTTAACTACCAAGCAACAAGGTTTCTAGGAGGATTGATTTCACACATCACAGTTCACATGTCGGCATTCCGGTTGCAACAACACGGGGACCGAGGAGTGAATAATGATGGCGAGAAATATCACTGCATCAAGAATTCATAAGAGGGTGTGCAATTCCCATGATACTCTTGACATAAAGAAGGTAATACTCCAAGGTAGAACAGAACAAAAGCTGGATTAGTATTTGATCTGCGGAACACAACTGCTTTGACCCAATCCTGGATATGGATGAGGTACTGGAGTTTGTTTCTCCTAGTCATTCCGGAATAGAATGGCTTGACAGACCACAAGAATAATAGGCATCGATGAACGAATGCACGCATACTCTTGACTATCAATTGATAGACGAGGGTCAAAAGACGACTAAGGGGGACAACTCAAAAGAACATACGATTTTCTAAGTTGTGGATGCATAGATTAATATGTCGAACCAAGTTCAACAAGTTTCTTCCGGATAATCCATGCAGAGAGGTAGAACTGGCAGAGCCGCAAAATAGAATGGAGAACCCATTGAGAGCACTCTTGTCGTGATCTCTTGGTTCAAGGAACTTCTGCCAAAATGGTTCATGGTATTTGGAAGAAGGGGATACCACGGACCTCGAGGACAATCGCAAAGGTTACTAATATCCTAAAGGGACTAGCAAACACTATCAACATGAAGTAAGTAGGGTGAATCTTGGGTTCAGAACAAAACCCAGGAGTAGAATACCTACTCCTAAGTAGCATCACGGGATGCTTTCGAGAATGATGGCAAGAATCTTCACACTGGGAACACAAAACATTGCTAGATTACTAGGTGACTCCCTAAAACACCTAGGGTCATAAAAATAACTCCAACATATATGTCAATGCAACAGAGTACCTCAACTCACCGGTTAGTGTGGTTAATCTGGCCCAAAGGAACATCGAAACCAGAGGGAAAGGATTTGCAAGTGCATCAGATTGTTTAGAAACCTGGGATGACGCGGACAGCATAACGGCTTTAAATACTCAAAAAGATTGGAGACATGCTACAAAAATGGTGGCATAGCCACTCAGAAGCACAATATCAAGGTTTCGAGACCAACATCTAACATACAGAAGTAGTAGGAACTTAACTGAGGCTTGAGTCCAACAATTCTATAGCCTACGGATTAGTAACACGTGATCCTAATAGAAAGAAAAGATAGCCTAGTTCCTTAACCCCGCAGGAAAGATAAGATGACTCAGATCAGAAGGGCATAAGGTACAAGGAGTAAAAAGAGCCTTACGTTCCATCCCACAATCAATTCCCTTATATAACTAAAGAATTTCTAGACTCAACTTCGACCAGTTTGGCTTGGTAATCCTACAGGCAGTCAGGCTCTGATACCAAAGCTGTCAGGACCCCGATCCTAAGTCACACCGATCTAGCATATAACACATCATATCACTTTGTGGCCTCACGCACGGTATTCCCACGGGTGCCACCTTACCTGGCCCGGGACCGTTTGCGCCTTTTGGCTCACGTGTATGATAGTGCCGCTAGCATCCATATGACAAAGAACCCGGGCTGACATGGCTAGTCGTGAACCCAAAGTGGCACTAACTTACAGGGACAGGCATACATGACCCAACAACGAACGTGTCGGTCATCAGCGAGTGAATCTAGGCTGTAGCACTGGGCTAGCAGGACTCCGGTGAACCGGGCTGTAGCGGGCTAACAGGACTCCGGAATTCATCGCGTGACATTTCCCCGAGGGGACAGACACAGGAACGAAGAAGGACACATGCCGGCCAGCCTAAGTGTTCCGGAGCAGTAGCAAGCTACCATGGCTCAGTGGAAACACTAGGAGACATTTCCCGGTAAGAGAGGCTACTAAGGATAAACAACTAGATAGTCAGATCCCACACATACCAAGCATTTAATTAACATACACACAATATGCTCGATATGTGCAAATACAACATGGCATCACAACATGACTCTACGACTCAAGTATTTATTCAATAGGCTCCGAGGAGCGAGATATTACAAACATGGGTCTCATGACCCAACACTCAGCATACAAGTCAAAGCACAAACGGAAGCTTAACATGTCTGAGTACAGACATCTACAAATGAAGAAGGCTGAGAAGCCTGTCTATCTACCAGATCCTGCCGAAGGCACAAGATCGTTGCTGAGGTAACAAGCTAAACGTCGAAGTCCATGCGGTACTACTAGCGAGACTGAAGTCTCTCTGCAAAAACATAAATTAAGCAACGTGAGTACAAATGTACCCAGCAAGACTTACATCAGAACTAACTACATATGCATCATTATCAACAAAGGGGGTGGTGGGGTTTAACTGCAGCAAGCCAGCTTTGACTCAGTGGCTAACCTGAACTACGACTTCAAGTAACTCTTTTGAGGTGGCGCACACGAGTCCACATATTGACCATATCAATACACCACTATGGATCCGCTCCCGTCTCCCTACGAGAACGCCATCCATAGCACTCACGCTTATCTTGCGTATTTTAGAGTATCCACTTTCACTTGTCTATGAACTGTACAGGCAACCCAGAAGTCCTTTACCGCGGACACGGCTATTCGAATAGATCATATTAACCCTGCAGGGGTGTACTTCTTCACACACGCTCTCACCACTTATCGCCGTTTACACGACATGTACTCGGCAACCTTCAAGCGGAAGCCCAGCGAGGGTGTCGGCCACGACCTGACTAACCACACAAGTCTCTCGTCCAGGTTTATCGCCTATTCGGGTTCCATCCGCAAGGAGATCCGGCCGGGGTGTCGCTCACGGCCCCAAACAATGTGAGCAGGGTTCCCAAGCCCACCATCCGGGTGCCACTTGGTACACCGTGCCACTGTTCCTAGTCTGTCCCAAGCCCACCTGTACCGGGTGCCACTTGGTAGACTACTAACACTACCTACAAACACCAGAAACTAGTTGCAACTCCTGGACAGAGATCAAGTTGATTAATAAGTCGAGAGAGCTTGGAGTGCCCGGAGCCCAATGTGTGGTAGTAGCTGTTCATGGATCACAAACACAGAACTCAGTTCCTGAGGACGGCTGCAATGAGACAATCCACCATGTACTCCTACATGGCCTCTCACCGCTACCTTTACCAAATCGTGTTCACACACTTAGCTCACACACAGTAGGACATGTTTACACACATCCGATTCATTCCCGATGAATCAGACCTGACTCAACTCTAAGCAGTAGCAGGCATGACAAACAAGCATGAATGAGTAGGCACATCAGGGCTCAAACAACTCCTACTCATGCTAGTGGGTTTCATCTATTTACTGTGGCAATGACAGGTCATGCAGAGGATAAAGGGGTTCAACTACCGCAGCAAATAACAGATATGTCGTTGTTGTCCTAATGCAGTAAAAGAGAGCAAGAGCGAGAGAGTGGGATTGTATCAGAATGAACAAGGGGGTTTTGCTTGCCTGGCACTTCAGAAGATAGTATAGCTCTTCATCGGTGTCAACGAACTCATCGTCGGTACGTCTTCTACTGAGAGGAGACAAACACCGGCAAACAAGGAAGAACACAATCAATGCAATGCACAATATGATGCATGATCATGACATGACAATATGCTGTGGTTTGAGCTAATGCAACTAGCAACAAGTTAAATGAAGTTGGTTTGAATCAACGATTCAAATTCAAACTCCATATGTGATGTTTTAAATGCCATTTGATTGAATTGTCCTAAACAGTAGTCATAAGTTGTTCTAACATGCATGAAAATGGTACAGATGGATAGATTGGATTTTTCTGATCATTTTTCATATATAAATTATTTCATTTGGAGTTACGGTTGAATTTTTATGAATTTTAGAAGTTTTGACTATATTCTGAAATTTCCTGGATTATCTTTATTCCAGAAAAAGATTAATTGCGTCAGCATGACGTCAGCCGGTCAACAGAGCTTCCCCGGGTCAAACCTGACCAGTGGGGTCCACTGGTCAGTGACACAGTGCTGGCCAGTGTCGCTGACAGGCGGGGCCGGGTCAACAGACACGTCATCAAGTCAACCACACATGTGGGCCCAGTCAACAGTGCGGTCAAAGCTGACGCGTGGGGCCACTGTGGTTAGTTAAACCTAAACAGGAGCTAAACTAATATTAATTAAGGGCGTGGGGCCCATGTGTCATTGGCCAGGGGGTTGTTTAGTGGGGGATTAGCCGCTAATCACGCGGCCACGTCGGCGTGGCCGGAGTTAGGCCGCCGGCGACCATCCAGTGCGGCGGCGTCGCTCGTCCTGGCGATTCCGGCGACGAGAGGAGGCGGGGTTGCTCTTGTTGGAACGCCCGCGAGGTGGCGTGTCCGACGGTGGTGGTGGCAGGTGCTGGGGTGGCCGGAGACGACAGCGGCAAGCACGTCCGCGGCGGCCGGAGTTCGGACGTCGACCGTTCCGACGTCGCACGGCACGAAAGGAGCGACGGATGGTTGCCCCAGTCCCGTGGTGATGCGCTGAGCGCGGTGACGCGCTCAGTTTTGAGCTCCAGTGGGTGTGGCCACGGCGGTGAGGAGCTCAGGCGGCAGCGCGATTTGGTCGGCAAAGGGGCGACGGCTACAGGGCGTAACGAGCTCGGGGGAGAGGGGTTTCCGATGTGGGAGCTCACAGTGGTTGCAGAGGGCGTCGACGCGGGCTTGGAGAAGCTCGGGAGGCGGCGAATCAACGGCGACAATCTCCGGTGGCCGAGGAGGGAAACGACGGCAGTGGCGGCGTTGCAGCGCGTCCGGGACCTCGAGGCTCGGTGGAGAGGAAGAGGGGGGTCGAGGCGGAGCCTCTGGGCGCAACGACGAGGCGAGGCAGTGGCTGTGGCCACGGTGGTGCTCGTCGGTGGCGATGGCTGCGCTCGGGTTCGGGAGAGAGAGGGAACAGAGGAGGGGGGGAAAAGCTCCAGGGGAAGAGAGGAAGGGATAGACGGCTCCGGGCGGCTGCGTGGCGTTTTCAGGGGAGTCGGGGCACAGGCAGGCACCTGGAGGTGGCACACGGTGGCCGTGCGCGCGTCGGGCACGCGCTGTGCATCCAACTGGCGGGAGGAAGAAGACCTCCCTGCCCATGGTGGGCTAGGCCGGCCAGATGGGCTGCTAGGTGACTACAGTAGCAGGCCACAGGTGGGTGCAGGTAAGTCCTACTGCTCTGTTTTATATTTCTGTTCTGTTTTTCTTTTATTTAATCTTTTGCCACTGTTTAAAAATCAAAACAGATTCAAAAACAGTACAAAATATCCTCTGGATATTTTTATGTTGCTGAATGGACTGATCCAAATGCACATAAAATGTTCCAGGGTATTTGAAAGTATATTCTATACATATTATGAATATAATTTCAAATGCAACTAGAATAATGATTTAAATTCAGTGCTCAAAATATTCCTCAAAAATGTTCATTATTTTTGGTTTGGTGCAAAACCCTTGCCAAAATATAACCAACATTATTTAAGGCCATTTTGGAAACATTGAATGCATTTTCCAGGGTTCTTTGCCCCTCTTTTATTTAAGTTTTTGAGGCTTCCAAAATTCCTCAGTTCAACTTTCAGAAATTTAACATGACGCATGAATGCTTTAAAGCAAGTAGTTACAAGCAATGATCTAGGGCTGTGACACATGATGTGAAGAAGAAAAAGAAAAGACGAAGAAGCAAAGGTAAAAAGGTATCCCTCCCAAATGATGTTGCTCCTACTACTCATTGTGATGATGATAATTGCTATACTATTGGTGCTATCCATACTATTAATGATGAGAGTGATTATGCTTATGATATGAAAAGGCCCAAGCTTTGGGATGCTATGTTTGATGAGAATGACATGTTTGAGAATATATTTTCTAAAATTAATGTTCGTCCCAAGCTTGGGGATGCTATGTTTAATGAAGATGATATTTTTAGCCTCCCAAGTTTTGATGAGCAAATTTATTATGATGATAGCATCCCTCCTATTTATGAGGGTTATATTGATGAAAGTGGGTTTTGAAGAGTGTCAACTTTAGGAAGTAATGATCCCACTATTTTGGAGGGTGTTGAATCTTATAATATCTATGAAAGTGGACTTGGAGAGGTCATGACTTTATTTAGTGATGAATCCACTATTTTGGAAGAAGTTTCAATTGATTATGATGAGAACAAAGTTGCTACTTATGACGATTATTGTGATGAAACTTATGCTATAAAAAGTAGTGATGATTATATTTATAAAACTTGTCATGATTATAATTATCCTTTTTCTGAACATTACTCTTTTAATATGGAAACAATTTATAGTATTCGAGTCTCTTATGATACTCCCACTATTCCGAATAAGAAGGATTTTGCTTATGTGGAGAGTAGTAAATTTTCTATGCAAGTAGATCATGAAAAGAATGCTTTAGGTGCTGGTTATATTGTTGAATTCATTATGATGCTACTGAAAATTATTATGAGGGGGGAATATATGCTTGTAGGAATTGCAATAATATCAAGTTTCCTCTCTATGTGCTTAAAGTTTTAAAGTTATGCTTGTTCTGCCTTCCTATGCAAGTTAATTCTTGTTTCCATAAGTTGTTTGATCACAAAACCCCTATGAATATGAAGTGGCTTATACTTAAATGTGCTAGTCATATTCTTCATGATGCTCTCTTTATGTTTCAATTCTTATCTTTTATGCGAGCATCATTGAAATCATCATGCCTAGCTAAAAGGCATTAAAGGAAAATGCTTGTTGGGAGACAACCCAATATTTACCCTTACTATTTTTGTGTGTTCACATGATTATGCTACTGTAGTAATCATGTTTTATAGCTTTTGTTTCAATAAAATGCCAAGTAAGACCTTTAGGATAGCTTACGGTGATAGTTGTGTCGATCCCTTTTGCACCCAGTAAATTAGTTTTGATAATTCACAGAAACGTGCTTCTGATCTGATTCTTTTTTATCTGGCTTGGTACACAAATTGCTCAGGTTTTCCTAATTTGGTAGGATTTTTTGACTTCCATAAGTACACGTTTGATACAGATTACTACAGACTATTCTGTTTTTGACATATTCTGTTTTTTATGTGTTGTTTGCTTATTTTGATGAGTCTATGAGTAGTATCAGAGGGAATGAACCATAGAGAAGTTGAAATAAAGTAGATATTACACCAATATGAATTTAGAATGAGTTCATAATAGTACCTAAGTGGTGATTTATTTTCCTATACTAATGGAGCTTACAAGTTTTCAGTTGAGTTTTGTGTTGTGAAGTTTCAAGTTTTGGGCAAAGATTCGAAGGACTATGGAATAAGGAGTGGAAAGAGCCTAAGCTTGGGGGTTCCCAAGGGACCCCAAGGTAATATTCAAGGACAACCAATATCCTAAGCTTGGGGATGCCCCGGAAGCCATCCCCTCTTTCGTCTTCGTCTATCGGTAACTTTACTTGGAGCTATATTTTTATTCACCACATGATATGTGTTTTGCTTGGAGCGTCTTGTATGATATGAGTCTTTGCTTTTTAGTTTGCCACAATCATCCTTGCTGTACACAACTTTTGGGGGAGACACACATGATTCGGAATTTATTAGAATACTCTATGTGCTTCACTTATATCTTTTGGAGTAGTTTGTCATTTGTTCTAGTGCTTCACATATATCCTTTTAGAGCATGGTGGTGACTTTATTTTGTAGAAATTGTTGATCTCTTATGCTTCACTTATATTATTTTGAGAGTATTTTAGAACAGCATGGTATTTGCTATGGTTATAAAATTGGTCCTAGAATGATGGGCATCGAAGTTGGGTATAATAAAAACTATCATAGGAAGTGAATTGGATGCTATGATCAATTTGATGCTTGATAATTGTTTTGAGATATAGAGGTGGTGATATTAGAGTCATGCTAGTTGGGTAATTGTGAATTTAAAGAATACTTTTGTTAAAGTTGGCAAATCCCGTAGCATGCACGTATGGTAAAAGTTGTGTAACAAATTTATTGCATGGAGTGCTCTTTTAATTGCCTTCCCTTGTGTGGAGGTCGTGGGTGCGCGATGGTTAACTCCTACGAACCTTTCCCCCTAGGAGCATGCGTAGTAGTACTTTGCTTCGAGGGCTAATAAAACTTTTGCAATAAGTATATGAGTTCTTTATGACTAATGTGAGTCCATGGATTATACGCACTCTTAACTTTCCATCATTGCTAGCCTCTTCGGTACCGTGCATTGCCCTTTCTCACCTTGAGAGTTGGTGCAAACTTCGCCGGTGCATCCAAACCCCGTGATACGATATGCTCTATCACACATAAACCTCCTTATATCTTCCTCAAAACAGCCACCATACGTACCTATTATGGCATTTCCATAGCCATTCCGAGATATATTGTCATGCAACTCCACCATTTCGTTTATCATGACACGCATCATCATTGTCATATTGCCTTGCATGATCATGTAGTTGACATTGTATTTGTGGCATAGCCACCATGCATAATTTTTCATACACGTCACTCTTGATTCATTTCCCATCCCGGTACACTGCCGAAGGCATTCATATAGAGTCATATCTTGTTTTAGTTTTGAGTTGTAATCCATGAGTTGTAAATAAATAGAAGTGTGATGATCATCATTATTAGAGCATTGTCCCAAATAAAAAAACAAAAAAGGCCAAAAAAAGAAAGGCCCAAAAAAAGGAAAAAAGAAAAAGAAAATAAAAAGGGGGCAATGTTACTATCCTTTTCCACGCCTGTGCTTCAAAGTAGCACCATGTTCTTCATATAGAAAGTCTCTTATGTTGTCACTTTCATATATAAGTGGGAATTTTTCATTATAGAACTTGGCTTGTATATTCCTACGATGGGCTTCCTCAAAATGCCCTAGGTCTTCATGAGCAAGCAAGTTGGATGCACACCCACTTAGTTTCTTTTGTTGAGCTTTCATACATTTATAGCTCTAGTGCATCCGTTGCATGGCAATCCCTACTCCTCATGTTGACAGCAA
Source organism: Triticum dicoccoides (assembly GCF_002162155.2). NCBI lineage: Eukaryota > Viridiplantae > Streptophyta > Magnoliopsida > Poales > Poaceae > Triticum > Triticum dicoccoides. The sequence continues at coordinate 444,380,512 of NC_041389.1, read as the reverse complement.
TTGATGGGCATCTCCATAGCCCATTGATTAGCCTCGTCAATGTGAGACTTTCTCCTTTTTTGTCTTTTCCACACAACCTCCATTATCATATTCTATTCCACCCATAGTGCTATATCCATGGCTCACGCTCATGTATTGCGTGAGAGTTGAAAAAAGCTGAAGCACGTTAAAAAGTATGAATCAATTGCTTGGCTAAAACTGGGGTTTTGCATGATGGGAGTATTTTGTGTGACAAAAATGAAACATAGCCTAACTATATGATTTTGTAGGGATAAACTTTCTTTGGCCATATTATTTTGAGAAGACATGATTGCTTAGTTAGTATGCTTGAAGTATTACTATTTCTTATGTCAATATGAACTTTTATTTTGAATCATTTGGATCCGAACATTCATGCCACAATAAAGAAAATTACATTGAGAATTATGCTAGGTAGCATTCCACATCAAAAATTCTGTTTTTATCATTTACCTACTCGAGGACGAGTAGGAATTAAGCTTGGGGATGCTTGATACGTCTCCAACATATCTATAATTTTTGATTGTTCCATGCTATTATACTACCTGTTTTGGATGTTTATAGGCTTTACTAAGCACTTTTATATTATTTTTGGGACTAACCTATTAACCGGAGGCCCAACCCAAATTGTTGTTTTCTTGCCTATTTAGTGTTTCGAAGAAAAGGAATATCAAACGGAGTCCAAACAGAATGAAACCTTCGGGAGAGTTATTTTTGGAACGGAAGCAATCCAGGAGACTTGGAGTATACGTCAGGGAAGCAACGAGGAAGCCACGAGGCAGGGAGGCGCGCCCTACCCCCTGGGCGCGCCCCCACCCTCGTGGGCCCCTCGTGGCTCCCCTGACCGACTTCTTTCACCTATATATGTCCATATACCCTAAAACTTCGGGGAGCACAATAGATCAGGAGTTCCACCGCCGCAAGCCTCTATAGCCACGAAAAACCTCTCGGGACCCTATTCCAGCACCCTGCCGGAGGGGGGATCCCTCACCGGTGGCCATCTTCATCATCCCGGCGCTCTCCATGACGAGGAGGGAGTAGTTCACCCACAGGGCTGAGGGTATGTACCAGTAGCTATGTGTTTGATCTCTCTCTCTCTCTCTCTCTCTCATGTTCCTGAGGTGATACGATCTTGATGTATCGCGAGCTTTGCTATTATAGTTGGATCTTATGATGTTTCTCCCCCTTTACTCTCTTGTAATGGATTGAGTTTTCCCTTTGAAGTTATCTTATTGGATTGAGTCTTTAAGGATTTGAGAACACTTGATGTATGTCTTGCCGTGCTTATCTGTGGTGACAATGGGATATTCACGTGATCTACTTGATGTATGTTTTGGTGATCAACTTGCGGGTTCAATGAACTTATACATTGGGGTTGGCACACGTTTCGTCTTGACTCTTCGGTAAAAACTTTGGGGCACTCTTTGAAGTACTTTGTGTTGGTTGAATAGATGAATCTGAGATTGTGTGATGCATATCGTATAATCATGCCCACGGATACTTGAGGTGACATTGGAGTATCTAGGTGACATTAGGGTTTTGGTTGATTTGTGTCTTAAGGTGTTATTCTAGTACGAACTCTATGATAGATCGAACGGAAAGAATAGCTTTGTGTTATTTTACTACAGACTCTTGAATAGATCAATTAGAAAGGATAGCTTTGAGGTGGTTTCGTACCCTACAATAATCTCTTCGTTTGTTCTCCGCTATTAGTGACTTCGGAGTGACTCTTTGTTGCATGTTGAGGGATAGTTGTATGATCCAGTTATGTTAGTATTGTTGAGAGAACTTGCACTAGTGAAAGTATGAACCCTAGGCCTTGTTTCGAAGATTTGCAATACCGTTTGTGCTCACTTTTATCATTAGTTACCTTGCTGTTTTTATATTTTTCAGATTACAGAAACCTATATCTACCATCCATATTGCTCTTGTATCACCATCTCTTCGCCGAACTAGTGCACCTATACAATTTACCATTGTATTGGGTGTGTTGGGGCACAAGAGACTCTTTGGTATTTGGTTGCAGTGTTGCTTGAGAGAGACCATCTTAATCCTACGCCTCCCACGGATTGATAAATCTTAGGTCATCCACTTGAGGGAAATTTTCTACTGTCCTACAAACCTCTGCACTTGGAGGCCCAACAACGTCTACAAGAAGAAGGTTGTGTAGTAGACATCATACCTCATCTTGCTGGAGGCCGTTTACGCATACCGGAGTCTAACACCAACTCCAAAGCCTGAGCCGGAACCACCACTTGACCCTTGTCAACAGTCCATTTATCAGTGGGATCCGGAGGAGATCGCCAACCAGTGGCACTCAGATAACACGCCTCAGTACACCGGAGAGAGTAGCTTTAATCCATGGGCATAGACCAACTTAGGCCAAAAGCCTAAGCTTGTGGGAGTACGTATTTCTCACCGACATTACATTCATGTTCACACACTCATGCTAGTTGTCGGTGCTCATACTTTTTCATTGTACTATCAATGCTAGTTTATTTTCTTTTTCTCGCTTTCTTCTTGTGTGTTTGAATAACCTTAAGAAAAACAAAAAAACTAGTTATAGCTTTTAGCTAGTTTACCTTCCGTGCTTGTAGTAGTAATATTAAAAGAAAACCCAAAAAGATTTCTCGTTCCTATTTTGCTTGTTGGGAGCTCTCCCGTGTAAATAGTTTTATTTCTTTTCTTTTCTTTGGGGGTCGAGGGGAGAAGACCATGATGAAAATGTTGAGTGGCCCTCATATGCATTATTGTTGATTTAACCAAGAGCCCATATTACCTTGTCTTCTCCCTTGAATTGAATGCTTTTAGATTCCAGCTTAGTCCAATGCACGTGCACTATTATTATTATTATCCACACCGTTCGGTCGTGCAAGTGAAAGGCAATAATGATGATATATGATGGACTGATTGAGGTGAGAGAAGCTAGTATGAACTCGACCTATCTTGTTTTTGTAAATATGATTAGTTTATCATTCCTGATTCAGCCTATTATGAATAACCATGTTTGCAATGACAATTAGAGATTATAGTTGCTCATGCCATGCTTAATTAGCTAGGAGTTTATAATGGTTTACCTTGCGTGCCAACATGCTATTAAAATGGTTATGATGTGGTATGATATGGTGGTATCCTCCTTTGAATGATTCGAGTGGCTTGACTTGGCACATGTTCACGCATGTAGTTGAAACAAAATCAACATAGCCTCCACGATATTTATGTTCATGGTGGATTATATCCTACTCATGCTTGCACTCAATGTTGATTAGTTTTAATGCTTGTTCATGATTGTTGTCGCTCTCTAGTTGGTCGCTTCCCAGTCTTTTTCTAGCCTTCATTTGTACTAAGCGGGAATACTGCTTGTGCATCCAAAATCCATAAACCCCAAAGTTATTCCATATGAGTCCACCACACCTTCCTATATGCGGTATCTACCTGCCATTCCAAGTAACTTTGTATGTGCCAAACTCTAAACCTTCAAATGAAATTCTATTTTGCATGCTCAAATAGCTCATGTATCAACTAGGGCTGTCTGTATCTTCCATGCTAGGCGGGTTATTCTCAAGAGAAGTGGACTCTGCTCCTCACTCACGAGAAAATGGCTGGTCACCGGGATGCCCAGTCCCATGCTCAAATCAAATCAAAATAATTGCAAACAAAACTTCCCCAGGATTGTTGTTAGTTGGAGGCACCCGTTGTTTCGGGCAAGTCATGGATTTATGATTGTTGGTGGTGGGGGAGTATAAACTTTACCAATCTGTTTGGGAACCGCCTATAATGTGTGTAACATGGGAGATATCGAGATCTCTCGGTTGTTATGTTGACAATGAAAGTATGCCGCCCAAAATATTATTTATCTCTGTTTCAAAACTCGAGCTCTGGCACCTCTACAAATCCCTGCTTCCCTCTGCGAAGGGCCTATCTATTTACTTTTATGTTGAGTCATCATCCTCTTATTAAAAAACACCAGTTGGAGAGCACCACTGCCATTTGCATGCATTACTATTAATTTATATTGAGTATGACTATGACTGGATCTCTTTTACCATGAATTACAATGTCTAGCTAGTCAGTCCTTGATCTTCAAGGGTGCTCTGCATTTATGTTTTGCGGTCTCAGAAAGGCTAGCGAGATACCATCTTGGTATATCATATGATGATTGTTTCGAGATTGTCATCCGAGATTTATTATTATTGCTCGCTAGTTGATTATGCCATTGATATGAGTAAACATGAGACCTAAGTGTTATTGTGAATGTGGTTAGTTCATAATCTTTGTTGAAAACTTGAATGCTGGCTTTACATATTTACAATAACAAGAGCAAACAGAGTTTGTAGAAGTTTTTCTTTATCACTTTCAGTTTGTCAACTAAATTGCTTGAGGACAAGCAAAGGTTTAAGCTTGGGGAGTTGATACGTCTCCGTCGTATCTACTTTTCCAAACACTTTTGCCCTTGTTTTGGACTCTAACTTGCATGATTTGAATGGAACTAACCCGGACTGACGCTGTTTTCAGCAGAATTGCCATGGTGTTATTTTTGTGCAGAAATAAAAGTTCTCGGAATGACCTGAAACTCCACGGAGAATATTTTTGGAATTAATAAAAAATACTGACAAAAGAATCAAGGCCAGGGGCCCACACCCTGTCCACGAGGGTGGGGGCGCGTCCCTGCCTTGTGGGCCCCCTGGTGCTCCATCGACCTCAACTCCAACTCCATATATTCACGTTCGGGGAGAAAAAATCAGAGAGAAGGATTCATCGCATTTTACGATACGGAGCTGCTGCCAAGCCCTAATCTCTCTCGGGAGGGCTGATCTAGAGTGCGTTTGGGGCTCCGGAGAGGGGAATCCATCGCCATCATCATCATCAACCATCCTCCATCACCAATTTCATGATGCTCACCGCTGTGCGTGAGTAATTCCATCGTAGGCTTGCTGGGCGGTGATGGGTTGGATGAGATTTACCATGTAATCGAGTTAGTTTTGTTAGGGTTTGATCCCTAGTATCCATTATGTCCTAAGATTGATGTTGCTATGACTTTGCTACGCTTAATGCTTGTCACTAGGGCCCGAGTGCCATGATTTCAGATCTGAACCTATTATGTTTTCATGAATATATGTGAGTTCTTGATCCTATCTTGCAAGTCAATAGTCACCTACTATGTGTTATGATTCGGCAACCCCGAAGTGACAATAATTGGGACCACTCCCGGTGATGACCGTAGTTTGAGCAGTTCATGTATTCACTAAGTGTTAATGCTTTGGTCCGGTACTCTATTAAAAGGAGGCCCTAATATCCCTTAGTTTCCAATAGGACCCTGCTGCCACGGGAGGGTAGGACAATAGATGTCATGCAAGTTCTTTTGCATAAGCACGTATGACTATATTCGTAATACATGCCTACATTACATTGATGAACTAGAGCTAGTTCTGTGTCACCCTATGTTATAACTGTTGCATGAGGAATCACATCCGACATAATTATCCATCACTGATCCCATGACTGCGAGCTTTTCACATATTGATCTTTGCTTAGTTACTTTACCGTTGCCATTGTTACAATTACTACAAAACTGCTACTGTTACTTTTGCCACTGTTACCATTACTTCCATACTACTTTGCTACTAAATACATTTTCTACAGATATTATGTTATCCAGGTGTGGTTGAATTGACAACTCAACTGCTAATACTTGAGAATATTCTTTGGCTCCCCTTGTGTCGAATCAATAAATTTGGGTTGAATACTCTACCCTTGAAAACTGTTGCGATCCCATATACTTGTGGGTTATCACTCTTAAGCATGCTTTGGTTTTCCCTTGAAGAGGAAAGGGTGATGCAGCAAAGTAGCGTAAGTATTTCCCTCAGTTTTGAGAACCAAGGTATCAATCCAGTAGGAGACGACAGACAAGTCACCTAGTACCTGCACAAACAATCAAGAACCTTGCAACCAACGCAATAAAGGGGTTGCCAACCCCTTCACGATCACTCGCAAAAGTGAGATCTAATAGAGATAATAAAGTAAATATTTTTGGCATTTTTGTTGTATAGATTGGAAAGTAAAGATTGCAAAATAGTAAATGAGATGCGATGTAAATAAAAGAGATGTAATATAATAAGAAAGAGACCCGGGGGCCATAGGTTTCACTAGTGGCTTCTCTGAAGATAACATGTATTACGGTGGGTGAACAAATTACTGCCGAGCAATTGATACAAAATCGCATAATTATGAACATCTAAGGCAATGATCATGAACATAGGCATCACGTCCGTGTCAAGTAGACCGAAAAGATTCTGCATCTACTACTATTACTCAACACATCGACCGCTATCCAGCATGCATCTAGAGTATTAAGTTCATAAGAATGGAGTAACGCATTAAGCAAGATGACATGACGTAGAGGGATAAACTCAAGAAATATGATATAAACCCCATCTTTTTATCCTCGATGGCAACAATACAATACGTGCCTTGCTGCCCCTACTGTCACTGGAAAAGTGTTTTCGTGGCTACCCCTGATGTTTCTAGCGTATAAGAGTATATATAGGCGAAAGAAGTACGTTGGTGGAGCTACGAGGGGCCCACGAGGGTGGGGGGCGCCTACCCTCCCGAATGCGCCCTCCTGCCTCATGGCCTCCTCGTAGAGTCCCAGACTTCAACTCCAAGTCTTCTGGATTGCTTTTGGTCCAAGAAAGATCGTCGTGAAGGTTTCATTCCATTTGGACTCCGTTTGATATTCCTTTTATGTAAAACACTAAAATAGGCAAAAAAAACTGAAACTGGTACTAGGCCTCCGGTTAATAGGTTAGTCCCAAAAATAATATAAAAGAGCATATTAAAGACCATTAAACATCCAAAACAGATAATATAATAGCATGGAACAATAAAAATTATAGATACGTTGGAGACGTATCAAGCATCCCCAAGCTTAATTCCTGCTCATCCTTGAGTAGGTAAATGATAAAAACAGAATTTTTGATGTGGAATGCTACCTAGCATATTTGTCAATGTAATTTTCTTTATGGTGGCCTGAATTTTCAGTTCCGAAAGATTCAAGACAAAAGTTTAATATTGACAAAAATAATAATACTTCAAGCATACTAACAAAGCAATCATGTCTTCTCAAAATAACATGGCCAAAGAAAGCTATCCCTACAAAATCATATAGTCTGGTTATGCTCTATGTTCATCACTCAAAGTATTTAATCATGCACAACCCCGATGACAAGCCAAGCAATTGTTTCATACTTTTGATGTTCTCAAACTTTTTCAATCTTCACGCAATACATGAGCGTGAGCCATGGACATAGCACTATATGTGGAGTAGAATGGTGGTTGTGGAGAAGACAAAAAGGAGAAGATAGTCTCACATCAACTAGGCGTATCAACGGGCTATGGATATGCCCATCAATAAATATCAATATGAGTGAGTAGGGATTGCCATGCAATGGATGCACTAGAGCTATAAGTATATGAAAGCTCAACAAGAAAACTAAGTGGGTGTGCATCCAACTTGCTTGCTCACAAAGACCTAGGGCAATTTGAGGAAGCCCATCATTGGAATATACAAGCCAAGTTCTATACTGAAAAATTCCCACTAGTATATGAAAGTGACAACATAGGAGACTCTCTATCATGAATATCATAGTGCTACTTTGAAGCACAAGTGTGGTAAAAGGATAGTAACATTGTCCCTTCTCTCTTTTTCTCTCGTTTTTTTATTTGGGCCTTTCTCTTTTCTATGGCCTCTTTTTTTTATTTAGTCCGGAGTCTCATCCCGACTTGTGGGGGAATCATAGTCTCCATCATCCTTTCCTCACATGGGACAATGCTCTAATAATGAAGATCATCACACTTTTATTTACCTATAACTCAAGAATTACAACTCGATACTTAGAACAAAATATGACTCTATGTGAATGCCTTCGGCGGTGTACAAGGATGTGCAATGATTCAAGAGTGACATGCATGAAAAATTATGAATGGTGGCTTTGCCACAAATACGATGTCAACTACATGATCATGCTACCAATATGACAATGATTGAGCGTGTCATAATAAACGAACGGTGGAAAGTTGCATGGCAATATATCTCGGAATGGCTATGGAAATGCCATAATAGGTAGGTATGGTGGCTGTTTTGAGGAAGGTATATGATGGGTGTATGGTACTGCTACGTCTTGAGCTTGCGCTGGTTTTCCTCGAAGAGGAGAGGGTGATGCAGCAATAGTAGCGTAAGTATTTCCCTCAGTTTTTGAGAACCAAGGTATCAATCCAGTAGGAGGCTCCTCAACAAGTCCAACGCGCCTACACAAACAAACTGAGAACTCGCAACCAACGCGATAAAGGGGTTGTCAATCCCTTCACGGCCACTTGCAAAAGTGAGATCTGATAGAGATAGTATGATAAGATAAATATATTTTTGGTATTTTATAATATAGATGCAGAAAACAAAGATGCAAATAAAAGTAAATTGAAAGCAAATATGATAAGAGATAGACCCGGGGGGCATAGGTTTCACTAGAGGCTTCTCTCAAGAGCATAAGTATTACGGTGGGTGAACAAATTACTGCCGAGCAATTGATATAAAAGCGAATAATTATGACATTATCTAGGCATGATCATGTATATAGGCATCACATCCATAACAAGTAGACCGACTCCTGCCTGCATCTACTACTATTACTCCACACATCGACTGCTATCTAGCATGCATCTAGAGTATTAAGTTCATAAGAACAGAGTAACGCATTAAGCAAGATGACATGATGTAGAGGGATAAACTCAAGCAATATGATATAAACCCCATCTTGTTATCCTCGATGGCAACAATACAATATGTGTCTTGCAACCCTTTCTGTCACTGGGTAAGAACACCACAACATTGAACCCAAAGCTAAGCACTTCTCCCATGGCAAGAAAGATCAATCTAGTAGGCCAAACCAAACTGATAATTCGAAGAGACTTGCAAAGATAACTCAATCATACATAAAAGAATTCAGAGAAGATTCAATTATTATTCATAGATAAATCTGATCATAAACCCACAATTCATCGGATCTCGACAAGCACACCGCAAAAAGAGATTACATCGAATAGATCTCCACAAGAGAGGGGGAGAACATTGTATTGAGATCCAAAAAGAGAGAAGAAGCCATCTAGCTAATAACTATGGACCCGTAGGTCTGTGGTAAACTACTCACAACTCATCGGAGAGGCAAGGATGTTGATGTAGAAGCCCTTCGTGGTCGATTCCCCCTCCGGCAGAGTGCCGACGAAGGCTCCAAGATGGGATCTCGTGGATACAGAAGGTTACGGTGGTGGAAATTGTGTTTCGTCCTACCCCTGGATGTTTTCGGGGTACTTAGGCTTATATAGGAGGAAGAAGTACGTCGGTGGACGCCCGAGGGGCCCACGAGACAGGGGGGCGCGCCCTACAGGGGGGCGCCCTCCTATCTCGTGGGAGCCTCGGCTGCTTCTTGACTTGCACTCCAAGTCCTCTGGATCACGTTCGTTCCAAAAATTATGCTCCCGAAGGTTTCATTCCGTTTGGACTCCGTTTGATATTCCTTTTCTTCGAAATACTGAAATAGGCAAAAAAACAGCAATACGGGCTGGGCCTCCGGTTAGTAGGTTAGTCCCAAAAATGATATAAATGTGTAAAATAAAGCCCATAAACATCCAAAAGGGGTAATATAATAGCATGGAACAATAAAAATTATAGATACGTTGGAGATGTATCAAGCATCCCCAAGCTTAATTCATGGTCGTGCTCGAGTAGGTAAATGATTAAAAAGAAATTTTTGATGTGGAATGCTACCTAGCATAATTCTCAATGTAATTTTCTTTAATGTGGCATGAATGTTCAGATCCAAATGATTCAAGATAAAAGCTTATAAAACATAAAAATAATAATGCTTCAAAGCATACTAACAAATAATCATGTCCTATCAAAATAGCATAGCCAAAGAAAGCTTATCCCTACAAAATCATATAGTTAGTCCATGCTTCATTTTCATTACACAAAATACTCCCATCATGTACAACCCCGATGACGAGCCGAGCAATTGGTTCATACTTTTTAACGCGCTTCAACCTTTTCAACTCTTACGCAATACATGAGCGCAAGCCATGGACATAGCACTATGGTGGTAAATTGTGGTGGTTATAAGGAAAAAAGTGAGAGAAGATAGTCTCACATCAACTAGGCGTATCAACGGGCTATGGAGATGCCCATCAGTACATATCAATGTGAGTGAGTAGGGATTGCCATGCAACGGATGCACTAGAGCTATAAAATATATGAAAGCTCAACAAAAGAAACTAAGTGGGTGTGCATCCAACTTGCTTGCTCACGAAGACCTAGGGCACTTTGAGGAAGCCCATCATTGGAATACACAAGCCAAGTTCTATAATGAAAAATTCCCACTAGTATATGAAAGTAACAACATATGAGACTCTCCATCATGAAGATCATGGTGCTATTTTGAAGCACAAGTGTGGAAAAAGAGATAGTAGCAATTGTCCCTTCTCTCTTTTTCTCTCATTTTATATTTTTTTTCTTTTCTTTTTCTCCTTTTTTTTTCTTTTTTTCTTTTTTTCTTTTTGGTGGGCTTCTTTGGCCTCTTTTATTTTTATAAAGTCCGAAATCTCATCCCGACTTGTGGGGGAATCATAGTCTTCATCATCCTTTCCTCACTAGGACAATGCTCTAATAATGAAGATCATCACACTTTTATGGATTTACAACTCAAAAATTACAGCTCAAAGCTAGAACAAGATATGACTCTACGTGAATGCCTCCGGCGGTGTACCAGGATATGCAATCAATCAAGAGCGACACGTGTTAAAATTATGAAGGTGGCTTTGCCACAAATACGATGTCAACTACATGATCATGCAAAGAGCAATATGACAGTGATGAAACGTGTCATAATAAACTGAACGGTGGAAAGTTGCATGGCAATATATCTCGGAATGGCTATGGAAATGCCATAATAGGTAGGTATGGTGGCTGTTTTGAGGAAGGTAAATAATGGGTTCAATACTGGCGAGAGTTGCGCGGTAATAAGAAAAGCTAGCAAAGTGGAAGGATGAGTGTGCGTATGTCCATGGACTCACATTAGTCATAAAGAACTCATATACTTATTGCAAAAATCTACTTCGCCCTTGAAGCAAAGTACTACTATGCATGCCCCAAGAGGGATAGATTGGTAGGAAAAAATTCCATCGCTCGTCCCCGACTGCCACTCATAAGGAAGACAATCAAAAAAGCACCTCGTGCAACAAATTTGTCACACAACTTTTACCATACGTGCAGGCTACGGGACTTGCCAACTTCAACAAAAGTAATTCTCAATTTCATAATTATCCACTAGCATGACCCTAACATTACTACCTTTATATCTCAAAACAATTATCAAGCAACAAATTGATCATAGCATCCAATTCAATTTCTATGATAGTTTTTATTATACCCAACTTGGATGCTCATCATTCTAGGACCAAATTTGTAACCAAAGAAAATACCATGCTGTTCTAAAAGACTCTCAAAATAATATAAGTGAATCATTAGAGACTAGCAATTTGTCCAAAATTAAGACACCACCATGCTCTAAAAGATATAAGTGAAGCACTAGAGCAAAAACTATCAAGCTCAAAAAATATAAGTGAAGCACATAGAGTATTCTAGCAAATTCTAATCAAATAGGCTTCTCCAAAAAGGTGTGTACAGCAAGGATGACTGTGGTAAACTAAAAAGCAAAGACTAATATAATACACGATGCTCCAAGCAAAACACATACCATGTGGCGAATAAAAATATAGCTCCAAGTAAAGCTACCAATGAACGAAGACGAAAGAGGGGATGCCTTCCCGGGGCATCCCCAAGCTTAGGCTTTTGGCTATCCTTGAATATCTTGGGGTGCCTTGGGCATCCCCAAGCTTAGCCTCTTGCCACTCCTTATTCCATAGTCCATAAAAGCTTTACCCAAAACTTGAAAACTTCTCAACACAAAACTCAACAGGAAATCTTATAAGCTCCGTTAGTGAAAGAAAACAAAACCACCACATAAGGTACTGTAATTAACTAATTCTTTATTTATTTTGGTATTAAACCTACTGTATTCCAACTTCTCTATGGTTTATAAACTATTTTACTAGCCATAGATGCATCAAAATAAGCAAACAACACACGAAAAACAGAATCTGTCAAAAACAGAATAGTCTGTAGCAATCTGTAACTAACGCAAACTTCTGGAACTCTAAAAATCCTACCAAAATAGGACGTACTGGAAAATTTGTCTATTGATCATAAGCAAAAAGAATCAATGCAAAAGCACGTTTATGTGATTTATTGAATTTTTCTCGTGAGCGCAAAGTTTCTGTTTTTCAGCAGAATCAAATCAACTATCATCATAGTTTATCCTATAGGTTCTACTTGGCACAAACACTAATTAAAAGCTAAAAACACATCTAAATAGAAGGTAGAAACAAAATTTAACACTAAACAGGAACAAAAACAAAAAAGACAAAGAAAATTGGGTTGCCTCCCAACTAGCGCTATCGTTTAACGCCCCTAGTTAGGCATAAAAGCGAAGATAGATCTAAGTAGTGCCATCTTTGGCACTTGATTCATAAGTAGTCTGCATGATGGATTCATAAGGTAATTTGACTTTCTTTCTTGGAAAGTGCTCCATTCCTTTCTTTAATGGAAATTGGAATCTAATATTCCCTTCCTTCATATCAATAATCGCGCCAATCGTTCTAAGGAAAGGTCTACCAAGAATAATAGGGCAAGAAAGATTGCAATCTATATCAAGAACGATAAAATCAACGGGCACACAATTTCTATTTGCAACAATAAGAACATCATTGATCCTTCCCATTGGCTTTTTAATGGTGGAATCCGCAAGGTGCAAATTTAACGAGCAATCATCAAGATCATGGAAACCTAGAATATCACATAAAGTTTTCGGAATCGTGGAAACACTAGCACCCAAATCACACAAAGCAAAACACTCATAATCTTTAATCTTAATATTTATAGTAGGTTACCACTCATCATTAAGTTTTCTAGGTATAGAAACTTCCAAATTAAGTTTTTCATCATAAGATTGCATCAAGGCATCAACAACATGTTTGGTAAAAGCTTTGTTTTGACTATAAGCATGTGGAGAATTAACAACGGATTGCAACAAGGAAATAAAACCTTCTAAAGAACAATTATCATAATCAAATTCCTTGAAATCCGAGATCGTGGGTTCAATGCTTTTTAAAGTTGTGACTTCTCCAATCTTACTTTTACCAAAATTAGCATGAAGGTCTAAAAACTCCGAATTCTTGGGACGCCTTCTAGGCAAAGTTGATTCATCATCAGTCCCATAATCATCAAAATTCATATTGCAAAACATAGATCTAATAGGAGACGCATCAATAACTTTAAGATCCTCATCATTATTTTCATAGAAACTAGAAGAACACGCTTTTATAAAGCTATGTTTTTTAGCACGCAATCTAGCGGTTCTTTCCATACACTCATCAATGGAAATTCTCATTGCTTTGAGAGACTCATTGATATCATGCTTAGGAGGAGAAGATCTAATTTTAATAGAATCAACAGCAAGCGAAAGTCTATCAACGTTCCTAGCCAAATCATCAACTTTGAGCAATTTTTCTTCAAGCAAAGCATTAAAATTCTTTTGAGAAATCATAAATTCTTTCACACTATTCTCAAAATCAGAGGGGAACTTATTGAAATTACCATAAGAATTATTGTAGTAATTTCCATAATTATTAGAGGAATTACTAGGGAACGGTCTAGCATTAAAGTTTCCTCTATAAGCATTGTTTCCAAAATTATTCCTACCAACAAAATTTACATCCATAGATTCATTATTATTCTCAATCAAGGAAGACAAAGGCATATCATTGGGATCAAGAGGAGTATTTTTAGTAGCAAACAACTTCATAAGTTCATCCATCTTTCCACTCAAAACATTGATTTCTTCTATAGCATGCACTTTTTTACTAAAAGATCTTTCGGTGTGCCATTGAGAATAATTAGCCATAATATTATCAAGAAGTTTTGTAGCATCTCCCAATGTGATTTCCGTAAACGTGCCTCCCGCGGACGAATCTAAGAGATTTCTAGAAGCAAAGTTCACACCGGCATAATTTTTTTGTATAATCATCCATAAATTCAAACCATGAGTAGGGCAATTGCGAAGCATCAATTTCATTCTTTCCCAAGATTGGGCAACATGCTCATGATCAATTTGTTTAAAATTCATAATATCATTCCTAAGAGTGATGATCTTAGCGGGAGGAAAATACTTAGAGATAAAAGCATCTTTGCACTTGTTCCAAGAATCAATACTATTTTTAGGCAAAGACGAAAACCAAACTTTAGCACGATCTCTAAGTGAAAACGGAAATAACTTCAATTTGACAATATTGTTATCCGTATCTTTCTTCTTTTGCATATCACACAAATCAACAAAGTTGTTTAGATGAGTAGCGGGATCTTCACTAGGAAGGCCGGCGAATTGATCTTTCATAACAAGATTCAGCAAAGCAGCATTGATTTCACAAGACTCAACATCATTAAGAGGAGAAATTGGAGTACTAAGGGAATCATTATTATTGGTGTTCGAGAAATCACACAATTTGGTATTATCTTGTGCCATGGCAACAAGTAATCCAACACACAAGCAAACAGAAAAAGGCAAGTGGAAAAGAAAGGAGATTGGGAAAGAGAGGGCGAATAAAACGGCAAGGGTGAAGTGGGGGAGAGGAAAATGAGAGGCAAATGGCAAATAATGTAAATGCGAGGGAGATGAGTTTGTGATGGGTACTTGGTATGTCTTGACTTGAGCGAAGACCTCCCCAGCAATGGCGCCAGAAATCCTTCTTGCTACGTCTTGAGCTTGCGTTGGTTTTCCTCGAAGAGGAGAGGGTGATGCAGCAATAGTAGCGTAAGTATTTCCCTCAGTTTTTGAGAACCAAGGTATCAATCCAGTAGGAGGCTCCTCAACAAGTCCCACGCGCCTACACAAACAAACTGAGAACTCGCGACCAACGCGATAAAGGGGTTGTCAATCCCTTCACGGCCACTTGCAAAAGTGAGATCTGATAGAGATAGTATGATAAGATAAATATATTTTTGGTATTTTATAATATAGATGCGGAAAATAAAGATGCAAATAAAAGTAAATTGAAAGCAAATATGATAAGAGATAGACCCGGGGGCCATAGGTTTCACTAGAGGCTTCTCTCAAGAGCATAAGTATTACGGTGGGTGAACAAATTACTGTCGAGCAATTGATAGAAAAGCGAATAATTATGACGTTATCTAGGCATGATGATGTATATATGCATCACATCCATAACAAGTAGACCGACTCCTGCCTGCATCTACTACTATTACTCCACACATCGACCGCTATCCAGCATGCATCTAGAGTATTAAGTTCATAAGAACAGATTAACGCATTAAGCAAGATGACATGATGTAGAGGGATAAACTCAAGCAATATGATATAAACCCCATCTTGTTATCCTTGATGGCAACAATACAATACGTGTCCTGCAACCCTTTCTGTCACTGGGTAAGAACACCGCAAGATTGAACCCAAAGCTAAGCACTTCTCCCATGGCAAGAAAGATCAATCTAGTAGGCCAAACCAAACTGATAATTCGAAGAGACTTGCAAAGATAACTCAATCATACATAAAAGAATTCAGAGAAGATTCAATTATTATTCATAGATAAATCTGATCATAAACCCACAATTCATCGAATCTCGACAAACACACCGCAAAAAGAGATTACATCGAATAGATCTCCACAAGAGAGGGGGAGAACATTGTATTGAGATCCAAAAAGAGAGAAGAAGCCATCTAGCTAATAACTATGGACCCGTAGGTCTGTGGTAAACTACTCACAACTCATCGGAGAGGCAAGGATGTTGATGTAGAAGCCCTCCGTGGTCGATTCCCCCTCCGGCAGAGTGCCGACGAAGGCTCCAAGATGGGATCTCGCGGATACAGAAGGTTACGGTGGTGGAAATTGTGTTTCGTGCTGCCCCTGGATGTTTTCGGGGTACGTAGGCTTATATAGGAGGAAGAAGTACGTCGGTGGACGCCCGAGGGGCCCACGAGACAGGGGGCGCACCCTACAGGGGGGGCACACCCTCCTATCTCGTGGGAGCCTCGGCTGCTTCTTGACTTGCACTACAAGTCCTCTGGATCACGTTCGTTCAAAAAATCACGCTCCCGAAGGTTTCATTCCATTTGGACTCCGTTTGATATTCCTTTTCTTCGAAATACTGAAATAGGCAAAAAACAGCAATACGGGCTGGGCCTCCGGTTAGTAGGTTAGTCCCAAAAATGATATAAATGTGTAAAATAAAGCCCATAAACATCCAGAAGGGGTAATATAATAGCATGGAACAATCAAAAATTATAGATACGTTGGAGACGTATCAGGTACCGGCGAAAGTTGCGCGGTACTAGAGAGGCTAGAAATGGTGGAAGGGTGAGAGTGCGTATAATCCATGGACTGAACATTAGTCATAAAGAACTCACATACTTATTGCAAAAATTTATTAGTTACCGAAACAAAGTACTATGTGCATGCTCCTAGGGGGATAGATTGGTAGGAAAAAACCATCACTCGTCCCCGACCGCCACTCATAAGGAAGACAATCAATAAATAAATCATGCTCCAACTTCATCACATAATGGTTCACCATACGTGCATGCTATGGGAATCACAAACTTTAACACAAGTATCTCTCAAATTCACAACTACTATACTAGCATGACTCTAATATCACCATCTCCATATCTCAAAACAATAATAAAGAATCAAACTTTTCATAGTATTCAATGCACTTTATATGAAAGTTTTCATTATACCCATCTTGGATGCCCATCATATTAGGACTAATTTTATAACCAAAGCAAATTAGCATGCTGTTCTAAAAGACTCTCAAAATAATATAAGTGAATCATGATAGATCAATAATTTCTATAAAATAAAACCACCACCATGCTTTAAAAAGATATAAGTGAAGCACTAGAGCAATATTGTCTAGCTCAAAAGATATAAGTGAAGCACATAGAGTTTTCTAATAAATTCCGATTCATGCGTGTCTCTCCCAAAAGGTGTGTAATCAAGGATGATTGTGGTAAACTAAAAAGCAAAGACTCGAATGATACAAGATGCCCCAAGCAAAACACATATCATGTGGCGAATAAAAATATAGCCTCAAGTAAAGTTACCGATAGATGAAGACGAAAGAGGGGATGCCTTCCAGGGAATCCCCAAGCTTAGGCTTTTCGTTGTCCTTGAATTATCTTGGAGTGCCTTGGGAATCCCTAAGCTTAGGCTCTTGCCACTCCTTATTCCAAAATCCATCAAATCTTTACCCAAAAACTTGAAAACTTCACAAAACAAAACTTCAACAGAAAATCTCATGAGCTCCGTTAGTATAAGAAAACAAACCACCACTTTAAGGTACTGTAATGAACTCATTCTTTATTTATATTAGTGTTAAACCTACTGTATTCCAACTTCTGTATGGTTCATACCCCCCGATACTACTCATAGATTCATCAAAATAAGCAAACAACACACGAAAAACTGAATCTGTCAAAAACAGAACAGTCTGTAGAAATCTGTAACTTTAGAATACTTCTATATCTCTAAAAGTTATAAATTAAATTGGTGGACGTGAGTAATTTGTCTATTAATCATCTGCAAAAAGAATCAACCTAAAAGCACTCTCCAGTAAAAAATGACAGCTATTCTCGTGAGCACAAAAGTTTCTGTTTTTTACGGCAAGATCGCAAAGACTTCACCCAAGTCTTCCCAAAGGTTCTACTTGGCACAAACGCTAATTAAAACATAAAAATACATCTAACCAGAAGCTATATGAATTATTTATTACTAAACAGGAGAAAAAAGTAAAGAACAAAAATAAAATTGGGTTGCCTCCCAGCAAGCGCTATCGTTTAACGCCCCTAGCTAGGCATAAAAACAAGAATATATCTAGGTATTTCCATCTTTGGTATGCAATCCATAAGTGGCTCTCATAATAGATTCATAAGTCAATTTAATTTTCTTCCTAGGAAAGTGTTCCATGCCCTTTCTTAACGGAAATTGGAATCTAATATTTTCTTCTTTCATATCAATAATTGCACCAATCATTCTAAGGAAAGGTCTACCGAGAATAATAGGACATGTAGGATTGTAATCTATATCAAGAACAATGAAATCTACGGGCACATAATTCCTATTTGCAACAATAAGAACATCATTAATTCTTCCCATAGGTTTCTTAATAGTGGAATCCGCAAGATGCAAATTTAAAGAACAATCATCAAATTCCCGGAAACCTAGCACATCACACAAAGTTTTTGGAATCATGGAAACACTAGCACCCAAATCACACAAAGCATAGCATTCATAATCTTTAATCTTAATTTTAATAGTAGGTTCCCACTAATCATAAATTTTTCTAGGTACAGAAACTTCTAGTTCAAGCTTTTCTTCATAAGATTGCATCAAAGCATCAACGATATGTTTAGTAAAAGCTTTATTTTGATTATAGGCATGAGGAGAATTTAACACGGATTGCAACAAGGAAATACAATCTATCAAAGAGCAATTATCATTATTAAATCCCTTGAAATCCAAAATAGTCGGTTCATTGCTAAGTAAAGTTTTGACCTCTTCAATCCCACTTTTATCAATTTTTGCATCTACATCTAAAAACTCTGAATTATTGAGACGCCTTTTAACTAAAGTTGACTCATCTCCAGTCCCATCTTGATGAAGATTCATATTGGAAAACAAAGATTTAATAGGAGTCACATCAATCACTTTTAGATCTTCATCATTATTATCATGAAAACTAGAAGAACATGCCTTCATAAAGCAATCTTTTTTAGCACGCATCCTGGCGGTTCTTTCTTTGCACTTATCAATGGAAATTCTCATGGATTTGAGAGACTCATTGATATCATGCTTAGGTGGAATGGATCTAAGTTTCAAAGAATCGACATCAAGAGAAATTCTATTCTATCCACGTTTCTAGCCAACTCATCAATCTTAAGCAATTTTTCTTCAATCAAAGCATTGAAATTCTTTTGCAAACTCATAAATTCTTTAACACTATTCTCAAAATCAGAGGGCATCTTATTAAAATTTCCATAAGAGTTGTTGTAGGAATTACCATAAGTATTAGAGGAATTACTAGGAAACGACCTAGGATTAAAATTGCATCTATACGCGTTGTTAACAAAATTGTTCCTCCAATAAAATTCACATCCATAGATTCATTATTATTCTCAATCAAAGTGTATAAAGGCATATCATTAGGATCAGAAGAAACACTTTTATTAGCAAACAATTTCATAAGTTCATCCATCTTTCCACTCAAAACATTAATCTCTTCAATCGCATGAACTTTTTAACTAGTGGATCTTTTGGTGTGCCATTGAGAATAATTAACCATAATATTTTCTAGGAGTTTAGTAGCTTCTCCTAAAGTGATTTCCATAAAGTGCCTCCCGTGGCCGAATCTAAAAGATTTCTAGAAGCAAAATTCAATTCGGCATAATTTTTTGTATAATCATCCACAAATTCAAACCATGTGTAGGGGAATTACGTATCATTAATTTCATCCTCTCCCAAGCTTGTGCAACATGCTCATGATCAAGTTGCTTAAAGTTCATAATATCATTCCCAAGAGAGATGATCTTAGCGGGAGGAAAATACTTAGAGATAAAAGCATCTTTGCACTTATTCCATGAATCAATACTATTTTTAGGCAAAGAAGAAAACCAAGTTTTAGCACGATCTCTAAGCGAAAACGGAAATAGCTTCAATTTAACAATATCATTATCCACATCTTTCTTCTTTTGCATATCACACAAATCAACGAAGTTGTTTAGATGGGAGGCATCTTCACTAGGAAGGCTAGAAAATTGATCTTTCATAACAAGATTCAACAAAGCGGTATTAATTTCACAAGATGCAGCATCGGTAGTAGGAGCAATCGGAGTGCTAATAAAATCATTGTTGTTGGTATTGGAAAAGTCACACAGTTTAGTATTATCTTGAGCCATCGTGACAAGCAGTCAATCCAACACACAAGCACCCAAGAAGCAAGCGAAAAGAGACAAATGGAAGAGGGACGAAGAAAAGGCAAAGGTTTTCGAAAATCGTTTTAGAAGTGGGGGAGAGGAAAACGAGAGGTGAATGGCAAATAATGTAATGCGAGGAAGAAGAGTTTATGATGGGTACTTGGTATGTCTTGACTTGGCGTAGATCTCCCCGGCAACGGCGCTAGAAATTGGCAAGTTGATGGGAGCTCAAATCTTGTCTTGACTTGACATAGGTCTCCCCGGCAACGGCGCCAGAAATCCTTCTTGCTACCTCTTGAGCATGCATTGGTTTACCCTTGAAGAGGAAAGGATGATGCAGCAAAGTAGCGTAAGTATTTCCCTCAGTTTTGAGAACCAAGGTATCAATCCAGTAGGAGACGACACACAAGTCACCTAGTACCTGCACAAACAATCAAGAACCTTGCAAACAATCAAGTCAATCCCTTCACAGTCACTTGCAAAAGTGAGATCTAATAGAGATAATAAAGTAAAGATTTTTGGTATTTTTGTTGTATAGATTGGAAAGTAAAGATTGCAAAATAGTAAACGAGATGCAATGTAAATAAAAGAGATGTAATATAATAAGAAAGAGACCTGGGGGCCATAGGTTTCACTAGTGGCTTCTCTCAAGATAGCATGTATTACGGTGGGTGAACAAATTACTGTCGAGCAATTGATAGAAAAGCGCATAATTATGAAGACATCTAAGACAATGATCATGAATATATGCATCACGTCCGTGTCAAGTAGACCGAAACAATTCTGCATCTACTACTATTACTCCACACATCGACCGCTATCCAGCATGCATCTAGAGTATTAAGTTCATAAGAATGGAGTAACGCATTAAGCAAGATGACATGATTTAGAGGGATAAACTCAAGCAATATGATATAAACCCCATCTTTTTATCCTCGATGGCAACAATACAATACATGCCTTGTTGTCCCTACTGTCACAGGGAAAGGAGACCGCAAGATTGAACCCAAAGCTAAGCACTTCTCCCATTGCAAGAAAGATCAATCTAGTAGGCCAAACTAAACCGATAGTTCGAAGAGGCTTGCAAAGATATCAAATCATGCATATAAGAATTCAGAGAAGAACCAAATATTATTCATAGATAATCTTGTTCATAAATCGACAATTTATCGGATCTCGACAAACACACCGCAAAAGAATATTACATCAAATAGATCTCCAAGAACATCGAGGAGAACATGGTATTGAGAATCAAAGAGAGAGAAGAAGCCATCTAGTTAGTAACTATGAACCCGAAGGTCTGTGGTAAACTACTCACACTTCATCGTAGAGGCAATGGTGTTGATGTAGAAGCCCTCCATGATCGATTCCCCCTCCGGCAGATCGCCGGAAAAGGCCCCAAGATGGGATCTCACCGGTACAGAAGGTTGCGGCGGTGGAAAAGTGTTTTCGTGGCTCCCCCTGATGTTTCTAGGGTATAAGAGTATATATAGGTGAAAGAAGTACATTGGTGGAGCTACAAGGGGCCCACGAGGGTGGGGGGCGCGCCCTCCTGCCTCGTGGCCTCCTTGTAGAGTACTAGACTTCAACTCCAAGTCTTCTGGATTGCTTTTGGTCCAAGAAAGGTCCTCGCGAAGGTTTCATTCCGTTTGGAGTCTGTTTGATATTCCTTTTCTGTAAAACACTAAAATAGGCAAAAAAAACTAGTACTGGGCCTCCGGTTAATAGGTTAGTCCCAAAAATAATATAAAAGAGCATATTAAAGCCCATTAAACATCCAAAACAGATAATATAATCGCATGGAACAATTATAAATTATAGATACGATTGAGACGTATCAGTCATAGTGTAGCACATCATCATCTTCATACTCATTTTAGCTAGCTAATCACTCGTGCTGCTCTCTCTCAGGTAAAATAGCATAGAACATGTGTAGTAGTCCTGGTTCATCATATTGGAGCATGCAGATGAATCTGTCTCCTAATTGTGGGTTGCGCTTCTGATTGCTGCCCTCTATTACTTCTGTGTGATCCTTCATAATTTTGCTCTAGTATTTGACTATTAAGACTTGCTCGCTTTTAGGAATCATGAATGCACTCATGTGCAATGTAGGATGTCTTGGTCGTAAGCTAACCATTTTCATGTGGCCTTTAGCCTTGATCCAATGAGGCACAACTATCATCGGGAGTCCGTGTTGAAGAACATTGTAGTAACATACTTAGCAATGAAGTTTAGCTTAAAATATAATGTATGCAAAAGATGCACTGGGGACAAATAGTAAAAATCTTACCATATTTCCTAAATAGATGTGACAGTAATTCAATACGCACGCTAGTGGTCGCACGTTTTGAGTAGTAAGATTTTGAAGTTTGACAGTATGAAGATCCTCAAGCCATGAAACATAATGACTTATCTCCTCGCAGTTTAGTTCAGTTCCGGGACAGTAGTAGGTCATGTCTACCAAGCACCGAACATGTTTACTTGAATGGAAATAAGCTGTCAATAGAAATTAGTTGTCAACTATTTTTGAATAAACAATATCCAATACATAAATATGGTTGAGAAACCCACATAATGGTAGAACTGGAGGCGTCTGCACATCAACCCAGATGTCGATATTACCTTCAATATCATATTCCAGACGAATATTGAAGGTGATAAGCATATCAGGCTCAAATGCACAAGCCTTGCATAGTGCTCTCTAATTTTTGCATTCAAAATAGGTGTAGGTGTCTGCATTGTATAATTTTGCGGCAAAAGTATAACCATGCTCGGTCCTCAAGTGAACTCTCTTTACCTCCATAGTTTCCATAGGACTGAAACCAATCTTATCTAAGACATAAATTCTTACATGACATGGGATACGCTAGTAGAATAGTAAAAAAATAAAATTATAAGTTGAAGCAAAAGAAGCAGAAGTCATGCTTAATTACGAAAAAAGACTTGTCATTGTGACTTACTGTATCCTCCTTTCCCTAGGATACACACAGATCACTATTACTCAATATGCAATGGGTTGACTTTAGGTCTGTCGAGTCTTCCTTCCTAAACTCTCATCTCACGTATATGGTGGACACTCCCTCTCTGATATTGCGACCGTCGGTGATGGTCGCTACTCCTCCTTTCCCTAGTGCATTACAAATATCTAGCACAAGGAAAAGAAAGAGAAGCGACCCCCATGACAACAGTCAGCATTCTTCCTCTCTCATATATGGTGGACACTCCCTCACTGATTTTTCGACCGCCGATGATGGTCGCTACTCCTTCTTCCCCTAGTGCATAACAAAGGTCTAGCACAAAGAAGAAGGAGAAGCGACCCCCACGACATCAGTCGGCATTCTTCCTCTCTCAAATATGTATATATATGGTGGACACTCTCCCTCACTGAAAGACACACAAGGACCCGAAACAGACCTAAAGTCAACCCGTTCCATATATCGAGCAATGACAAAGAAAAAATGCCCTATGTTTTGCCAAAATATCATTGAATTCCCGTCCTGGCAAATCACAAGCACTCGATATGCCCTACATTGTAGCATAAGTCATGCTAAAATTCATAAAAAAATTCGGCATGCCCTTTGCTAAAGACAGGACATATCGAGCGCCTGAAATTTGTCGGGGCGGAAACGAATCAACATTCCGGCAAAACATAGGCCACTCGGAGGCACATTGCAAACAAGAACACCAAGACGTCATCTATATTCAGAATGCATGATCATTGACATCAATGACATGGCAACTATATAGCACTAGCATTTTCATCATCGACATTTAAACTTGATTTCTGCATAAAAAATATAAACAAAATTTATCAACCACTTACTATAAATAAAATAATTCTATTAAGCATTTACCATAAATAAACTAATTCTATTAAGCACTTACTATAAATAAACTAGTTCTATTTAGCACTTGCTATAAATAAACTAGTTCTATTAAGCACTTACTATAGATAACCTAGTTCTATTAAGCACTTACTATAAATAAACTAGTTATATTAAGCACTTAGTATAATAAACTAGTTATATTAAGCACCTACATTGTACCTATCTATACCGTAGTTCTAGCCCTAACATCCATCCATCCATCCATCCATCTATCTATATATCCATCAATATAACCATCCATCCATTTCAAATTCTACCAACTAAAAGTTTCCATTACTAAAATTTCTAATCAGAAGACCTAAAATTTCCTATTCTATTCAAAACACCTAAAATAGTCTAAAAAATTATTCTATTAAAAAACCTACATTCTACAATGTCTACATTCCTAAATCTACATTTGAATTACCTACATTATACAAG
>NC_041389.1:444347324-444355905 GCF_002162155.2 Triticum dicoccoides | reverse complement strand
AGGAGGGGGCCGCCGGAGGGAGGAGGAGGAAGGAGGAGGGGGCCGCCAGAGGGAGAAGGAGGGGGAGGAGGAGGGCGTAGAGGGAGGGAGGGAGTTACCTAGGGGGCGCTGGTGGGCGACAACGACGATGACGTGCGGCGGTTTGCGTGAGTGAGAATGCGAGTGGAGAGGCATGGACGCGCGTGGGTGGATAAAGTACACATAGTAGTGGCGCTGGAAGGCAAACAACACTACTGCTAAGGTACAAAAGCGCTACTGCTATGATCATTAGCAGTAGCATTTTCAGTAGTAGCGCTTGTTAGAGGAAAGCGCTACTGCTAAGCTCAATAGCACTAGCACTTTTTAAGTATAAACGCTACTAGTATACCTAGCCTGCCTGCAACGGTGTGGCAATTATAATAGTAACGTGTTTTGCATCCACAGCCACATGTCCACAGCGCTACTGGTAAGGGATTAGTAGCAGCGTTGGTTGTCAAAAAGCGTTGCTGTTATTTAGCAGCAACGCTTGCTTCTAAAAAGCGCTACTGGTGAGCTTCTGTGTATAAACATTTTCTTAGTAGTGCGGCCTCCTATCCGTGGCACAGTCTATTTGACGCTACTTCCCTAACGTACAGAATGCTGCGGTAAATAATCGGCCAAACGCACACACGATCGTAGAATGGCCGGCCCATTTGAGTATTTGAGCAACCGATATTGTGAATCTTCTGGAAGGTTCCAAGCTGGTTTTGTGAGCCTTCCAGAAGGTTCCTAAACTTTTTTTCTTATTTTTTGGTTTTCGTTTGGTTACTACTTTTCGCTCTTTTGTTTCTTTTTTATTTTTGTTTCTTTTTTCAAAATCATAAATTTTCAAAATGTTCAACATATTCAAAATGTGCTCCAAATTTTCAAAGATTATTCGTATTTTCGAAAATTCTTTCATTTTAAAAGGTCCACAGATTCAAAAAATGATTATGTATGAAAAACAATTCATGGATTTCAAAAAATGTTCGCGTTTTCAAATTTTATTTTGGAATTTTGTAAAATGTTTCTTTTTAAAAAATTGTTCACAGAACCTAAAAGAAATTCTGCATTATAAAAAATGATCACAATTTTCAGTGAAACATTCTAAACTTTGTAAACATTCAAAATTTCTGCGTGTTAATAAAAGCTTCGGTTTTGTGGGTTCATATAGCTTCTGCGGTTGGCGTTGATCACATGTGGGAGACAGCTAGCGTGGTTAGCAGCGCCCATTCACGAAGGCGATGGTTGCGAGTTCGAATCCATGTGAATTCACGAAGGGGTAAAAGCGCTAGAAAGTCACAGATAAAAATTCTTTCTTTGGGAGGATCAAAGTTTGCATCATTGTTTGGTCATGTCAATTCTGATCTCATGCACCGCCTGTCCTATGCATGCATATAAGCATACTTGCACGATTATTTACTCTCCAACAATATCTTCAGATGTGGTGTAATGGTTAAATTGATAACAATATCTTTAAGTTTCTGTGGATTTTCTCTCCAACATATAAGCATACTTGCATGATTATTTACTTGCTTACTTACAGGAGGCTTTGATGCTTACAGATTCGTTTTTTTTTCAGCTACATATGACTTCAGCGAGAGTTGTACTTCTTGTTTCAGGTGGATAAGCTTGAGAAGCAGATGCATATCTGCATGGTTCTGAATCTATATTTCCGAAGTTGTCCGGACTAAAGAAGTTTGGCTGTGAATAAATGCATTATGGTGTAAACTATACTAAATGCATTATGCTTGCAGAATCAAGAATTTCAGTTTTTGTTGAATATTTATATGAGTTACTGTTATGTTAATTAGAGTAAGAACCGCTGTGATGTGTTTACAAGGGTATGTGTTTTCCATGCTGCTCCAGAACGGAACCTAGATGATTTATGCATGCGTCCATATAAACCTCTTGCTATGCAAGTACAGTACTTGTATGTGTGCTGCTGCCCAAATTATACAGATTGTTAACATGTACATCCTCTATTCACTTTTATAAGATGTTTTAGACAATTCAGACAGTGCCCAAAACAGTTCAAAGCTGGCTGTCCAAAACGTCTTATAAAAACGAACGGAGGGAGTACAAAGCAACTATATTAAACCTGTTGCTATAGAAAGACAATCAATTGGTTCCAAAGGACACCATTTAGTTTTCTAAAGGAATTTAAGTGCTAGAGTTTTGAATTTGGTGACCTTTTGGAACTTCCCATTAATTTGGCAAAATCTGTGGATCTCGGCGCTTGCACAGGAAAAAAAATCCTGAAACAAAATAATAAACCTTGGTCATAGCAGCAAACATGAACAAAGTCAAGGAGAAATGTAGGCACGCTTGAACTTAACTTTCGACGGCCCATTAACGGCCACTGAATTCCATAAGAACCCATCGGCCTCATTTAAAATTCTCCAACATTAATCGAGCATATGTCGGCCGAGCTTTTGCTCGACCCAAAAGAATCCCACTTGAACAACCTCTGGAAGGTAGGTAATGCTGCACAAATTCTCAGTCTCAGGCACATGCCGCATGGATGGTCCAAACCTGAACTTTTTAGATATGTTCAAAATAACTTGAATTCCAGATAGTGCTCTGAACCTACCTCTTTTATAATTATTACCACACAGATCTTCTGTAATATTACCTCACAAATTATTTACTGTAGCAATAATGTTGGTCGCCCTTTCACGCGACCTTTTTTAGGAGAAAACTTTTGATCTATCTTTCCCTCACAATAAAGCACGGGTTGAGTCTGTCGGATTCACCGTCACGGAGTTTTTAGAAAATAGTCCTTCTATTTTTGGGTAATTAACCCAAAGTAGTATTGTAAGTTTAAAACGTTTCGTCTTGCATACCGGTTTGTTTTTTTTTCTTCTCTCCTGACAGACTTACATGAGCTGTGCGGGGCGAGGCACATGACGAGCGGCGGCCGCCGCCGCCGTTGCCTACTGGGCATGCAGGCGAGGTGTCGGAACACGTGGACAGATCAGGGCTGACGCGAACTGGGGCGGCGGAACACGTGCTGTGGAGAGGTCGCGCAGAGGCAAGTGACGCTGACCTCACCGGGAGAGAGCCTTGTGGCAGGAGCAGCCAGCACGCTGCAGGCGGACGAGGCATGCGGGTGTGGTTGCGACGGCGTCAGGTGTGCGCTGGCACAGGAGCATGGAGGTAAGAGGGGCTATAGGAAGGTAGTTGTCGGTGTTCGAAGACACTTGCCATGGCGAAGCGGAGGTTGTCGAGGACGTCCGCAACGACGGGCGGCGTGGCCGCTCGCTTTAGGGTCCCGACGGTTGGGAGGCAGAGCCACGGAAGACGGTGAGGTCGACTGGAAAGGACGAGGAAGAAATGAGAAGAGGTGGGGAAGGGAACTTGCAGAGGCGCTCGAGCGGGGGAAGCAAGCTCGGGTGGCGGCGCTAGGTTGGGAACTTGGGATCGATGGGAAGGCCGCGTGTGGTTGTGAGCATAAGAGCATCTCCAGCCGCGCCCCCAACAAGGCCCCCTAGGCGACTTTTCGGTCACCGGCGCCAAAAATCGGCCCAGTCGCGCCCCCAGGGGCCCATTTTCGCCGGCTCGGACCGAAATTGGCGCTGGGGGGCACTCGGGGGCGCCGGGCGAATCGTTTTTGGCGCGAAAGCGACCCGGGCCAGCCGCGTCAGCGACACCGCCCGCCTCGTCTTCTCCCGGCGCCTCGGTTTCCCGTGGGGAATCAATGGCAAGGCTGCCGCGGTGAGCTTTGCCATTGATTCCTCATGGGCGGCGCGTCACGGGGCGGTGCCGACGCCTCCCCTCCCTCGGACGCGTACACACGGGCGCGGCGCGGCTATATATGGCCTCGCTCGCCTGTGATGAGTGCCACCTCTCCACCTCTCCCCGAGCACCGCCGCCGAGCTCTTCTCTCCCGCCGATCTCTTCTCCCCAGCCACCCCATCTCCCCGATGGCCGAGCGTTTCCCTGGAGACGAGGCGGTGGCCAACGGCTTCGGTCGCCGTTCGCTCCGTGAACAGGAATCCTGGCTCCTGTTCCAGGCGAACATCCCGGCGCCGTCGGACATGCGCGTCGGGCCGACGGGCTGGAGGCTCAGCAATGGGGGGGTGCCCATTCCCCCATTGCCTGACGCTGTCGCCAAGCCATCCTACTTCGCCGACAAGGTCGAGATCGCGCGCGCCTCCCTCACCGACGCCGAGCTCTCCCTACCCCAGTACGCCGCCGACAACCACGCGGCTGGGGCGGCATACTTCGAGCGCCGCCAGCAGCAGCGGCTGGCGTCCACCAACGGGGCGCCGGTGGTCGGCGATACCAAGAACAGCGAGGGGCGCCACATGTGGTGGGGCGTCCCCGGCCGCACGCTTGAGGGCGTGCTGACGCACCTCGAGGGCGGCAACAACCCTTCGTTGGCGTACCCCCCGGCGAGGGCGGCCGCCCCGACGCACCGCCGACGGGACGGGCAATGGCCGCCAAGGAGGTTCGGCTCCTCCTCCTCTTCCTCCTCGTCACACTCTTCGTCTCAATCCCTCGGCACTCCGACGCTGCTCAGCGTCAAGGCCAAGCCCGCGGCGAAGACGCCGCTCGGCCGCCGCTCTCGCAGCGCCGGCATCGTCATCAGCGAGGGCGGCCGGCGCGCCTCCTCGTCGGCTCCTCCCCGCACTTCGTCAAGTCGAAGACGGAGCCGGGTCTCGCGCCGGTGAAGACGGAGCCGGGGCTGGCGCCGGTGAAGGTGGAGCACGGCGAGGTTGAGCTCGACGATGATGCATCCCTCGAATGGGCATGCCAGGACTCCCTGAAGATGGCGAGGGAGCGCCAGTGCGCCGCCCTATGGCGCTTCGCGTAGCGCCGCCGAGGCCGCGACGAAGAAGGAGTCGTCATCATCGACGACAGCGACGATGACGATGACACGCCGCCGCCGCCGCCACCAGCCGGGGAGGGGTCCAGCAGGGGCGCTCGAGTCAAGGAGGAGAAGGCCGACGATGCCGGCGACGACGGTGACTTCTCGGCCTTCAGCAAAAAAAATTTGATTAGTTTTTACGTGTAATGGCGACTACTCGACTTAAATCGGCGAATATAAGCCCAAGTTTGCCGAAATTTGATGTGTTTTAGCCGAACTTAGCCTAAATTTGCTACATGTTTTTTTTCGCGCCTGTGGCCGGCCCTGGGGACGGCGGCTGGGGGCCAACTCGCCCCCAGGCCTATTTTTTGCGCCGGGTCACCCCCATGCAGCGATTTTAGGCGCCCCCTGGGGAGCCAACGGCTGGAGATGCTCTAAGTCCAACGAAGCGATAAGGAGGAGGACGACCTAGGCTGGGCCTTGCTACTCGCCATTTGATGGGCTCTGACCCACTCTTGGGCTTTGATTAGGCGGTCAGTTTTGGGCTGACGTGAGTGGTTGGTTAATAAGGGAAAAAATTAGTTGCTCAAAAAAAAGGAAAAAAAAATAGTGCGTCCAATATAACTTGAACCATGCACGGTTGCACCTCCGATTGCTCGTACAACTAACGTTATAGTCCCGCCTTGGTCCCGTAAAACGACCCCCACCTGTTTATATACGTTCACAAGCAGCCTGGAGGCAAGCCAAGTGGGGAATCAACAAGCGGCAGCACCGTTGTTTGATACGAAGATATATACTTGCGTAAGTAGCCTCTGTGTATACGATGGATGGTGTTAGCTATATAACTAAACCAGAGGTTCTGGGCTGGAGTTCAACTGCATGTTGTAGCTACGGGATTGTGTGCACCCAGCTGAGGAGTGCATGATTAAAGAAGTATATTATAAATAATATTTTTGTAACCTAAAATTATTCAATAAATGGACATATTTGGTAGTTAGATAAATACACAATTTATTATCAAAAGCTAGGCACGGATAGGTAGGTAAGATAAATCCACAGTTCATCATGCCCAGTGTTAATTAGCTTATTTTGTGCGCCTTTAATCATGACAGTATAACGAACACCAGAAATAATTAAAATTATATTCAGATTCATAGACCACCTACCGATGACTATAATGATGTCATTCTCAGACATCTGGAGCCACGCACGCAGGAAGTGTCACTGTGAGGCAGTACGTCTTCTGAGAAGCTCTCGCTGTACTAGGAACGAGGTTTCCACTCGTTTGGTCCGCCGTGATTGCAGCTCGCCGGGAAAAAACCGGCGGGATGGACCGATTCGCAGTGCCGTGAGTTCTTCGTAACACGTTCTATCCACACATTACACCGGCGTCAGTGCTCGCGGAGACTTGAGATGCTGTCTCAGGCGAGCCGGAAGCACCGGCGCACGTAAGACATTCTCTGTATTTTTCAAACCTAAAACCCCTTCTTTCGTTGCAACCAAGGGGAGACGCGTTGAGTCAAAGTCACCCCAGTTCGTTGGATTGGGGACATGCATGTCGGGGCAGTCTTTTTCCACTGGAAGCGACAGGTGGTCTAGAAGTACCGGCATGAACAACACCAGGTCTTGACGACGTTACGATCGTGATGTACAACTGAATAGCTGACATATAACCAAAATGCCCCTGGTAACTAATCCAATTATTTTAAGCCGTTTTTGGAAAAAGAAAGATCGGCCCCGAAGGATCTAGTCTATATCTACTAGTATGTATGCACGCGCAATGCGTGTCTTAACATTGTAGATTGACTTGGGCCGAAAAAACACTACATGGAATGCTTTGAGAAATCCTAAAAAAATGATTCTTGACAAATGACAATTGTGTGCATACGGAAGCAAAAACAAAATTCCTATAATATAAATAAGAAAGCTTCTCATGTTCATATACTCAATAACTATCACATGCAAAGAATGTGTAGTATACATTAAATTTAGTACCTATTGCTATGTTTTTTTTGAAGGACCTATTGCTATGTTTTAGTGTAACATTTGCTACAGCTTTGATCCAAAACTGCACTGGTTCAATCTGTTTACTTTTATATATTTCTTCGTCTTATTTTTACCGCTGGTCAGACTTAGTAGTACTGAAGCAACCTACCTATCAGCCACATGTACCGCTGCCCGAGTCTACTTTGTTGAAATAATTTGTGCTGCTCCCGCAGGATGCGAGGAGTGTGGAATCTGGTCTTTGGAAACTCAGTTAGCTCCAACCAGCGGCAAACATGCAGTGGGTTGGTTCTAGAACAACCCAGATAGTTTTGACCCTATACTACTTCATGGCTGCCTCTGGAACGATCCAGATGACACTCAGCGCTACTGTAGCTGCGAATCCAACCACTTTTGGCCGTCGGATGGACCCCAATGAACGGCCGGATATGCATTTGAATGCCTGAATTCAAACTGATACACCATATAGTAGTATAGATATAGATATCTAGGGTTTGTCTAGGTCTCAGTCGACTGAGACTTCGCGAAGTCTCAGTCGACTGATGACATCAGCATACATATATGACATCAGCATATATACAAAACCAGGCCTGCTTTGTTTATGGAACTGTTGGCATGTTTTTTTTGCTATGGGCTGGCTTTGTACTTCTATTGGGCTTTTATCTCGTCTTTTCCCCTGTGATCTGTTGCTTTGTTGCCAGATCTTTTCTTCTTCTTGTACTTGGGCTGTACGACTGCAAATATAATATGTGTTTTGCTATCCAGCTACAACCTCAACGAGTGAGGTAAATTTTTTGTTCAAATCATAGCATTACTTTTTGCCGGAAAGAATCTTGTATATGCAATACGATGGATGCTTGTATTATTTTTTATATGGGCATGTAACTTATTGTAATTCTTTCATTCATGAAAAAATACAAAGTATTTGAACACAAAGAAAAGATGTTGAAGAAAAAAAATATTTTTGTGCTTGCTATTGCTTGCCCGCGAGCTATGAAGTCGTTGCTTGCTGTTGTTGAAGTACAGAAGGACAAAGGTCAAACGCATAGGTATATACAATATATACATCATTTTTGTTGCACGAACAATTTTTAAAAAAGTGTGTGAGCATTTTCTAAAAATTACATGAGCATTTTTTAAGAACCGTGAACAGTTTTCAATTTTATGGACAGTTTAAAAGAAATATGAAATATGTTTTCAAATATGGACAATTTTTTAAATGCATGAACATTTATTAAGAATTGCATGAAAATTCTAGAAAATTGTTCATCGCATATTAAAAAAATGTTCACCGCATATTCGAAAAGTGCTCACTAATTATTAAAAGAAACCTAAACATGTATTTTTAAAGTATTTATATACACGCAAGGAAATGTATTTCTACTAATGGGAAATGAAAATCATATTAAAGAGGAAAAGGAGCAAATTAACTGCAAGTGTCCCTCTCCCGCCGCCCTCCAGCAAAACAAGCGTCGGTTGCAATTGAGGGTGACACTTGCAGTTGTGTGCCTAGCGTTAGACATGCAACTACCCACCCTCCCCTCTCCCGCCACCCACCGACAAAACAAAGGTCAGTTGCAGTCAGGTGCGTTGACATGCAGTTTCACTCGAGGACGACACTTGCAGTTGCATGCCTAGTGTCAAACATGCAACTCCCCCTCTCTCGCCACCCCTCCAAAGAAACAAAGGACAATTGAAGTCGGATGGGTAGCCATACAATTGCAGTTTGGGGCCAAACTTGCAGTTGCGTGCCTACAGTCATACATG
>NC_041389.1:444345317-444347163 GCF_002162155.2 Triticum dicoccoides | reverse complement strand
TGAGGGTGACACTTGCAGTTGTGTGCCTAGCGTTAGACATGCAACTACCCACCCTCCCCTCTCCCGCCACCCACCGACAAAACAAAGGTCAGTTGCAGTCGGGTGCGTTGACATGCAGTTTCACTCGAGGACGACACTTGCAGTTGCATGCCTAGTGTCAAACATGCAACTCCCCCTCTCTCGCCACCCCTCCAACGAAACAAAGGACAATTGAAGTCGGATGGGTAGCCATACAATTGCAGTTTGGGGCAAAACTTGCAGTTGCGTGCCTACAGTCATACATGCAACCCCCCCTCCCTCCAGATGTCCTCCGACATAAGAAAAATATTAGTTGCAACCGGGTGGGTAGGCATGCAGTTGCAGTCAAGGACGACACTTGCAGTTGCATGCCTAGTCTGAGGCATGCAACTACCCCCTCCTGCCGCCCATCGATAGAACGAAAGTCAATTGCAGTCGCTTGTGTGGACATGCAGTTGCAGTTGAGGGCGACATTTGCAATTGCATGCTTAGTGACAAACATGCAACTACTCCCCCCCTCTTCCACTGTTCTTCGACAAAACAAAGGTCAGTTGCAGTCGAGGGCGACACTTGCAGTTGCATGCCTAGTGTGAGGCATGCAACTTTACGGTGTATGCCTGTGAAAAAAAAACACATAGCATATAAACACAATAAAAATTTGTTTTTGGGTAATACACGGAGAAACAAAGTAAAAAAATAAAAATATATAGACAGGATACAAATAAGGAAATAAAACAAAAGTCATGTAGAAAAGGCAACCACATCTCAGAATAAAAAAATAAGACAACAACATGTGAGAATAAAAATTGTTCATGCGGTGTCAAAATGTAGGTTCCTAAAAAGTATAAAATGTTCCATATTTCCTAAAAAAGAAAGATAAAAAAATCGAAAATGAAAATACAAGTACACATGTATACTGTATACATAAACATAGAGTCATCTGCCCGATTAACTTTCTTCTTCTGTGTGTTCAAAACAAAACTTCTCTCTTCTGTACATACACAGTGCACACAACCCAGCAAAAAAGAAGAAATAACATACAAATATTTACATGGGACGAGTACGAGAATATAAAAACAGACAGACAAGCACAAAAAAAGGGCCTCAAGCCACAGCCCACAACCCAAGTAGCGGAAGGCCTAGTGCGTTTTGAAAAAGAAGAATACATCAGTGATTGAAACAGGTCGATGAAACTGGACAGCTAATTTCGTCGACTGAGACTTCGTAAAGTCTCAGTCGACTGAGTTTTAGCGTTCCCCTATTATTATCACTATTCTTTCGAGGGGACAAATTGTTCCATATTAACCCAGACTTTTTTGTTCACACAATTTCGTTCCTGCTATTCCATAATCCTCACATCGTTGCATTAGTTACAAGTTACAGTATTAATGGCACCTTCCCAAAAACTTTGCAAAGATTCAGAAATAACTAACTTTCCTCCCACACAAGTTGAAATTTGGCCACAACACAGTAGAGAAGATGTATATTGTAACGAGTCATGCGCTGTGAGCATTACATTGAATAAATCCGCTAGGTTCCATATAATTATTTTGAGGATCAGACGCAGAAATGCGTGAGTTCTAGGTGCTATCTTAAGTTTCCAAATAGCGGGGAGAAAAATAGGATGAATACTTCTAAAGCTAACGATATGGTGCATAGAGAAAAGTTGATTTGTCGATTGTCGTAGAAAAAAAACTCTTACCATTAACCAGTGTGAACAGATTTGCAAGACTTTTTCTACAAATAATAGGTTAAAATAACATTTCCTTAGGATAAAAATCACGTAATTTCCTAATTTAAACCGTTACTCTGGTTAAAGACACCCCAT
>NC_041389.1:444286896-444345153 GCF_002162155.2 Triticum dicoccoides | reverse complement strand
ATCTCATAATATAAGTTTTGTTTGGTTCGTTTTGTGTGCTGTACGTAATAGGTTGCTATTCCACATGCAAGAATGTCACCCTCGAGAATGGCAAATGCTCTGGCGCTGGCTGTTGTCAAGCCGATGTCCCAAAGGGAATACAGTATTATCGTGGCTATTTCAACGAAAACTACAACACTGCTCAAATATGGAAAGACTACCCTTGCAACTACATGATAGTGATGGAAAAGGCAGCTTTCAGTTTCAACACCAGCTATGTCAAACCCAAAGTATTCTATGAGACATACAAGGAGGGAGTTCCTCTTGTCGCGAACTGGGTAATAAGACCATGGACTTGCAAGGCAGCTAAAAAGAACATGAGTACCTATGCGTGCATCAGCAGCCATAGTGCGTGTGTTGATTCCACCACCAACAATCCAGGTTACCATTGCAAGTGCTCCAATGAGTACAAAGGCAACCCTTACATCACGGCTGGATGCCAAGGTACCTTCCGTTTTCCTTCCTTCTACCTCACTTACATTTTCACCATCTCATGTAGATCATAAGTATACGCATTGTATAACTACTTGAATATAAAACATTTCTTTCCCAGATATTGACGAGTGCCGTGAAAAAGCTAATCCTTGTGGCCGAGGGATCTGCAAGAATACGCAGGGGAAATACAGTTGCTCATGCCACCCTGGGAACTATATGGCAAATGGTGTCTGCGTACCAATTCCAAAGTCTCCCCATTTTCCTGCGGTGCCAGTTGTAGGTGTGTTCTTCTCTTTGCTAAGTGAGCATATACATCATCACTACTAAGAAGGGGAAAAAAGCTCAACGCCCACCCCCACCTACCCAAAATGACTATTGATTTGCTATTTTTTCTCAAATATGTTTTAGGTTCAATATACCCCTCCAAAACTATACTACTTACATTTATGTCTTTATCCCCTACCTTTCTTGGATGCTCGATTTCATGACTTCGACAATGGTTTTGCCCGCAAGGCATTATCCAAGTTCTAGGAAGATCAGATATTGGGTATGACTGCCTCCTACGCTTTCGTCATCGAAGACCATGGTGATGGCCGTGGTTGCCTAGCTCACCGAGCTTGCGCCCCACCATCAATGGTCTGGTATTGTTTTCTTTTTTCAAAAATGAGGTTGACCCCGGAGTAGTCAGGTATTGATAGACGACGGTGCATCAGCCAACGAAAAGTGGTGCGTGCTGCTACCACGTGTCATTTTGTGTGTGCAGTATTTGGAAAAATAAAATTGGAACAAGCAGTATTTGGATGGCATGCATGTCACGCACTGGCAAAACAACCGTCCACAACGTCAAGACCGATGTCGTCCAAAATTAGTCTCGATAGTGAAATGAACTAGACACTATAGTTTGAAGGAGAAACTGATCCAACAATACATTAAAAGGGAAAGTGAACCAAATAAATAGTTTGAAGGACCAAAAAATTCTTAGTTTGGACCATAGTACAAAACATAACTCCAACATACTAGGTTTCAAGTGGGCCACTGTGTTTGATTTGAAAAGAAGAAAACAAGACATTAAATTCATTTGAGAAGGTATCTCATAACTATACTTGGATTGATAATCATGCAGGTGCAAGTGTTGGACTTGTCATCATTGTGATTTTTGTTGCCTTTGCATGCTTCATCCAAGAGAGACGGAAGCTACAGAACATGAAACAGAACTACTTCCGGCAGCACGGCGGCCTTATACTATTTGAAGAGATGAAGGAGAAGCAAGGCGTTACATTCAAAATCTTCTCAGAGGAAGAACTGCAGCAAGCCACGAACAAGTTCAGCGAACAACAAGTCTTAGGTCATGGGGGGCACGGGACCGTGTACAAGGGACTTTTCAAGGACAACTTGGAGGTGGCGGTCAAGAGATGCATGACCATCAACGAGCAACACAAGAAAGAGTTCGGTAAGGAGATGCTAATCCTATCCCAAATCAACCACAAAAACATTGTGAAGCTTCTGGGATGCTGCCTCGAAGTGGAAGTCCCCATGTTGGTTTATGAGTTCGTCCCAAACAGCACTCTCTTCCATCTCATCCACGGCAACCATGGCCGACGTATCCCCTTAGCCACTCGCTTGGGGATCGCTCATGAGTCTGCGGACGCGCTCTCCTACCTTCACTCATCCACTTCGACACCAATCCTTCATGGTGATGTCAAGTCCTCCAATATCCTCCTTGATGGCGACTACAAGGCTAAAGTCTCCGACTTCAGTGCCTCTATCCTGGCACCAACCGATGAGTCACAATTTGTAACACTTGTACAAGGGACGTGCGGGTACCTTGACCCGGAGTACATGCAAACATGCCAGTTGACAGACAAGAGTGACGTGTACAGCTTTGGTGTCGTTCTTCTGGAGCTGCTCACGGGGAAGAAGCCCTTTAGTCCTGATGCCTCTGACCAAGAGAAGAGCCTATCAATGATGTTTATGTCTGCAGTGAAGGAGAATAAGCTTCAGGAGATCTTGGATGATGGGATCAAGCAAGACAACATGGAGGTTCTTGAAGAGATCGCGGAGCTAGCGAAGCAATGCTTGGAGATGTGCGGTAGGAATAGGCCATCGATGAAGGAAGTTGCAGAGAAGCTTGATAGGTTGAGGAAGGTGATGCAACATCCCTGGGTGCAACTGCAGCAAAACCCTGAAGAGAACGAAAGTTTACTTGGGCAGCGATCGGCAATGGTCAACTCGACGGTTGTTAGTGCTGAATATTTTAGCATCAAGAAGGAAGCAGTGACGAGTCTGGGATCTGGCTGATGAGTAATCGTACCTTAGACCTGTCCCGGTGCAAGTATCATAAAGGGTATCAATGCAGTGCCACTTAAGGAAAACGATGATGCGGCATTGCAGTTAAGAATGTGAGAGAAGATTGTTGCATCATATTGTGGAATAGTATAATACATTAAACGAGAAAAGTTTTTAAGAAATAGATCATATCCACAACTTTATGTTTGGATTCTACAAATGGATAAATGAAATGATAATATGATGCTATGCAGTGTGAATACAGTAACTAAAGCAGTATCATGCACTATGATATATACTATGCAGTGTGAGTGACCTTATTGTAATGTAATCAATCAGTTTGTCTATCTTTATTATCAGTTTCTCATAAACTTTGTCGGTCGTAATATCATTGTATATTATCATGGAGACAGATGGTAAATGTTTGCTTTACCTTTTAAATTCAATGTAAAGGAACTAAATATTTTTTCATTACCAGTACCGAGTTTTTATCCAGATAGGTCAAATATTGTTATCAATGCAATATTATGCCAAATCGAAAATTTGAAATCCGACGAGGGGAGGAGGCGCGAGCCGAACCCAACCTGCGTGATCTGCGTGAAGAGATGGAATGAGAACGCTGCCACGTTCTTGCCTACCTGCGCACACACGCAAATCATCTCAAATTTCCATGGCGTCAGAGGACGGGAGGAACCGAACCTATGGGAAGAGCCGAAGAGGGCGAGGAGGCGCTTGAGCCCATTGACCTTGTCGGCATCGAAGCGGGAGACGGTGAGCGCCAAGAGCCCAGCATGGTGGCATCCTCTTAGAGGTGCTCGTCCGTGTCCATCCGCCCCCACCACTCACGAAGCCGCGGCGCCGCTCGCCTGCGGCCCGCACATCCTCGATTTTCCTCGGCCGCGGCGGCCGCCGTGTTCCGCTTCGGACCATTGGAGATAAGAGACGGGCACGCACGGGAAGCGAAGACGTTTTTTATTTTTTGGAAATGGAGAAGACGTATGTTCCATTATCCGCTTTCTGATCGGCGCTATCCATAACCTGGGCAGGTTTCTGAAAGGGCCGGCGGCCAATAGCAGAATTTTGTTCAAGAATGAATATCAGACCACTCACCATCATCTTGCCATGCTAGTTGGTTGATAAAACTAGAAGTGCACAACGCCCTTATGAGCAAGTATAGTTGAAAATTTTGTGTCATATCTCATGCATGTCTCATTTTTGTTACATTTTACTTGCCGAATGCACAAATGATTCTCTGCAGCAGTCGGAATGCAGAGCTTTTTTTGGCCAGAATCAGCTGCAAGTGGGAAGAAGAAAGCTAGTGATAATGAAAGTTTTCGATGGTCTCTAAGGACGATTCTTGCGCGATTTCAGGGGAAATCGAGAGCCTGAGGTTTCAGCTGGATGTCAAGGTGAAACAACTACACTACTGGAAAATTGAAGTTGGGAGTTAAACTGACTCTCAAAGTCTCAAGCCCAAGGAGATGAAATGCTTGAACACGCAAACCCAGGAGCTCAAAATCTGGAACAAGGGCTTGGAAAAGAATGTAAGCTTTCTTGCATGTCCCAAATACAGTAATAAAATTAAATTTATTTATTTATGCCCGCAAACTCACGGAAAAATATATATATGCAGTAAACTACAGAGTATAGAGTCATATATTTATGTTGATTCAGTTTTCCTACCCTTTAGGTCGTAGAGGTTAGAAGATAGTGAGATTCAGTTCCAAATATAGTGTCTACTTCATACTGCAGATATAGTGTCTACCCTTTATGTTGATTCAGTTTGTATGCCCACCTTATAGTGTCTACTTCATACTGCAGATATAGGAAGTAGTAAAAGCAGTGTGAGATTCAGTTCCAAATCCAAAGCCTTGTACCCCTTCCTTAAAAAATATACTGCTTATATATAGTTAAAGGTTGATCTTAAATGCAGATGGTGACAAAGTATGCTAAATGGTTGATCAAGAAATGGGAAGATTAAGCATCCAATAGCAATAGCAATAGCACAGAGATAGGTTCTAAAAAAAAAGCACGGAGATAAAGCTGACTAGAGTAAACAATTCCAAAAGTTGGCAATAGATGTTGCATCCTGTACTTGTTTCTGAAGTTGCTAAAGGGAGGGAAAAGAATTGTGCAGAAACATATTTAGGCAAGGAGGGTGTAGCGCACGAATAATCTGCCACCTACCGTTGCGCCTCTCCTCGCCGCCACTGGCCACCGCAAGCGAGGAAGGCAATGCCGGCGGCCCCGCACTCCTCCTGGATGAGCGGCTGCCATCGGTAACTGCATGTGAGGAAGGTGACACGGCTGCGAATCGGCAGCTTTTTTGCGAGCCAGACTCGCTAGAGCCACGCGTGCCTCTTCGCTGCACGCCTCGGAGAGCGCGGGAGACGGACGGGATGTCTCATAACTCCCTTCCCCCTCTCGTGTCACCGTCCACTCCATTCACACTAAACCCGGGCAAACGTCGGGCCGGGCTTGTAAAAGCCCGATCTTCATTTCCCAAGCCCGAGCCCGGCCCGAAGCCCGAAATACTCCCTGTTTTCAAGCCCGAGCCCGGCCCGAAATCAAGCCTGAAGCCCGAAAACCCGGACCGAATGCTATTTTTTAGTGTACGCATGTGCAAGCCCGGCCCGAAGCCCGAAAGCCCGGCCCGAAATACATAAAAAATGAAACCCGAGCCCGGCCCGAATTATCTTTCGGGCTGCAAAACAAGGTCCGAGCCCGGCCCGAACGTCAAGCCCGGCCCGAACGTCAAGCCCGACCCGGCCCGGCCCTGGTTTTTCGGGCCGGGTCGTCGGGCTGGGCTGCCCATGCCCCGGTTTAATTCACACCACTCTCTCACTCTCCTCACCACCCCTTACTCTCCTCCGACAGCTCGCCCGCCGCCGCGCCGCCCCCTGATCCCATCATCGTCGGCAACAACAACATCCAAGACCGATGGGTGGCCGGCCTCGTGAACTCAGGCATTGACCTGATGGCGGCCATCCGCGCGTCGTCGCCCTTTTGCACCAGGCCCCATCATCGGGTCGTTGAGGTGTTGGCTGCTTCGTCTATGCCGCTGTATCCGGACCTGGTGGTCCTGGGTTCGGTTGCGCTGCTGGAGGAGACATTAGGTGCGTCGTTGTTCAGAACCCCAGTGGGTGGAGGGTTTTTTTAACCCCCATTCGAGGGTTTTCTTTGGGCAGAGCGGCAGTGCCATGGATGACGGCGCCCTCTTCCTCAACCTCCTGCGTAACCAGGAGCACCAGTGCATCGCCAATGGCCCTCGGCATTGCCAGCTCGTCCTCTTCGGCATGCCTCTCCTTCCCGCCGGGGTTTTCTCCTTGGACGGTGTACGCTCCAACGGCACCCGCTCCTGTAAGTTGCATTTTCCCCCTTTGCTCGCAGATGTAGATTAGGGTTTGTTGTCCAGGCATGGCTTAGATTGGATTTGATTTGGCAATTGCCACTGATCCAGTGTTATGATCTACACAGAGCATTGCATGTTTAGCAACTAGCGCTGATCAGTGCAAGTTGCCCAAGTGCAAATGGCACTGATGAGTGACACTTGCACTTGGGCAACTGCCACTGATCAATGCCAGTTGCCAATGATCATCTCACTGATCGTTTGCAACCGCCAACCATTAGAGGCAGTTGCCAATGCTTTGTTACTAACACAAGTCATCTTACCTGACAAGATCATGAAGACAGAGTGGGACGTAGCCGGCGGAGGAGCGCATGTCGTGGCTAGAACCGAGGGCGCCGAGGACCTGATCCTAATGAACTGCTTGCTTAAAAGGGTGAACCTGCCTGGCAGGATCGCTGCCATGAGCCAGCCACCTTCACGGGGACGGTCTTTGAGCACGGGCCACGAAGAGGGGGCATGAGAGCCGCTGAGTTTCTACGTTCAGATCAAGGACATGGAGGATCTCGCCATGCTCATCATCCCGCCCAAGTTCACGGAGATGATGAAGCAGCGGCTGGTGATCAAGCCCCCGTGCGTCGTTATGCTGTCGGCCAACAAGTGGTGCAAGTTCTGGGTTCAGCTCCAGAACTTCCTGGGTCAGATGGTCCTTAACCGAGGGTGGCAGTACTTCTGCCGCCGCCACAAGATCGTCCCCGGCGACCTCCTCGTCTTGTGAATCTTCGGGCTTGGCCTCAAGGTGTAGATCTACAACCATGACAACTCGATCATGTGCAGGGTTTGCTGCAACAGGCACAACTGCATCGGCAACATTTCTCTCGCGCTCTAGAAGTCTTAAGTATAAACATGTTAGTAGTTTGTGTTGATGGTGTGAACTAGTGCTTGCTACCTCTTGAGCACTGCGTTGGATTTCCACGAAGAGGAGAGGATGATGCAGTAAAGTAGCGTAAGTATTTCCCTCAGTTTTTGAGAACCAAGGTATCAATCCAGTAGGAGATCACGCACGAGTCCCTCGTACCTACACAAAACGATAGCTACTCGCAACCAACGCGATTAGGGGTTGCCAATCCCTTCACGGTCACTTACGAGGGTGAGATCTGATAGAGATGATAAATAATACTTTTGTATTTTTGATATAGAGATGCAAGGTGAAAAGTAAAAACAAAGCAAGTAATAAAATAATGGAGATTGATATGATGAGAATAGACCCGGGGGCCATAGGTTTCACTAGTGGCTTCTCTCAAGAGCATAAGTATTCTACGGTGGATGAACAAATTACTGTTGAGCAATTGATAGAATTGACCATAATTATGAGTATATCTAGGTATGATCATGTGTATAGGCATCACATTCGAGACAAGTAGATCGAAACGATTCTGCATCTACTACTATTACTCCACTCATCGACCGCTATCCAGCATGCATCTAGAGTATTAAGTTAAAAACAGAGTAACGCCTTAAGCAAGATGACATGATGTAGAGGGATAAATTCATGCAATATGATAAAAAAACTCATCTTGTTATCCTCGATGGCAACAATACAATACGTGCCTTGCTGCCCCTGCTGTCAGTGGGAAAGGACACCGCAAGATTGAACCCAAAGCTAAACACTTCTCCCATTGCAAGAACTACCAATCTAGTTGGCCAAACCAAACGGATAATTCAAAGAGACTTGCAAAGATAACTCAATCATACATAAAAGAATTCAGAGAAGATTCAAATATTATTCATAGATAAGCTGGATCGTAAACCCACAATTCATCATTCTCAACAAACACACCGCAAAAAGAAGATTACATCGAATAGATCTCCACAAGAGAGGGGGAGAACATTGTATTGAGATC
Source organism: Triticum dicoccoides (assembly GCF_002162155.2). Classification (NCBI taxonomy): domain Eukaryota; kingdom Viridiplantae; phylum Streptophyta; class Magnoliopsida; order Poales; family Poaceae; genus Triticum; species Triticum dicoccoides. Next base: position 444,337,143 of record NC_041389.1, on the reverse strand, counting down.
CAAAAAGAGAGAAGAAGTCATCTAGCTACTAGCTATGGACCCGAAGGTCTGAAGTAAACTACTCACACTTCATCGGAGAGGCTATGGTGTTGATGTAGAAGCCCTCCGTGGTAGATGCCCCCTCCGGCGGAGCTCCGGAACAGGCCCCAAGATGGGATCTCGCGGATACAGAAAGTTGCGGCGGTGGAATTAGGTTTTTTGGCTCCGTATTTGATCTGTCGGGGGTACGTAGGTATATATAGGAGGAAGGAGTACGTCGGTGGAGCAACAGGGGGCCCACGAGGTAGGGGGGCGCGCCCCCCACCCTCGTGACCGCCTCTTTTGTTCCTTGGAGCAGGGTCCAAGTCTCCTGGATCACGTTCGGTGAGAAAATCACGCTCCCGAAGGTTTCATTCCGTTTGGACTCCGTTTGATATTATGTTTCTTCGAAATACTGAAATAGGCAAAAAAAACAATTCTGGGCTGGGACTCCGGTTAATAGGTTAGTCCCAAAAATAATTTAAAAGTGGAAAATAAATCCCAATATTGTCCAAAACAGTAGATAAAGTAGCATGGAGCAATCAAAAATTATAGATACGTTGGAGACGTATTAAGCATCCCCAAGCTTAATTCCTGCTCGTCCTCGAGTAGGTAAATGATAAAAAAGAATTTTTAATGCGGAGTGATACTTTGGCATAATTTCAATGTAAATCTTCTTAATTGTGGTATGAATATTCAGATCCGAAAAATTCAAGACAAAAGTTTATATTGACATAAAAGTAATAACACTTCAAGCGTACTAATCAAAGCAATCATGTCTTCTCAAAATAGCATGGTCAAAAGAAAGTTATCCCTACAAAATCATATAGTCTGGCTAAGCTCTATCTTCATCACACAAAGTATTTAATCATGCACAACCCCGATGACAAGCCAAGCAATTGTTTCATACTTTAGTAATCTCAAACTTTTTCAACTTTCACGCAATACATGAGCGTGAGCCATGGACATAGCACTATAGGTGGAATAGAATGGTGGTTGTGGAGAAGACAAAAAGGAGAAGATAGTCTCACATCAACTAGGCGTATCAACGGGCTATGGAGATGCCCATTAATAGATATCAATGTGAGTGAGTAGGGATTGCCATGCAACGGATGCACTAGAGCTATAAGTATATGAAAGCTCAACAAAATAAACTAAGTAGGTGTACATCCAACTTGCTTGCTCACGAAGACCTAGGGCACTTTTGAGGAAGCCCATCATTGGAATATACAAGCCAAGTTCTATAATGAAAAATTTCCACTAGTATATGAAAGTGACAACATATGAGACTCCTTATCATGAAGATCATGGTGCTACTTTGAAGCACAAGTGTGGTAAAAGGATAGTAGCATTGTCCCTTCTCTCTTTTTCTCTCATTTTTTTATTTGGGCCTTTTCTTTTTTTATGGCCACTCCTTTTTTTTCGTCCGGAGTCTCATCCCGACTTATGGGGGAATCATAGTCTCCATCATCCTTTCCTCACTGGGACAATGCTCTAATAATAATGATCATCACACTTTTGTTTTTCTTACAACTCAACAATTACAACTCAATACTTAGAACAAAATATGACTCTATATGAATGCCTCCGGCGGTGTACCGGGATATGCAATGAATCAAGAGTGACATGTATGAAAGAATTATGAACGGTGGCGTTGCCACAAATACAATGTCAACTACATGTTCATGCAAAAAGCAATATGACAAAAGTAATGTATGCCATATGAACGGAACGGTGGAAAGTTGCATGGCAATATATCTCGGAATGGCTATGGTAATGCCATAATAGGTAGGTATGGTGGCTGTTTTGAAGAAGGTATATGGTGGGTGTATGGTACCGTCGAAAGTTGCGGGGCACAAGAGAGGCTAGCAATAATGGAAGGATGAAAGGGTGCGTATAATCCATGGACTCAACATTAATCAAAAGAACTCATGCACTTGTTGCAAAAATTTAGAAGTCATCAAAAACCAAAGCACTACGCGCATGCTCCTAGGAGGATAGATTGGTAGGAAAAGACCATCGCTCGTCCCCGACCGCCACTCATAAGGAAGACAATCAATAAATAAAATTGTGCTCCGACTTCATCACAAAGCGGTTCACCATACATGCATGCTACGGGAATCACAAACTTCAACACAAGCATTCTTTAAATTCATAATCACCCAACTAGCATCACTTTGATATTATCACCTCCATATCTCAAAACAATTATCAAGCATCAAACTTATCTTAGTATTCAACGCACTCAAAAGAAAGTTTCACATATCTTAAATACCAAGTATATTAATATTAAGCAAATTACCATGCTACTAACAACTCTCAAAATAATCTAAGTGAAGCATGAGCGATCAATAGTTTCTTTAAAACAAATCCACCACCGTGATCTAAAAGATCTAAGTGAAGCACTAGAGCAAAAATTATAACGCTCAAAAAGGTATAAGTGAAGCACTATGAACAAAACTATCAAGCTCAAAAGATATAAGTGAAGCACATAGAGTATTCTAGCAAATTCCAAATCATGTATGGCTCTCTCAAAAGGTGTGTACAGTAAGGATGATTGTTGTAAACTAACAAGCAAAGACGCAAATAATACAAGACGCTCCAAGCAAAACACATAACATGTGGTGAATAAAAATATAGCTCCAAGTAAATTACCGATGGAAGTAGACGAAAGAGGGGATGCCTTCCGGGGCATCCCCAAGCTTTGACTTTTTGGTGTACTTCGGTTATCTTGGAGATGCCATGGGCATCCCCAAGCTTAGGCTCTTGCCACTCTTTGTTCCATAATCCATCAAAAGAATTCATCCAAAACTTGAAAACTTCACAACACAAAACTCAATAGAAATCTCGTGAGCTCCGTTAGTGAAAGAAAACAAAAGACTACTTTAAGGTACTGTAATAAACTCATTCTTTATTTATATTGGTGTTAAACCTACTGTATTCCAACTTCCTTATGGCTTATAAACAAATTTATTAGCCATAGATGCATTGAAATAAGCAAACAACACACGAAAAACAGAATCTGTTAAAAACAGAATAGTCTGTAACAATATGTAACTAACGCAAACTTCTGAAACTCTACAAATTCTACCAAAATAGGACGTACTGTACAATTTGTTTATTGATCAGCAGCAAAAAGAATCAATGCAAAAACACGTTTCTGTGATTTATTGAATTTTTTATCGTGGGCGCAAAGTTTCTGTTTTTCAGCAGAATCAAATCAACTATCATCGTAGCTTATCCTATAGGTTCTACTTGGCACAAACACTAAAACATAAAACCACATCCAAACAGAGGCTAGATGGATTATTTATTCCTAAACAGAAGCAAAAACAAAAAAAACAAAACAAAATTGGGTTGCCTCCCAACAAGCGCTATCGTTTAACGCCCCTAGCTAGGCATTGATATTTCAATAATGCTCACAAAAAAGACAAGAATTGAAGCACAAAGAGAGCATCATAAAACACGTGATAAACACATCTAAGTCTAACATACTTCCTATGCATAGGCATCTTATAGGCAAACAAATTATCAAGGCAAGCAAAAACTAGCATATGCAAGGAGGCGGAAAGAAACAATAGCAATCTCAACATAACGAGAGGTAATTTATTATCATGAAAATTTCTACGACCATATTTTACTCTCTCATAATTACATGTGGGATCATAAGCAAATTCAACAAAATAGCTATCACATAAAATATTTTCAACACGATCCACATGCATGCAAAGTTGACACTCTTCCGAAATAGTGGGATTAACATTAACTAAAGTCATGACCTCTCCAAACCCACTTTTATCAAAAATTTCATAAGATTGAATATTCTCCAAATATGTGGGATCTAGAGTTGACACTCTTTCAAACCCACTTTCAATATTATTGCAAACAATATTATCAATCTCATATCCATCATGGGGATTAAATAAATTTTCAAGATCATAAGAAGAATCACCCCAATCATGATCATTGCAACAAGTAGTAGACATAGCAAAACTAGCATCCCCAAGCTTAGGGTTTTGCATATTGTTAGCACAATTGACATCAAGAGAATTTATAGTAAAATCATTTAAATCATGCTTTTCGTTGAGGGAGCTATCAAGCATGGGTGCAATATCAACAATCTCATTTTTAATATAAGGAACTATAGCAAATTCGTCTTCATAAATATTGGCTTCATGGCCACAAGAATAGCAAGCATCATGTCATCAAGGGATATTTCAATCAAATCATCGGAATCATCATTATCTATAGATTCATGCATATCATTATTTTCTTCCAAAGCAACGGTCATTCTTTCAATAAATTCTTGGACATAGACATTATGAGCAAGGTTTTCATTGCAATATTTAAGTATGACGGAATTTTCAGATTTGTTGAGAGTAAAAACATACTTTTCAATCAAAGAAGCAACTTCATGAGCACCCTTAAAAATGACAAATTCTTCAATTTGTTTGATACCGTAGTAACTATAAACACCCTTTGCATAAGAAGATAAGATTTCATTATCATTGAAATCACATAGGTAGGGAAGGTGTTTTTTAGGGTTCTTAGAGCAACAAGTAAAATCACAGATTTCACAAAGATTTCAAGCATAGCATAGCAAACTATTTATATGATACCGTAAGAGTCTCCCTTTTTTAGATAAACGATGACGCACAAAATGAGCATGCTCATCTAAAGATTTCCCATCAACTAGGCTAGTTGGGGTTTCAGCACGAGCGCATAAGGATCAAAGATGATCCAAGTAGAACACTTTAAGTGGATCCATATCAATAGATTTTTAGCAAGTAAAGATGCAAGCATATAGAAGGCACAAGGAAACACAAACAAAGATACATACAGGAAGAAGGCGAACCAAAAAGAGAGGGCGAATAAAACGGCAAGGGTGAAGTGGGGGAGAGGAAAACGAGAGGCAAATAATGTAATGCGAGAGATAGGGATTTTGACGGGTACTTGGTATGGTTGACTTTTGCGCAAACTCCCCGGCAATGGCGACAGAAATTCTTCTTGCTACCTCTTGAGCACTGCGTTGGATTTCCCCGAAGAGGAGAGGATGATGCAGTAAAGTAGCGTAAGTATTTCCCTTAGTTTTTGAGAACCAAGGTATCAATCCAGTAGGAGATCACGCACGAGTCCCTCGTACCTACACAAAACGATAGCTACTCGCAACCAACGCGATTAGGGGTTGTCAATCCTTTCACGGTCACTTACGAGGGTGAGATCTAATAGAGATGATAAATAATATTTTTGGTATTTTTGATATAGACATGCAAAGTGAAAAGTAAAAGGCAAAGTAAAAACAAAGCAAGTAATAAAATAATGAAGATTGATATGATGAGAATAGACCCGAGGGCCATAGGTTTCACTAGTGGCTTCTCTCAAGAGGATACGTATTCTACGGTGGGTGAACAAATTACTGTTGAGCAATTGACAGAATTGAGCATAATTATGAGTATATCTAGGTATGATCATGTGTATAGGCATCACGTCCGAGACAAGTAGATCGAAACGATTCTGCATCTACTACTATTACTCCACTCATCGACCACTATCCAACATGCATCTAGAGTATTAAGTTAAAAACAGAGTAACGCCTTAAGCAAGATGACATGATGTAGAGGGATAAATTCATGCAATATGATAAAAAAAACCATCTTGTTATCCTCGATGGCAACAATACAATACGTGCCTTGCTGCCCCTGCTGTCAGTGGGAAAGGACAACGCAAGATTGAACCCAAAACTAAACACTTCTCCCATTGCAAGAACTACCAATCTAGTTGGCCAAACCAAATGGATAATTCGAAGAGACTTGCAAAGATAACTCAATCATACATAAAAGAATTCAGAGAAGATTCAAATATTATTCATAGATAAGCTGGATCATAAACCCACAATTCATCGGTCTCAACAAACACACCGCAAAAAGAAGATTACATCGAATAGATCTCCACAAGAGAGGGGGAGAACATTGTATTGAGATCCAAAAAGAGAGAAGAAGTCATCTAGCTACTAGCTATGGACCCGAAGGTCTGAAGTAAACTACTCACACTTCATCGGATAGGCTATGGTGTTGATGTAGAAGCCCTCCGTGGTAGATGCCCCCTCCGGCGGAGCTCCGGAACAGGCCCCAAGATGGGATCTCGCGGGTACAGAAAGTTGCGACGGTGGAATTAGGTTTTTTGGCTCCGTATTTGATCTGTCGGTGGTACGTAGGTATATATAGGAGGAATGAGTACGTCGGTGGAGCAATAGGGGGCCCACGAGGTAGGGGGGCGCACCCTAGGGGGGCGCCCCACCCTCGTGACCGCCTCTTTTGTTTCTTGGAGCATGGTCCAAGTCTCCTGGATCACGTTCGGTGAGAAAATCACGCTCCCGAAGGTTTCATTCCGTTTGGACTCCGTTTGATATTCTGTTTCTTCGAAATACTGAAAGGCAAAAAACAACAATTCTGGGCTGGGCCTCCGGTTAATAGGTTAGTCCCAAAAATAATATAAAAGTGGAAAATAAAGCCCAATATAGTCCAAAACAGTAGATAAAGTAGCATGGAGCAATGAAAAATTATAGATACGTTGGAGACGTATCAGTGCTGCAAACTTGTTTATATATTGCCAGGATCAACATCTGATGTGAAGTAGGGGGCATGGGATGCCCCTGTTATCTTAAACCTTAAACCCTACTATTAGTATGCATGCTTATCAGTGGTTGTTTATCTGTTGTTGTGTAGTTAATTAGGTAGTTTGTTCTCATGCTATGCTTGTTATTGTGCTACAAATGTGGTGGTAAGGTCACCGAGTTTAAAAGAGATGAGCAGAACATCAACGTGTATGCAGCCAAACAAGTGTGATGTGCATCTGGCGAGGGAAGAGTGGGGAAGAGTGGAGAAGAATGGTGGGCGTGCGGCCGGAGGGAGGGAGGCGCCCGGATAGAAAAAGGCGCCCCTTTGCCATCGACAGGCGGGCCAGGGAGGACACGCGCAGACAGCCCGCGTGTCCGCGTGCTGTCCGTTTCACCCCCAAAGCGGTGCAAATTTGGGCCGGGGATGGGTCGAAAGCGGACAAAAAACGGACAAAAGTCCGTTTGCGCCCGCGCGCTAGGCTGTTTGGTTTGTCCGTTTTACCCCAAACGGACGGGGGAGGACAGGATGGGTCGCGCAGTGGAGTTGGGCTTAGGTGCTAGCGCCCCTAGGAGTACACCGGTGGTACAACTGCTACTACCTCCTGTTTGACGTGCTACGTGTAGGAAGGTGACCTGGTCCAGTTGGGATTGTTTAATTGTTTCCAACCGTACGAGGGCGAATTTATTCCATGTGGCCAACCGCTCGTGGTCCGTGACCTCAGGTACTCCCTCCGGTCCTATTTAGGGCATCTTCAATAGATTGTATGTTAGTTTTGTTGGTAAAATGTCCATGTCATCGACCAACAAGCTATCATACAACTACTTCAATAGGTTTTATCTAAACTATCCAATAGATGATGAGAAATTATTGCTCTCTATTTCACCTTGGAGCTTGTGCAAAGGTTGTTGGTTATTCTACATACAACTTTGCTCTCTCTCCACATTTATTACATGCCACATTATCATTATATCCTAGGTGGAAAATTTATCAACACCTATCTTACAGCTGTTGGATATGCCCTTAGTATGCGTATAAGATTTTTCAGTTTTTTCCCAAATGGTCTGCGCGATCCACTTTTTGAGCGATTGTTTCCTATCCTACTCCTGATTTACCGCTTTGCATGCAAGCAGCAATAACTACTCACCTCGTCCCATGCGCCCATGCCTTGCATGCAGAGATGAGACGGTGTACTCACGTGGTGGAGGAAACGAGGAAAAGAAAGGACCGACCAATCAACTGGCGCTACGCCTTGTAATCAATTGCATGCCCGTATTTGTAGGAACCAGCTTTCTCCATACGACACAGGGGCAAATTAGTCCAAAATTTTATAACGGAGGCTCTCCTTGGTATCCGGGCTTGCACTTAGGTGCACAGTAATTGATGTCAGTTTTCTGTTTGCCAAAGAGTGTTTGTAAAGATATCACAGATGTTATTGCTCAATATTGGTGGGGAGATGATGAGGAAAATAAAAAGATGCACTGGTTTTCATGGTGGAAGGTATGTATCCCCAAGTGTGATGGTGGCATGGGCTTTAGGGACCTCCATTCTTTTAATCTGGCACTCCTTGCAAAACAATGTTGGAGAATGATAACTAACCCTGAATCTGTTTGTGCTCGCATATTGAAGGCAAAGTACTTTCCAAATACTGATTTATTACATGCAGGCCCAAAGAATGGTTCCTCATTCACCTGGCAGAGTATTGTTGCTGGATTAACTACTTTTAAAAGAGGGTACATATGGCGTATTAGATCAGGGGAGAACGTGAATATTTGGACTGATCCGTGGATCCCATCCAGTCCGGATAGAAAAATTATCACTCCTCGTGGACATACAGTGATCTCTAAAGTTGTTGAACTAATTGACTCGATCACTAACTATTGGGATGAAGAGTTAATTAGAGACATTTTTTATCCAGTGGATGCAATTAGAATCCTTCAAATACCACTTGACTTTCAAGCATTTGCTGACTTTATTGCATGGAATCTGACAAAGAGCGGTATTATTTCAGTTAGAAGTGCCTATCATGAACAGTGGCTACACAAATATAGGAGTCATTCTAATGGAAATTTGACATCTACTAGTGCCATGCAAGCGGTGATCTGGAAGCAACTGTGGGAGATGCAGGTGCCGAGGAAAATTCAGATTTTTTGTTGGCGCGCTCTCTGTGGTATTGTCCCGCTAAACTCTATACTAGCAAATAGACATATACCTATCAATGACATATGTCCGATTTGCCACAATGCTCCGGAGGATATGAGACATATGTTGTTTCAGTGTGAGATGACAAAAAAGCTATGGTCGGGGTTATGACTCCTCGAGCGCATCAATCAAGCAATACAAGTGGATCGGTCAGGATCAACAATCTTGGAGTTCTTATTTCTAGAACCAGATTCACCTTTGCATATTATGCCAAGTTTGCACTACAAGGAGGTACTGGCCGCCGGATGTTGGTATCTGTGGTGGTTGCAATGGCGACATACACATCATGATTCTTGTCCTCCTCCTTTTCGATGGACTAGTTCAGTCCTGGCGATTGTTGCAAATTTTTTGAAGTCTGCCAGTCAGAACAAGGATATGACCGAGCATAAATGGAAGACCCCGGAACTGAAATTTATCAAATTAAACGTAGATGCTTCCTACCATGCAGAGGAGGGATCCGGGGCGACGGGTGCTGTCCTACGGGACGATAAAGGTCGTTTTATTGCTGCTCAATGTAGATTCATTCCAGTGGCAGGTGATGTATCGACAGTTGAGGCCATGGCAATGCGAGATGGTTTAAACTTGGTAAACAATTTGGGATTTAACAGAATTGAAGCGGAATCTGATTCTTTGAGTGTGGTGAATTATTGCCAGGGGCAAAATCAATGGTGGGATGCAGCAGCTGCAATATTTGCAGAATGCATTGATACATCAACTTCAATAGGGAAGGTCATCTTTTTACATTGTTATCGTGATGCTATCTCGGTAGCTCATGAGCTAGCTAAATTCAATTTTTGTAATAAGAGTGATGATAATCAGGCTGATGAACCTTTAGGTTTTCTTATCAGCCAATTAGTAAACGATGTAACTATTTTGTGATTTAATAAAGCTAGCCATGATGGCATTTTCCCAAAAAAAAAGGACCGAAGGGAGTACATGCATCAGGGAGTGGGGAATTCGGGTCTGGAGTATTCTTCTTCTTCCACAGCCCACCTCTGTCGACCTCCTCGCCATGGATTTGGACATTGACGTGCTTTTCGGAGATGCAACTGCAGGACCGCACAGGTTAGAAGATCTGCCGCCCCATGTTTGGGAACCGGCTCCTTTACCGTGCCCACCAGGAACGGCAGAGTGCCGTGCCTTCTTAGCTCCCAGCGCACATATTGATATGGGCCAAGAAAGGCTGAGGTCCTTGGTGAAAGTCTATCTAACCAGCCCAAACAGACTGATGCATCACGCGCCTGCATATGTCAACTAATTAACTCTTTTCCAAACCCAAAAAAACACTAGTTAACTCTTTTGCAAACCAAAAAAATAAAATATTTCCCCTATAAAAAAACTAATTTACTATTCAAGTCTCAAAAACTAATTACCTATTATTAATATACATGAGCAACATTCTAAAATTAAAATGAACTCATATTTGAAAAATGGTTTTGCTTAATCTGAATCATATTTTACGCAGAGCAATTTTTGTATTTTTTTCTTACCTTTTATTTGTTATTGTTTATCGGTTTTATTGGTACGTTCTTTTGTTTTTGGTGTTTTTTCAACCCTAAACCACACGTCACTACAGTAAATGATCGCACACAATAACAAGCGCATGCCACCGGTCATGCTTAACTACGATTGCATGTTCGTCGGCTTCATGCAACCGCAGCTATATGTTCGCCGGTCTCTCGTAGGTGCTCATAAGAGCAACTCCAACTGGGTGATCCATTTCCTCCGCTTGTGTCCATTTGGGTCAGCGTGGACACAAAACTCAGCCCAACGCGGCGACCCAAATGGACGCGCGTCCATTTTTTGTCCGCCCGCGACCCATTCCGGGTCCTAGTTTGGGCCGCATTTGCGTCAGCACGGACACAGGACTGACGCGCGCGACGCCCGCTGTTCTCCTTCCTCTGGCCCGCTAGTCGGTGGCACAGCGCCACCATTCCTCCCCACTCTCCCAAAAACCTCCCGCCCACTCACGCGCTCGCCATGGACGACGGCGAGCCGACCCTGGACGCCGCCGCCGGCCTTGCCTCCGCCGGCACAGGAGGCAAGGCCTGCGGCGCGCCGTCCAGTTGGCCAAGAGGAAGCAGCGCCGACACGCGCTGGAAGCCAGGATCGACGCCGCGACCGCGCCCACCCTCGCCCGGTCTCTCTAATATTTTTTCGTCTCCCTCGGTTTCTCTAATATTTTTTACTTTGCTAAAAAAATAGGGGGTGAAATGAAATACAAAAATGAGAAAACCCATATTTGTACCATTGCCCGCTCGAAGCAACATATTTATATTTTGTTAAAATATATTTGTATTTTTTCAAGTATATTTATATTTACCTTCGAGCGGGCAACAGTACCATTTCCTACATTTACATATTTTTATTTTGAAAATTTAGCAAATATATTCATGTATTACAAACTATAAATCCAGAAGAAGACAAAACGTTGAGAAACAACATGTAGAGAACAGATGACTTATATACTTAACCAAATTTAAATAGGCCGAAATTTAGCCACATCCAAAAAGTCATGAGAACATGCAGCCATGGACTAATGCTGTTAATTTTTTTTTTGAGAAGACTAATTATTTTTGAGCGGTTTTTGAGAAGACTAATGATGTTAATCAGATGCATCAGGCAATCAGGAGAGCCGCTGGGCTGTTGATATGGGCTTTTAGTAGTTTCCTGGGCTAGATTACTGCTTCGTTGGCGTCGTAAAGAAGGCACGGCAGGGTGCCGTGCCCAGCGGGCACGGTAGAGGAGCCGGATCCCCATGTTTGAATCGCATCTACCTCTTCTAGATCTCTCACACTTTTTGTTCCGCGGATCCGCTGATATGCAGGATGCAGGTCTTGGAGGCACGTCCTATAGCCATGGCCGGGCCGGTGGAGTTGCAGGCTTCTCTTAGCATAGCCGAGGCGGAGGTATGCTGTGTCGGAGACCGCGCACACGTCGGGGAAAGTGTTGGATTTCCGCCGGAAGAAGGAGATTTCAATGTTTGTTCAGAGGCTACGAGCGGCTGGACAAGGAGGTAGTATGTCTGATAATTCTTGATCCAGTTATTAAACATGTTTGTGAAGCAGCAGTTGTGTTTACTAGTTGATTTTTCATGGCTTTTCGTTCTGCCGTTGTTCATACATAATCTCTTCTGTAAATTTTCAAGTTTAAGGCTTACAGTCAGAATAGGAATGTTACTGATGGTGAATGAATAAACATTAGAAGAACCTATGTGTAGATTAATTCTGTTCTTCTGTATGTAGAAAATCATAACTAAGTTATTTTCAAGAAGGATTCTGAAATTAGGCGAACACAATTCTGTGCAGAACTAGTCCTAATTACTGGTAGAAATAGTGGAGTGCTAGTATCCTGCATTGCTTGATTGAAATAACGGTCAAAGTGATTAGTTTTGTTATTCAAAATTGTTACTGAAATTAGGCCTAACTCTTGTGTTAAGTGCAATATTTATTCATAATAACTATGGAGAACGGGTGGCCTTCGTATCTTGTTATGCTCGCTCGTACGGAGAGCTACGTGCTGCATAATTATAGAATCTGAATTTATATCAGCATTCTTAGATTGCTGTTTGTATTCGGTAGGAAAAGTTCTTTATGAATTGCTCTGTGCTTAGATTTGATATTCTGATCTTGTTTTAGGGTGAGGATTGGCAAAGCACCTGCACAGCGCAAGGCAAACCCAAACAGAAAGAGTGCTCTGGAGATTTCACTAAGAGCTTTCGTCACAAAAAGGAATGGCAATGTTGTTAACCCAGAGATTGGGACTTCGTTCAGTTCTGTTGATGAGGCCTATGAGTTTTATAATCTGTATTCTTGTGGCTTGATGCCCCAGAACTGTGTAACAAAAAAAAATTAAATTGCTTATGTGCGCTGATCATCTACTCATTTGTCCATTCTTGTATCCATAACATTTGATCGTTCTTTGTGGTGCCGAAACTTCTTCTTTATTCATTGCCTATTTTTATCTGCAATAGTATTCTTCATTAAAAAATTGACAAATGATATTGCGTCGTTGTTGTGAGGAATCTGAAGAAAAAAAAACTGCTGGCCGGTTCATTAGTAATTTGGGCCTCCAGAATACATTTAGGGCCTGATAGTTCATGGTTGGACTTGGGAGTGTGTTTGCAAGCAGAGCTGGTGGGTGGAATACAATCTATTTTTATTTGCAAGCAGAGCTAAGATTATGCTTGGTTAAACATTGTTTTGCCCCAAAGAGCTAGTAGGAATACCCCTTTTGCGGAGATTGATCTGCTGCCCCGGCCTGGTGGTCGCATGGATGGCGGGAAGCCGGAGGAGATCCAAGCAATGGAGATCCCTGCAGCAGCTCCGGTGGAGGGCAGAAAATGAGGAGAGGAAGAAGACGAGCTGGTTCGATGGTTGGTGTGGTATGGTAATTGGGAGGGCAGGTCTTGGGTGGGATGAGAAAAGAGGACAGTTGACAAAACAACACAATGCATCTTTCAATAATCACGGTGGGTCCAGATTCTTTCAATGGCACTGTTCACACGCCATGAGGCTGGCCATAGTGGGGTAACATAAGGCTGGTCACAATGGGCAAGAACATAAACTAGTAACTTCACACTTTTCTAGACCATGTTACTATCACCATAGTGGGTAGGAACATCTATGTAGTGTCATGCAACGATGTATTTATTAGGTTATAGACTCATTGTTTCTTGGAGTGTGTGATGTTTCGGTAACTTAGCTAGTTACCACAAGCACCTCTCTCTTCACTAAATACGTGCCACATAAGCAAGGTTGTATTGGAGTGTGTGATGTTACTCCTAAGTTCCTCCCCACTTTGACCACTCTAAGTAGTAACATGTACTTGGGACTCGCAAACGTGCTTATGTGGCAGGTAATTAAAGAAGAGAGGAATGATTATAGTAACATAGATAGATACCGTAACATAATAAATGTGATGCTACTATGTGTCATGCATGGCAATAAATGAGACCATCTATGATACTACTATATGATACTATGCACTATAGAGGTAGTAACATAGACTAGTAACATATGCATGTTACTAGTCTAAGTTACTCCCCACTATGACCAGCCTGATAGCAGTGCTGTACTGATACAGTAAAGATAATACTGTCCGTTAGTATTAATGATTTAGTAGCACGCAGATTAGTAACCCCATCTTAATTCATGTTATAATACTAGACGCCAAATTAGAAAAAAAAATGTTATACTACTAGACGCCAAATTAGAAAAAACGTCCAAACAGAACGCTCACATTGGGCACATTTGGGGGTTAACAATGTGGTTATAATAAATGGACATGCAACACGTGTACATCATCGACGTGTGAAACATTTAGTCGAAACACATCAGTGGCTAATGTAATCATTCGCTAATGCAACCAGTTCCGTCTGTTAGCCAGCTAATTGAACATGTCTTTTCATGACGATAGCGCTGGCCATACGTAGGGGCTGTTTGGTTCTAGGCCTTGCATTACCATACTTTGCCAAATATTTTTGTCAAGCTTGTCTAAGGTTAGTTTATCACAATAAGAGCCACAAGTTGGCAAGCCTAAGGAAATCTTGCCATATTTTTTGTGTGTATGCCATGTGGGGCTCTAGTGTGGCTTGCCTAAAGTGTGGCTTGAACCAAACACTCATCTAAGTTGGTCAAATTTGCCTAACCTTAGGTGTGGCAACCTTTGACAAAGTTAGTCACAAACCAAACAACCCCGTAGTGTCCAAGTTACTTTTCACAGAACGTGTGAGAGGACACGATATGTGCCAAGGAACACTGCTCTAGGCATTGGATACTGGCTAGATTCTCAACCTACTGTTGCGCAATACACGGGCAGGAAAGGCTCTACAGGGCGACAGCAAGCGTGAATACAGAAAAGGCTCGCATCCCAATAGGATCTGGACGGACGAGATTGCGACCAAGATAAGTTTTAAAAATGAATGGCAATCAATCGAGTTGAAAGGTTTTCCAAGGACTGGTCAAGTCCAAGTCTTCGTGTCCCTTAAAATAATTAGCGTGCCACAGTCCGTGACTGTGAGAGGACTTTTTTTTGCGGGCAATCCAGAGAGCTTTTATTCAAATAAGAGCATTCCTAGGACAGTCAGCCATGAGGCTGGTCACTAGGAAGCTAGGAGTTACATCCATCCAACAGTCGGTCACATTCAGAGTGCAAGCATGCTTAGCACAGAGATGCGCCGGTAGGTTTGCTGATCTACTAATATGCTGAATATCAAAGGAAATGAAGTGATTACTAAGCTCTCCTATTTCTAGCAGAATCGGAGCCACAATTGAACGGGAACTGTGGCGAGTGTTCCAGAGTGTCACTAACTCCGCGCAGTCAATTTCCATTATCACATGCGAGATGCCTCGAAGAGTGACGAATAAGACCCCGTCTCGCAGAGATAAAGCTTCCATAATCAAGGGGTCTGAAATCCCCATATATGGCTTGCACCAAGAACCTAACAGAGCCGATGAGGATCGGGCGACACCACCTGCGCCGCCTCTCCCCTCAGCAAAGTTCAGTGCACCGTCCGTTGTGATTTTTACCGTAGTATCATCAGGAGGTCTCCAACCATAGCCGGGTAGCGTAGCCGCTGCCTTACGTGGAAGTTGAAGAAGTGCAAGGGCCTCCTTGATCGCTCTAATTGTCGATGTTGGATCCCTTCCCTCTTCGCCATGCTTGATCCGATTTCAAGAGTGCCATATGGACCACATTACGGTGGTGATTTTGGCTCGGTCATCATCAGAAAAACAGGGATCACATGTGATGTCGTGAGCCCATGAGTCAGGATGGAGTCGGGGCAGCCTAATGTCAAACCAAGCACATGCCTCGTCCCAGAATCGTTGCGCATGAGAGCAGTGAATAAGGGCATGCTCCAGATCCTCTCTCATCGCTAAGCAGACTTTGCATCGATTAATTGGTGCAATGTGACGATAGTTGAGAGTAGCTTCATCCGGAAGAATCCCACGAAGAACTCTCCACCAGAAAACCCTCACTTTCGGTATGACATTCAATTTCCACAAGGCCTTCCACAACTGATGATCGTCCACTGAGGTTCCGGTAGCCGTCCCTTCCTCCAGAGCCAAGCGCTCTTTATGAGTCATTAGAGCACGGTACGTTGTCTTCACCGTGTAGTTGCCTGATTTCTCGAATGCCCACGCAAATGAGTCCTCACCTCCCCCTTGCCTGATAGGAATGTTCAAAATGGCATCGACGTCCGGGGCGACGAAAGTGTCCCTAACCACATCTTGCCGCCACGACCACGTGGTCGTATCAATAAGCTCATGCACCATTTGAATGGTGGTACTTGGCGGTTTGAAGATTGGTTTCATCGAGATCGTTCCAGCAATCCTTTGTCATTCCATACTGAGATCGTACTGCCATCTCCCACTCGAGCGATCAGCCCGGCCCCTAGAGCCTCCCTTCCCGCCAAGATTGCCTTCCAAGTGGCCGAGGCCGACTTTGGAGCAGATGCGTGCATAAAATCTCCGTCGAGAAAGTAGCGGCCCTTGAGCACTCTAGCACACAGCGATGTTGGGTTTGTCATTAATCGCCAACCCTGTTTGCTCAGCATGGCAAGATTAAACTGATGTGGTTCGCGGAACCCCATCCCTCCTTTGCACTTAGGTGTGGCCAACTCGTTCCAGGACACCCAATGCATAGATTTTTTATCCAGAGAACTGCTCCAGAAATATTTTGCCATAGGAGAAGTTAAGCTCTTGCAGACTTTCTTTGTTAGAAGGAAAGTACTCATTGGATAGGTCGGGATAGCCTGGACGACCGATTTCAACAGAACCTCGCGGCCGGCACAAGCTAGTAGTTTTTCTGACCATCCTTGAATTTTTCCACGGGCTCTCTCAGTGATGTGTTCAAAAGTGCCGCTTGTGATGCGTCCCACAACAGTTGGGAGGCCGAGATACTTTGCGCTGAAAGCTTCAACTTGGATATTCAGAGTTGACTTCAAAAGTTGCCTCAAAGAATCAGGTGTGTTAGAACTGAAATAGATAGCACTTTTTTCACGGTTTACACACTGACCTGAGGCCTCACCATAGATTGACAGAATGTCATTGAGACGGATAGCACTTGGGTTGCTTGCATTAATGAAGATCAGGCTATCGTCAGCAAAAAGTAGATGAGTTACCCAAGGTGATATGTAGCTCACCCTTAAGCCTCTATCCACAACACCTCCATTGTAATACTTGAGCAATGAGGAAAATCCTTCTGCACAGAGAAGAAATAAAAACGGCGAAACTGGATCTCCTTGCCGGAACCCTCTTGAAGGCGTGAAAAAACGCAGGAGCTCGCCATTAACCCGCACAGAGAACCGGACAGAAGAGACACATTTCAAAATAAGCCTAACAAAAGAAATATTGAAACCAAGCCTGATCAATATTGCTTCAAGGAAATGCCACTCGACACGGTCATATGCCTTCATCATGTCGAGCTTGACCGCACAAGAATAGTTTTTGCCTTTCTTCCTTCTCTTCATTGTGTGCACACTTTCATATGCAACTAGGACGTTATCAGTGATGAGTCGGCCAGGTACAAAAGCGCTTTGCTCCTCGCTAATAACGCTATCCATGATACCTCTCATTCGGTTAGTGATTGCCTTGGCCGCTATTTTATACAAGACCGAACAGAGAGCAATGGGGCGATATTGGGAGATCATTTGGGGGTGTCTAACCTTTGGTATAAGGGTGATGGATGTATCATTCAAGCCAGATGGTAATTCACCTCCATTTAGGAAGTCCATAACTGCCTGGGTCACTGCCTCGCCCAACAGATCCCAATGTCTTTGGTAGAACCCAGCAGTGAAGCCATCCACCCCGGGAGCTTTTGATGGCGCCATTTGAAATAGCGCCGTCCTCACCTCTTCGGGAGTGTAGGGTTTTGTTAACTCCTCAATCATGGCCTCTGTCACTTTGAAAGGAACATGAGATAACAGATTTCCCGCGTCCGAATAGCCCTGTGACTGGTGTAGGTTTTGATAGAAGCTCTGCACTTCAGCCTTATCCTCGTCTTTGTTCACGCACACAGATCCATCAGCCCTCGTGAGTCCCTGTATTTTGTTCATGCGTTTCCGCTGGGAGGCTTGCGCTTGGAAGTATGACGTATTGCGATCCCCCTCTCGGAGCCAGGGGACGCGAGAGCGCTGCCGGAACCACACTTCTTCCTGGTGGAGTGCCTCTTTCAATTTCTGGACTATCCTTCTCTCTTCGTCTGATGGGCCCCTACCCATCGAATGACACCGGATGCGCTCGAGCTTCTTCTGAAGATTGCGGACGGTCCGTGTCAGAGAACCAAACTCCTTAGCTCCCCATGGCACTAAGGTATCCTGGAGTGTACCCAGTGCGTTGCTTATACCACGCAGCCCTGGTGTATGTTGGATGCCTCGCCATGTATCAGCCACTAGACGATCATAATCAGCATGCGTTTGCCAGACGTTCTCATATCGAAATTGTTTCTTGTTTTTTGACCTCTCTAACAAACTATTGTGAAATTCTGTCACAACAAAACAATGATCGGACTCGACAGACGGGAGATGCCTGACCCTTGTATGTTGGAATAATTGTCTGAACTCTTCGTGTGCAAAGGCTCGATCCAGCCTTGCCTTAACATTTGCCTCTCCGGACTGGTGGTTGTCCCAAGTATAAGCTGTGCCGGACCAACCCAAATCCTGGAAGGAAACCTCATCGACGACTTCCCTGAATGCTCGCATATTACTCTCGGACCGAGCAGTTCTGCTAAAATGCTCACACGCAAACAGGGTCTCGTTAAAATCACCAACACACATCCATGTTGAGTGTGGTAACTGGTGCAGATTGCGCAAAAAACGCCAACTGTGGTGGCGATCTTCCGCCCGCGGTGCTCCGTAAAAACCTGTGAAGCGCCACACCAAATTGTTTTGATCGTTGCTCCTAACAACAACATCAATATGTTTTTGACTGTAGTTTTTCAGATCCACAATGACATCCCGAGACCAAAATAGACCAATACCGCCACTAAGGCCAGCACTGTCCACAGCAAAGCATCCTCCGAAACCTAGGGAGTGCTTTAAAACCTCTACTCGTTTCGCTTTGATCTTTGTTTCCATTACAAAGAGTAGAGTGGGTCCTTCTTGCTTCACAATGCTGCGAAGCTCTCGAACTGCCTCGGGGTTCCCAAGCCCCCGGCAGTTCCAGCTCAAAGCACTCATTGGGACGGGCAGGACCGCGCCGCGGTCTCTGCCGAGTTTTCTGGGGTTGGTTTCTTCTTCTTCAGCGCACGATCAAAGTCGCTGCCCTCTCCATTAGTGCTAGCCGATACTAAGGCCTCCTTTTGGGCGGCTGTCTCACCATTCGAAGCACCTGCGCCTCCATCAGTGAGCAACAGAGTTTTTGCCACCGGTCTATATATCTGAGTAGGAGCGTCTTTCCTCTTCGGTGGTTGTTTGTTTTTCCTGGGGGATACCACCTCTTCGCCTTGATCCTTGTTGGTGCTAGAGTTTCTAGTGGTCGGCTTGCTATTTGCACCATGCTTGGGATCACGCGATGAGTTCTCACTAGTCGCCTGTCTCCTGAACTCGTCCGGAGCGCGAATCTTAGGACCAAACGGGAGTTCCCCTTGCTCATCGCGGGATCCCGGTGTTTGACTGTTGGGGAACGTTGCAGAAAATTAAAATTTTTCCTACGGTTTCACCAAGATCCATCTATGAGTTCATCTAAGCAACGAGTCAAGGGAGAGAGTTTGCATCTACATACCACTTGTAGATCACGAGCGGAAGCTTGTCAAGGGGATGGTGATGATGGAGTCGTACTCGAACGTGATTTGGATCACCGATGTCCAAGTGCTGAACGGACAGCACCTCCGCGTTCAACACACATACGGGACGGGAGACGTCTCCTCCGTCTTGATCCAGCAAGGAGGAAGGAGAGGTTGAGGAAGGCAACTCCAACGGCAGCACGACGGCGTGATGTAGTTGGTGCAGCAGTACTCCGACAGGGCTTCGCCAAGCACGTACGGAGGAGGAGAGGTGTTGGGGAGGGGAGGGGCTGCGCCTTGAGTTGTGGTGTCTTGCAGCCCTCCCCTCACCCCTCTATATATAGGGGAAGGGGCAAGGGGGGCCGGCCCTCTAGGGAAAACCCTAGGGGGGCGGCGGCCAAGGGGTGGGGGGCTTGCCCCCCAAGCAAGGGGGGTGCGCCCCCTTTAGGGTTTCCCCCCCAACCCTAGGCGCATGGGCCCAAGGGGGGGCGCGCCAAGCCCACTAGGGGCTGGCTGCTATCCCTACGCAGCCCAAGTGGCCCCCCGGGAGGGGTGGTCCCTCCCGGTGGACCCCCAGAACCTTTCCGGTGGTCCCGGTACAATACCGGTATGACCCCAAAACTTTCCGGTGCCCGTTTAACAACTTCCCATATATAAAACTTTACCTCCGGACCATTCCGGAACTCCTCGTGACGTCCAGGATCTCATCCGAGACTCCGAACAACATTCGGTAATCACATACTTGTCTTCCTTATAACCCTAGCGTCACCGAACCTTAAGTGTGTAGACCCTACGGGTTCGGGAGACATGCAGACATGACCGAGACTCTCCGGTCAATAACCAACAGCGGGATCTGGATACCCATGTTGGCTCCCACATGCTCCTTGATGAAGTCATCGGATGAACCACGATGTCGAGGATTCGATCAAACCCTGTATACAATTCCCTTTGTCAATCGGTACGTTACTTGCCCGAGACTCGATCGTCGGTATCCCAATACCTTGTTCAGTCTCGTTACCGGCAAGTCACTTTACTCGTACCGTAATGCATGATCCCGTGGCCAACACCTTGGTCACCTTGAGCTCATTATGATGATGCATTACCGAGTGGGCCCAGAGATACCTCTCTGTCATACGGAGTGACAAATCCCAGTCTCGATCCGTGTCAACCCAATAGACACTTTCGGAGATACCTGTAGTGCACCTTTATAGTCACCCAGTTACGTTGTGACGTTTGATACACCCAAAGCATTCCTACGGTATCCAGGAGTTACACGATCTCATGGTCGAAGGAAGAGATACTTGACATTGGAAAAGCTCTAGCAAACGAACTAACCGACCTTTGTGCTATGCTTAGGATTGGGTCTTGTCCATCACATCATTCTCCTAATGATGTGATCCCGTTATCAACGACATCCAATGTCCATAGCCAGGAAACCATGACTATCTATTGATCACAACGAGCTAGTCAACTAGAGGCTTACTAGGGACATATTGTGGTCTATGTATTCACACGTGTATTACGATTTCCGGATAATACAGTTATAGCATGAATAAAAGACTATTATCATGAACAAAGAAATATAATAATAACACTTTTATTATTGCCTCTAGGGCATATTTCCAACAGTCTCCCACTTGCACTAGAGTCACTAATCTAGTTACATTGTGATGAATCGAACACCCATAGAGTTCTGGTGTTGATCATGTTTTGCTCGCGAGAGAGGTTTAGTCAACGGATCTGCGACATTCAGATCCGTATGTACTTTGCAAATTTCTGTGTCTCCATCTTGAACATTTTCACGGATGGAGTTGAAACGACGCTTGATGTGCCTGGTCTTCTTGTGAAACCTGGGCTCCTTGGCAAGGGCAATAGCTCCAGTGTTGTCACAGAAGAGTTTGATTGGCCCCGACGCATTGGGTATGACTCCTAGGTCGGTGATGAACTCCTTCACCCAAATAGCTTCATGCGCTGCCTCCGAGGCTGCCATGTACTCCGCTTCACATGTAGATCCCGCCACGACGCTCTGCTTGCAGCTGCACCAGCTTACTGCTCCACCATTCAACATATACACGTATCCAGTTTGTGACTTAGAGTCATCCAGATCTGTGTCGAAACTAGCGTCGACGTAACCCTTTACGACGAGCTCTTCGTCACCTCCATAAACGAGAAACATGTCCTTTGTCCTTTTCAGGTACTTCAGGATATTCTTGACCGCTGTCCAGTGTTCCTTGCCGGGATTACTCTGGTATCTTGCTACCAAACTTACGGCAAGGTTTACATCAGGTCTGGTACACAGCATGGCATACATAATAGATCCTATGGCTGAAGCATAGGGGATGACACTCATCTCTTCCTTATCTTTTGCCGTGGTCGGTGACTGAGCTGAGCTCAATCTCACACCTTGTAACATAGGCAAGAACCCTTTCTTGGACTCATTCATTTTGAACTTTTTCAAAATCTTATCAAGGTATGTGCTTTGTGAAAGACCTATGAGGCGTCTCGATCTATCTCTATAGATCTTGATGCCTAATATATAAGCAGCTTCTCCAAGGTCCTTCATTGAAAAACATTTGTTCAAGTAGGCCTTAATGCTGTCCAGAAATTCTATATTATTTCCCATCAAGAGTATGTCATCTACATATAATATGAGAAATGCTACAGAGCTCCCACCCACTTTCTTGTAAACGCAGGCTTCTCCATAAGTCTGCATAAACCCAAACGCTTTGATCATCTCATCAAAGCGAATATTCCAACTCCGAGATGCTTGCACCAGCCCATAAATGGATCGCTGGAGCTTGCATACTTTGTTAGTGTTCTTAGGATCGACAAAACCTTCCGGCTGCATCATATACAGCTCTTCCTTAAGATGCCCGTTAAGGAATGCCGTTTTGACGTCCATCTGCCATATCTCATAATCATAGTATGCGGCAATTGCTAACATGATTCGGACGGACTTAAGCTTCGCTACGGGAGAGAATGTCTCGTCGTAGTCAATCCCTTGAACTTGTCGATAACCCTTAGCGACAAGTCGAGCTTTATAGATGGTGACATTACCATCCGCGTCCGTCTTCTTCTTAAAGATCCATTTGTTTTCTATCGCTCGCCGATCATCGGGCAAGTCAGTCAAAGTCCATACTTTGTTTTCATACATGGATTCTATCTCGGATTTCATGGCTTCTAGCCATTTGTTGGAATCTGGGCCCGCCATCGCTTCTTCATAGTTCGAAGGTTCACCGTTGTCTAACAACATGATTTCCAGGACAGGGTTGCCGTACCACTCTGGTGCGGAACGTGTCCTTGTGGACCTACGAAGTTCAGTAGCAACTTGATCCGAAGTACCTTGATCATCATCATTGGTTTCCTCTTCAGTTGGTGTGGGCATCACAGGAACATTTTCCTGAGCTGCACCACTTTCCCGTTCGAGGTAGTACTTCATCGAGTTCTACTTTCCTCCCACTTACTTCTTTCGAGAGAAACTCTTTTTCCAGAAAGCATCCGTTTTTGGCAACAAAGATTTTGCCTTCGGATCTTAAGTAGAAGGTATACCCTACAGTTTCCTTAGGGTATCCTATGAAGACGCATTTTTCCGACTTGGGTTCGAGCTTTTCAGGTTGAAGTTTCTTGACATAAGCATCGCATCCCCAAACTTTTAGAAACGACAGCTTAGGTTTCTTCCCAAACCATAATTCATACGGTGTCATCTCAACGGATTTAGACGGTGCCCTATTTAAAGTGAATGTAGCTGTCTCTAGAGCGTATCCCCAAAATGATAGCGGTAAATCGGTAAGAGACATCATAGACCGCACCATATCCAATAGAGTGCGATTACGACGTTCGGACACACCATTTCGCTGAGGTGTTCCAGGCGGCGTGAGTTGTGAAACGATTCCACATTTCCTTAAGTGTGTGCCAAATTCGTGACTTAAATATTCTCCTCCACGATCTGATCGTAGGAACTTTATCTTTCGGTCACGTTGATTCTCCACCTCATTCTGAAATTCCTTAAACTTTTCAAAGGTCTCAGACTTGTGTTTCATTAAGTAGACATACCCATATCTACTTAAGTCATCAGTGAGAGTGAGAACATAACGATATCCTCCGCGAGCCTCAACGCTCATTGGACCGCACACATCGGTATGTATGATTTCCAACAAGTTGGTTGCTCGCTCCATTGTTCCGGAGAACGGAGTCTTGGTCATTTTTCCCATGAGGCATGGTTCGCATGTGTCAAATGATTCATAATCAAGAGACTCTAAAAGTCCATCAGCATGGAGCTTCTTCATGCGCTTCACACCAATGTGACCAAGGCGGCAGTGCCACAAGTATGTGGGACTATCGTTATCAACTTTACATCTTTTGGCATCTACACTATGAACATGTGTAATATTACGCTCGAGATTCATTAAGAATAAACCATTGACCATCGGAGCATGACCATAAAACATATCTCTCATATAAATCGAACAACCATTATTCTCAGACTTAAATGAGTAGCCATCTTGTATTAAACGAGATCCAGATACAATGTTCATGCTCAAACTTGGCACTAAATAACAATTATTGAGGTTCAAAATTAATCCCGTAGGTAAATGTAGAGGCAGCGTGCCGACGGCGATCACATCAACTCTGGAACCATTCCCGACGCGCATCGTCACCTCGTCCTTCGCCAGTCTCTGTTTATTCCGCAGCTCCTGCTGTGAGTTACAAATATGAGCAACGGCACCGGTATCAAATACCCAGGAGTTACTACGAGTACTGGTAAGGTACACATCAATTACATGTATATCAAATATACCTTTGGTGTTGCCGGCCTTCTTATCCGCTAAGTATTTGGGGCAGTTCCGCTTCCAGTGACCCTTCCCCTTGCAATAAAAACACTCAGTCTCAGGCTTGGGTCCATTCTTTGACTTCTTCCCGGCAACTGGCTTATCGGGCGCGGCAACCTCTTTGCCGTCCTTCTTGAAGTTCTTTTTACCCTTGCCCTTCTTGAACTTAGTGGTCTTATTGACCATCAACACTTGATGTTCTTTCTTGATTTCAACCTCTGCTGACTTCAGCATAGAAAATACTTCAGGAATGGTCTTTACCATCCCCTGCATATTGTAGTTCATCACAAAGCTCTTGTAGCTTGGTGCGAGCGACTGAAGGATTCTGTCAATGACTGCCTCATCAGGGAGGTTAATATTCAGCTGGGTCATACGGTTTTGCAACCCAGACATCTTGAGTATGTGCTCACTGACAGAACTATTTTCCTTCATCTTACAACTATAGAACTTGTCGGAGATGTCATATCTCTCGACCCGGGCGTGAGCTTGAAAAACTAGTTTCAGCTCTTCGAACATCTCATATGCTCCGTGATGCTCAAAACGCTTTTGGAGCCCCGGTTCTAAGCTGTAAAGTATGCCGCACTGAACGAGGGAGTAATCATCAGCACGAGACTGCCAAGCATTCATAATGTCTTGGTTCTCTGGGACGGGAGCGTCACCTAGCGGTCCTTCTAGGACATATTGTTTCCTGGCAGCTATGAGGATGATCCTCAGGTTCCGGACCCAGTCCGTATAGTTGCTGCCATCATCTTTCAGCTTGGTTTTCTCTAGGAACGCGTTGAAGTTCATGTTGACATGAGCGTTGGCCATTTGATCTACAAGACATATTTGCAAAGGTTTTAGACTAAGTTTATGATAATTAAGTTCTAATCAAATTATGAACTCCCACTTAGATTAGACATCCCTCTAGTCATCTAAGTGTTACACGATCCGAGTCGACTAGCCCGTGTCCGATCATCACGTGAGACGGACTAGTCATCGTCGGTGAACATCTTCATGTTGATCGTATCTTCCATACGACTCGTGTTCGACCTTTCGTTCTCCGTGTTCCGAGGCCATGTCTGCACATGCTAGGCTCGTCAAGTTAACCCTAAGTGTTTTCGCTGTGTAAAACTGTCTTACACCTGTTGTATGTGAACGTAAGAATCCATCACACCCGATCATCACGTGGTGCTTAGAAGCGACGAACTGTAGCAACGGTGCACAGTTAGGGGAGAACACTTCTTGAAATTTTATAAGGGATCATCTTATTTACTACCGTCGTCCTAAGTAAACAAGATGCATAGAACATAATAAACATCACATGCAATTATATAAAGTAGTGACATGATATGGCCAATATCATATAGCTCCTTTGATCTCCATCTTCGGGGCTCCATGATCATCTTGTCACCGGCATGACACCATGATCTCCATCATCATGATCTCCATCATCGTGTCTTCATGAAGTTGTCACGCCAACGACTACTTCTACTTCTATGACTAACGCGTTTAGCAATAAAGTAAAGTAAGTTACATGGCGTTCTTCAATGACATGCAGGTCATACAAAAATAAAGACAACTCCTATGGCTCCTGCCGGTTGTCATACTCATCGACATGCAAGTCGTGAATCCTATTACAAGAACATGATCTCATACATCACAATTCATCATTCATCACAACTTCTGGCCATATCACATCACATGATCAATCGCTGCAAAAACAAGTTAGACGTCCTCTAATTGTTGTTGCATCTTTTACGTGGCTGCAATTGGGTTCTAGCAAGAACGTTTTCTTACCTACGAATAACCACAACGTGATTTTGTCAACTTCTATTTACCCTTCATAAGGGCCCT
Source organism: Triticum dicoccoides (assembly GCF_002162155.2). Lineage (NCBI taxonomy): Eukaryota > Viridiplantae > Streptophyta > Magnoliopsida > Poales > Poaceae > Triticum > Triticum dicoccoides. The sequence goes on along the minus strand of NC_041389.1, from coordinate 444,310,919 downwards.
TTTCATCGAATCCGCTCCAACTAAAGTGGGAGAGACAGACACCCGCCAGCCACCTTATGCAACTAGTGCATGTTAATCGGTGGAACCGGTCTCACGTAAGCGTACGTGTAAGGTTGGTCCGGGCCGCTTCATCCCACAATACCGCTGAAGCAAGAAAAGACTAGTAGAGGCAAGCAAGTTGACAAGATCCACGCCCACAACAAAATTGTGTTCTACTCGTGCAAAGACAACTACGCATAGACCTAGCTCATGATGCCACTGTTGGGGAACGTTGCAGAAAATTAAAATTTTTCCTACGGTTTCACCAAGATCCATCTATGAGTTCATCTAAGCAACGAGTGAAGGGAGAGAGTTTGCATCTACATACCACTTGTAGATCACGAGCGGAAGCTTGTCAAGGGGATGGTGATGATGGAGTCGTACTCGAACGTGATTCGGATCACCGATGTCCAAGTGCTGAACGGACAACACCTCCGCGTTCAACACACGTACGGGACGGGAGACGTCTCCTCCGTCTTGATCCAGCAAGGAGGAAGGAGAGGTTGAGGAAGGCAGCTCCAACGGCAGCACGACGGTGTGGTGTAGTTGGTGCAGCAGTACTCCGACAGGGCTTCGCCAAGCACGTACGGAGGAGGAGAGGTGTTGGGGAGGGGAGGGGTTGCGCCTTGAGTTGTGGTGTCTTGCAGCCCTCCCCTCACCCCTCTATATATAGGGGAAGGGGCAAGGGGGCCCGGCCCTCTAGGGAAAACTCTAGGGGGGGCGGCGGCCAAGGGGTGGGGGGCTTGCCCCCCAAGCAAGGGGGGTGCGCCCCCTTTAGGATTTCCCCCCCAACCCTAGGCGCATGGGCCCAAGGGGGGGGCGCGCCAAGCCCACTAGGGGCTGGCTGCTATCCCTACGCAGCCCAAGTGGCGCCCCGGGAGGGGTGGTCCCTCCCGGTGGACCCCCGGAACCTTTCCGGTGGTCCCAGTACAATACCGGCATGACCCCGAAACTTTCCGGTGCCCGTTTAACAACTTCCCATATATAAAACTTTACCTCCGGACCATTCCGGAACTCCTCGTGACGTCCGAGATCTCATCCGGGACTCCGAACAACATTCGGTAATCACATACTTGTCTTCCTTATAACCCTAGCGTCACCGAACCTTAAGTGTGTAGACCCTACGGGTTCGGGAGACATGCAGACATGACCGAGACTCTCCGGTCAATAACCAACAGCGGGATCTGGATACCCATGTTGGCTCCCACATGCTCCTTGATGAAGTCCTCGGATGAACCACGATGTCGAGGATTCGATCAAACCCCGTATACAATTCCCTTTGTCAATCGGTACGTTACTTGCCCGAGACTCGATCGTCGGTATCCCAATACCTTGTTCAGTCTCGTTACCGGCATGTCACTTTACTCGTACCGTAATGCATGATCCCATGGCCAACACCTTGGTCACCTTGAGCTCATTATGATGATGCATTACCGAGTGGGCCCAGAGATACCTCTCCGTCATACGGAATGACAAATCCCAGTCTCGATCCGTGTCAACCCAATAGACACTTTCGGAGATACCTGTAGTGCACCTTTATAGTCACCCAGTTATGTTGTGACGTTTGATACACCCAAAGCATTCCTACGGTATCCAGGAGTTACACGATCTCATGGTCGAAGGAAGAGATACTTGACATTGGAAAAGCTCTAGCAAACGAACTAACCGACCTTTGTGCTATGCTTAGGATTGGGTCTTGTCCATCACATCATTCTCCTAATGATGTGATCCCGTTATCAACGACATCCAATGTCCATAGCCAGGAAACCATGACTATCTGTTGATCACAACGAGCTAGTCAACTAGAGGCTTACAAGGGACATATTGTGGTCTATGTATTCACACGTGTATTACGATTTCAGGATAATACAGTTATAGCATGAATAAAAGACTATTATCATGAACAAAGAAATATAATAATAACACTTTTATTATTGCCTCTAGGGCATATTTCCAACATTGACAATATAAATCCGAGTGACCCAATCTGCCACAAGAGAAACAGAAATATGGCAGCTGCTCATACTGGATATCATACATATCAACATTTCTTCTCCTTGCAGAATCAATAAGAATCCACCTTCTGAGCGGCTTCTCAACATCAATGGTGATCCTTGCTCGCAGAAACCCTCCATCGTGGTCAAAACTGACATATTGAGCGTGTTGATCTATCTGCTTTGCTATAGGAATCCACCAAGCTTCGTCCCTCAAATTATAGGGCAAGTTCATAACCCTAGCCCAGATATGCAGACGATCAAACTTCACCTCATCTGGCCTCATACACTCATCAAATTCTGCTAGCACCACGGCATTCTTGTTGATGTGCCATGGCGATCCGTTCCAGACACGATCCCTATCTCGCTGATTCTCAAACTCCGTAACAAACATATTGATTCCTACGGAGCGAAACTGCAAGCCGGGTGGGTTACCCCACTCCGGCCGAAGAGCGTTGGTGATTGTCTTGATGTGAAGATGATTACGGTGAAGTACTTTACCAGCCACCAACCACTTCGCCGGACCGCTATCGACTCGATCATCGATCACCAGAGGAGTCGCTTCTTCCTGAGAGATATCCAGTTTGCCCAGCGCTTCCTCCAGTTTCCGTCTGGCGGCACGGGCGGATTGATCTTCGTTCGCCGCCCCCGCTCCCGTACTTGCGCTCGGCGTGGCCATCGCCAGCCACCGCTCGCTCGATCTCTCTCGCCCCGCCGATAATCTGCAGGCGAGAAGCTTGTTCCACGTCCAAACCCTAGATCGCCTCGGCCGCCGCCAGAGGGGTTTAGGGTTTAGGGGAAAAAACTTTCTCCTTGACCTATACAAGTACTGTGAGAGGACTTGGGTGACATATTTGAACACCCCGGCGTAGCTAGGATCTTAGGAGTACGCATCCACACCCACCCGTTCGGCAAAGATGAAGCTGGGGTGTTCTCGGTTTCTTCTTTCTTGCCATGTTCTTCTCTGCCTTTCTGCGATTTGGGTGCTGGCCATGGCCGATGTACCGGCCGGCCAGCGTCCCGGCTGCCCGGCCAAGTGCGGGGACGTCGACATCCCGTTCCCGTTCGGCATCGGCAAGCAGTGCGCTTTTCACAGAGGCTTTGCACTCAACTGCACGAGCATCAATGGCACCGCAAAGCCTTTTAGCGGGAATTTTGAGGTGACCAAGATCTCCATGCAAGACAGCAAGGCCTGGATGAACATCTGGACGATCTCGTGGCAGTGCTATGACCAAGCCACTGGCGGTATGACCCACTACAACGGATGGGCGGACTTCACCTTCACACCTTTCTGGATATCAGAAGTGGACAACAAGATCTTTGTCATCGGGTGTAATACTCTCGCTTATATGATGGGCTCTTCTGTAAGTACTTGGCGGACGTGGAGTATGTGATGGCGAGCATACAGGAGCTCGGTATCAGGGACGTCCAGAATTGCTATGAGATTCGGTTCATTTAATGACTGGGCCGGTCGGCGGGTCCAGCGGGAGCACGGGAAGTGAAGATATACTGAACTATACTCATCCGACAAATGGGGCAGGGTTGAACACCGTCGACGGTTCCTGGATGAGCCGTGGCTCGACGTTGTCGCCGGCGTCCTGATCCGTGGACCAGGTACGGTGGTTCCAGCTAGCGCCGGCAGTGCACGCAGTTAATGCAGTGGTTGGGTGACTCGGTGGATAAGGAATTGAAGTTGGATTTGTGTCTTACCACGGTGGGGGGAAAGGTGGAGACATTGACTCCGTCGACGGCAAGTGGGCGGTCCGGCGATCTGGCAGGGGTTCCGCCGACCATGGAATTCTTGCTGCAGCCAATAAATAGGTACAGATCTGCCTCGTGAGCTATTCTTTACCATGGTTCTGCGCTGATTTTTTTGGGGGACTGATCTACATTCTGCCTGTGAAATTTTTGCGTGGAATGATTAGAACTCTGCTTGAGGAGGTCAATGAAAATAACGGGACAATGGAGCCCGTGCGGTTCCCAGTGGCCGCGCCGGCGGAGATTCCTGATCCAGCCCCTGCCGGGTCAAGTGCGGACGGCCAGATCTATCGGCCGGAAGCATCAGACGGGGACAAGGTTCAGGGGTCCGAGCACTCAATAGAGCAGTTGGACCCCAAGACACCAGGATGGACGCAAAGGTACTGAACCAGCAGCCTATAGATTGCATGAGGAATTTGTAGTACCATTCTGTAACTGTATGAATGAGTTCTGCAAGTAGTTACAGATGAAAAGACGCTGGAAAATTATAGATAAGAAATTTCATTTTGGTCAAGGAAAAAATACATGACATAATGACTATTTTATAATATATGATTGCATCAGATTGACGAAGATATGATTGAATTTGTGTCGGTGGACACTCTGAGAATGATGGAGGATGTAAATTCATATCAATTGGCTGTAACTGTCCACCACTTGGTTTATTGGTGTTGACATTCTCTAAGTGAATCAATTGACTATAACTGAACCCATGCCTTATTGTGTGTGTGATGTGAATGTGCAGGGTGCGTGTAGGTGTTGTTGCTCCAGGAAGGCCTCCTTGTGCGAACAGGGTCGCGGCGCTGGAGAAGACCGTGAGGGAGTTTGCGGAGCATCCAAGAGACATAGTTATGGTCCCAAAGATTGGAACAAGTTTCGACACCCTCGGGGAAGCATATGACTTTTACAATCTGTACTCCTGGGAGAAAGGATTTGGTATTCGTTACAGAAAGAGCAAGCTGAATGTGAATAGGACAAAGTGTATGCAAGAGATCGTGTGTGGATGCGCAGTAAGATGAATGTTAGAACAGATTTATATTACCAACAATTAATGCTAGAAGACCTACATGGTGTATAACTTAAAAAGATATACTTTGCATTTCATAGTACTGAAGTGTTTCTGATTTCTATGTAGTAGAATTAAACTAGTTGACCATGTATGCGTAGCTGTTATCTGATAAACCAGTTACATCCTATTGAGCTGTCTTCTCTGAATTATCTGAATATGTACTGGTCATGTTCAGCATGTATCTGGTTTGTTAGAGTGTAAGATGGTCTGTGCTGCACATTTTAATTTGGTGTTTCTTGAATATGAATTTGTGCAGACTGAAAATATTAGATATTTTCTGCTTATGGCTGAATACTAAAATTGGGCTCTATTAATGAATCGATTTATATTGCCAGTAAATAAATTACATATTAGCTGAAGTGCACGTGACAGAAGCTGACTTGTTTGTTTGTCTGGTCAGGGCAAGCCAATCGTTGAGAATACTCGTTCGTGCCGGTGTGAATGCTCAGCCGTCATCAGACTCCTGAGGACAAAGGACAATGGATGGTACATAGAAGAGCATCGAGATGGGCACAACCATGCATTGTCATAAACATATGGCCAGACCATACACTGGCTGTCGCACAAGCATATTGACGTTTACAGCCAGGATCTAGTTAAGCAGTTGAGGCAGAACAATGTCAATTTGTCAAAAGTCTACAACATTATTGGAAGCTTTTACGGAAAGATGGAGAATGTGCCATTCACTAAGAGAGCTCTGTGAAATTTGTGTGGCAAGATAAGCCGGGAGCAGTCAGAAGATGATGTTAGGAAAACAATGGAAGTGTTTCATGATCTGTGCTCAAAGGATCCGCAGTTCACGTATCGAGTTCAGGCGGACAAAGAGGGCAGGATCAGCAACTTGATGTGGGCTACAGGTAACAGTAGGCTGCAGTACAACTTCTTTGGGGATGTCACCACATTTGACACAACCTATAGGACCAACCTGTATGACATGCCATTTGGGTTATTTGTTGGAGTGAACAACCATTTCCAGAGTATCATACTAGCTGGTGTGCTAGTTCGGCATGAGACAGAGGAAACATTTGAGTGGGTCTTCTCGGAGTTTGTTAGGATATTGGGGGGAAGGGCGCCACAAACAATACTTACCGGTAAGATAGGATACAATTGTATAAGTTTACTTGAGAACTAATCTGTCGAACAGTTAGACCAAATATGACTAATGAGTATGGTATGAACGAATTGCAGATCAAAACAGTGCAATGGAGGTTGCCATAAGGAATGTCATGCCAAACATGGCTCACCGGTGGTGCAAGTGGCATGTGCTAAAGAAGGCAAAAGAGTCGCTTGGCCTATTGTACTCAAAGAATAGTGATTTTCGACCAGAGTTTCACAAGGTTGTCAACCACATGCTAACTGTAGATGAGTTTGAAGATGGCTGGAAGTACTTAATAGAAAAATACAACTTGAAAAGTCATGACTACATGACTAATTTGTTTGAAATACGGCACAAATGGGCAAAGCCATACTTCAAGGGTGTGTTCTGTGCAAAGATGACTAGTACACAACAGAGTGAAAGTGCAAATCACATGCTAAAGAACTACGTGCCGCCTGGTTGCCCAATGCATGTATTTGTGAGGAAGTATATGAGTTTAATTTTTGACCGTGAGTCAGAAGAAAATTATGAGGAGAAGCGGACAGCAATTGTAAGTGCAAAAGGAAATACTTAATGGACACAATAGTGTCGGTGATATTGAGCTGATGAAATGAGAGATTACTTATAGGTGGTTTGTTTTGCAGGGGAGGCCACTTATGCGAGCAAATTTGGCAACTAAGAGACATGCTGGGAAGATTTACACCAAAGCTATGCTTGAGCAGTTTGGCCATATACTGTACGAGTGTGGTGCATATAAGGTAGAAGAGATTGAAAAAGGTAAAGAGTATGTCGCAATACATACAGATGCAGCACGGCGGGAGAAGTGGTGTAGAACCTCATACAAGGTGACGGTTGTTGAAGGTGGAGAGGAATTTGATTGCGAGTGTGGACAGTTTGCCCACATGGGGCTGCTGTGCAGCCATATACTGAAGGTGATTCAAACAGCATGAGTACAGATAGGATTCCTCTGTTTTTGTAGTACTGAACTACTCATTTAAGTGGCGTAGGTCCGACTAAAAATCTGTTCTCAATTGCAGGTACTCGACTTCATTCGTGTGACAGAAATCCCAAAGAAGCACATTGTGAAAAGATGGACACGAGGTGTGAGAGATGTACTTCCGGCCCACCTGATGCAGTACCAGAGAGACAATGCTCACGAGAACCCATTTAGTTTCAGGCATTTCAATATGTATATGCAAGCCATGGAGCTTGTGCGCATGGGAGACTCAAGTGTGGCAGCTTACGAGCGCTTCACATCACTATTCAATCACTGTGCAGCCGAGATGAAGGCGTACACGGAGGTCCGAGATGGCCTAGGTTTGGAGGACAGGTTAGTCGGTAATGCTAGGGTTCAGCACGTGATACAATCAGGACGCGACGTATGCGACGCATTCGAAGCTACACAAGTCAACGACGGGAACGATGACAGCAACACAGCTAATGAGTCTGCAAATATGATGGAGAACCTGCTGGCACCTGCCAAGCGGAAGCAAGTTGGCAGGCCGACAACGAGTAGGGAGAAGGCGCCATACGAAGGTTTAAGTAAGAGAACAAGGTTCTGCGGTATATGCAGGCAGCAAGGACACAAGCGGACAACCTGCCCCGAATGAGGGCATGTACCAAAGCAGCCACGTAAGCCGGCAAGATGCAAGAATTGTGGAGTTGAAGGACACAGGAGGAACAATTGCCAGAAGGTCGCACAACTAAGGCTGGTTTAATGCTAAGAATTTTTTTCATTTCATCCTACTGAAATGTTTTTGATATTTTTGTGGTAGACTTAAACCAGTTGACCATGTATATGTAGCTGTCATATGTTAAACCAGTTTCGTCCTATTTAACTGTCTTCTCTGAATTTTCTGAATATGTACTGGTCATGTTGATCATGTCTATGGTTGTTCGAGTGTAAGATGGTTTGTGGTGCGGAATTAAATTTGTTGTTGCATGAAATATGATTTTTTGGAAACTGAAATATTTGATGCTAAAATTGGGCTCCTGGAAGCAGAAGTGTGCCCATGGGGGATGTGTAAGCCAACCAAACCAGTCCCTGCAAAGTTAATGAGGCGCAGGAATAAATGGGGTGGAAAACTGTTGTGGCCGGCATTCAAACCAGCTGAGCGGGTGGAAAACTGTCTGGTCCGTCACCGCATTAACTGACGGCGCTTTCTGAGCAGTGGGCCATCTAACTGTTTGGGCAAATAGGCCCGTGAGCATAAACCTGACGCTATACTCAGTGCAATAATGATCGTGAGAGAAACAAATGGCACAGATTCCAGGCTCACAGGCGCTCGAGCTCACATGCGAATTTTCAGTACTTCGCCTTTTTTCTCTCTCTATATATATACTCTTATAAAAGACTCAGTTGATAATGATGGTGTGTCTGTCATCCGACATTTTTGATCAATAGATCTGCATCTAATGACTGTGACGTAAATTGTGGCATTTTTATAACAATAGCCCACTTCTTTATTTCAATTTGCAGAAAATCCCTTAGTATCTTGAAATCAAGCACATCCCTCCCTCACCTCATCAAAACAGCTCGAGGAATATATTTTGAATGAAACATAATATATTTTTAGTAATATATTTATATCAAAACTAGAGTGTGTGTTTTCAAGTTTGTGAACAAGTATTATTCTACTTCGGCTCTGTTGCGACTCACGGGCACATTGCTAGTTATACTGAAAATTGATCTGGTGAAAATGTTTTGGAAAACCATTTATTATTATTTTTTAGCTCTAATATACTCCCCTGTGTAGTGTATAAAATGCTTTTATATTATGAGACGTAAGAAGTAACTTCCAGGAAGTATGTTAGGAACGATCCTGTCTAGTCTTTCTTGGTACTTATCCATTACTAGAAGAACGCCTGTGCGTTGCAACGGGGCCACATTAACTTTAAGAGTTCAATATTACGACATTGGCGACCTTTTTTACCATCAAATCCTCACACACACACAGACACACACTCTCCCTCCCTCTTCCTCACTCTCTATCCCCCTCTCCCTCTCTCTCTAACACACACACACATATCCATCTTATTGGGTACGGGACCATAATCCATCTATTTCACACATACACGCTAGTGCATAACAATATGGATTATGTATATTGTATTTGCCACCAGAACTGAGGGAATTAATTTCATGTAAATCGACCAGCCACAGCTCCAAGAATACGCGGACAAGGTGGCTTGGGTCGGTGTCGGCGCCGTCCAGCGCGGGCCACGGGCCCGCTTCCAAGTGCACGTGCAATGCATGTCTTCACAAATATTATAACCAGATGTGAGAAATCACATGCATAGAAAAGACATTCTGATAGCAATCCAAATATCATACTCAATTGAATACCTAACCTGGACAATACTCTTATTTCTATGCGCCAGAAAAAATGGAATAGCAAAGCTAAGTATGCCTACATACGCTCAGATTATATATATGAATCTTGGGTGAACAATTGCAACAAAGCACTAAGCAGCGATAAATTTAAATAAAAAATCCATTAACTATGCAGGCAGCAGGCTTGTTACAACATAGAGAGATAGGAAAATGTCACCTCCAGTAATGTAGCGCAAAGGAGAGGAACGAAGTATGAATGAGCGGTTGTCTGTTCTTCTCCATGCACATGGATCAGCAGTAGAGGCCAAGTATATAAGTACTTGACTGAACTCCACTCTTCGTGTACGGAGAGCCATGTCACCTTCTCGCCGCTGCAGCATGGGAGGACGGCTGGTTCATGTGACCCTCCAGCTGGGGGATCCATGGTGGCTGACCGTCGAGCTCGAGGCAGAGAAGTTGAGGGCAGCAGTGGCGAGATCCATACCGGCCAACCGGGCGAAGAGGAGGTCATCGGGGAGGGACACATCGGCAAGATCCGGTCACCACGCGACCTGAAGAGCAACAGTGATCTCCACAAGCTGTAGGCCGACGGCGTGCTCCATCATTCCCCTGCAATGGGGTGACCATGGCGGTGGCCACAGCTCCTCATGCTCGCCTCGATCTCGGCGACACACCCTGAGTGTAGGAGGCAGCAACGACCTCGACGAAATCATGGCCTCCATCCCGGAACGCATGAAGGACCTCGGCCCCGTCGCTACTCCTCCCGCCGTAGCCGCACGCGGCAGCGGACCGTGGGTAGGAGGGCAGGCGGCGTCGCCTCGGCTGACGGCAGGGAGCAGCGTTGATTTTGGGTAGGTGGCATCGCGAGGACGGCCGCGGCCGCGGGGAAGCACCCCGATCATGCTGCCAGGCCAATCCTTCTCCTCCGATCCCCTATCCCCGAAGATTGCGCCGCCTCCCCGGTCGTGTTGTTTCCATATATTATGCCATTTTTTCCTGTACCTAAACAAACGCGGGCGAGCGGATGGCAGAGTTGTGGTCCGCCCTCTAAAATTGCTAAACGCACATTTGGTGAGGATTATTGTTAATAAATGAATTCAATCATGTCGCTCTAAATAAATGGATTCAATCATGTGACTCTAATTACTTCGGATTGTTATGTGCACACTAAGCGGGGTGCAGTTAGAAAAGAAAATGTTTTCTAATTAAAGTGATTGAGTGATTTAAGGTAAGATTAATTAATTTAGATTTGATTTTTAGTGATTTTAGTAAAGTATGATGCGTCTTTAAAATCTTTTATTTGTTTCCTTAAAACCTATTATTTGTTTCCTAAAGAAATTTGCAATAATGAAAGGTATCGGTTGATTTGGATAAGTTAGTAAATTTAGATCCGTGATTGCGTGCACGTTTGGAAAGTGCTGATTTGCAAGGAAAGAGCTGAGGGGTAAATAAACCGGTGAATAAGAAACCAGCATCGAAAAAAACCTATGACGGTTAACCTACGAAAAAAACCAGACGAAAGTGGTGGGACGAAAAAAAACCTGGAAACGAGATTACCAACTACTCCATTAGGAGTAGAGATTACAGACAACCAAGCAAATGATATCTTAACAGTTAAGACAACAAAGCATTAACATGGATAATTGCAATAGAATAGTCACATGATATGAAATTAATACCTACGACCAAGTTGACTTCTTCCTCAACCACACCTTCGAGAAAGAATGAATGCCCTTGCACCGAGACTGACAGCAGAAGGCAACGACGCAAATTCGTCGCTGCTGAGCCCAATCAATTAAGGTCAGAACAAGAACCTTAACCCCGGATAAGAAGCGGTGTTTCAGTCACCATCTTGATGACCAATCTTTCTGCAGTCAAGCCATCTACTACTCCACAGCAGGCCAGAATGGCGCTAGCAGAAGAGTGGGACATCACTCCACCTGCAGCTCAAAGAACATCAAGGCTCAATTGCGTAGACCGGCAGCTTTCATGTCTCCAGTCTCTTCCAGCCCCGTGTAGAGCTTGAATCTGTCTCTCACCCTTCTGAGCAACAAATCCCGAAATTATTCCAGTAACTAATTCTATTTCATGTTTCTTTGTAAGGACCTTTATGTTTCTGATTAGGTCGGGATCATGTGCGAAATTGTTTCATACAACTTGTTAAACACCATTTCATTAGGATTCCAATGCAGGCGCAGCTAGAACTTCCATCGGTTATAGTGCTACCTCCTTTTCAAATATACTACATCGGTTTCTAAATATAAGACCTTTAGATATTTCAATCCGGACAATATACAAATGTATATAAACATATTTTAAAGTTCAGATTCACTCATTTTGCTTCATATGTAGTCTACATTAAAATCTCCAAAAGGTCTTATATTTAAGAACCGAGGGAGTATATGACTTCGTAGAAATTTTTTTAAATTGGCTACAAAAATACAAAAGCTTATTGGAATTGGACTTCTAAGATGAGAAAACTCGTTCGTCCCGCGCCTCTCCCGCGACAGGCCGGGCGAACCCTAGCCGCCACCCATCCCAGGCCCTTCTCCTCGGCCCATCCACCCCACCGCTGTCGGGAGGCGCCGCCGGGCAAAGCCCGTACGGCGTCGGTGGCAGCGGGGATCTCTCTCCCTCCTCCGGCTGTTGGTTGCGACGCGGGGCGTGGCCGAGCGAAGGGGACACTGTGCTTGGCGCGGGGCATGGAGGCGGCGGCCGGCCTGCGGAGGTGCGCCGGGGCTGCGACGGCCGTGTCGTGGCGGAGTAGGCACGCGGTGTCGCCGACGGTCCTGTTTGGCTGGGCGCCCTTGGCGGCTTGGCCGGATCTAGATCTGGCGTCGTTCGGCCGGCATGGGGTGCGGGTTGCGAGCGGCGCAGGCCGGCGGCTGCTCACGACAGTGGGCTGGAGGTCGCGGCCCTGCCTCCTGGTGGCCTTGGCTGCAGGGGAGGGGGGTGCTGCAGGCGCGTACCGGAGGCCCGGATCCTGCGGTTGGCCGGGTGCTGTGCGCGTGGTGTGGGGGTGCATATATCGAGGCTATATGTGGCTCTGGCCGGCCTGGTTTGTTCCTCGTTTTTTTGAGAGTACGCCAAAAGCGTACCTTAATTTTATAGAAGAAGAAAGCAGGAGTCACAATACAAGAATGGAAGCAGGGCTTCCAAAACAGAAACGCACACCCTAGCACACCCGGCGATCTAGCCTATGCCTACACTCTCACAAAACGATCCAAAACCTCCTCCTCCTAAACCCGCTAGTCTCCAATCCTTGAGCTCTATGACAATGGCGCGCGCCAATTCCAAAGCGGTCTTCTGCTGGTTGGGCTGATGAAAGACTCTGGCGTTGCGCTGCTTCCAAAGAGCCCAGATGGTCACAATGATCACCGTGTCGAAACCACGCTTATGGCCTTTCCTGAAGTTTACTCTAGTGGTCAACCACCAATCTAGTAAGGTGTCTGCCTGAGTAGGGATGGAGCCCCTCAAGCTCAGCTCCTCGAACATGTAGTGCCACACCTCCCTGGTGTAAACACACTGGATGAGAATGTGCTCCGTGTTGTCTTCGTCCTGCAAACACGTGTAGCAAGCGGACGGGTCACTTTGGAGTCCATGCCTCGCTCTTCTGTCAGATGTCCAAATCCGGTGCTGCACGGCCAACCACGCAAAGATTTTACACTTAAGGATAGCCCAGCTTCTCCAAATGCAGGTGGCATAGGGGGCCCTCTCAGTGCCCTGACACAGTCGGTTATAAGTGGATTTCGCCGTATACACTCCGGAGGGATCAGCAGGCCAAGAAAAACTATCTTCACTGGCGGGGTCACGGATGATCGTGCTTATCGCAAGGTTGAGGTGAAAAAGTTGCATGTGGCCGAGAAAGTTCACATCTCCGCTGATATCAAGTAGCCAACGCCCATCCAAAAGGCCTTCCTCCACCGTGCGTCGGTTGATCGTGCGTGTGTCCACTTGAGCATGAATGAGTGGTGCAATGTCCTTCACCGCAAAACCGTGAATCCATCTATCTCTCCAAAATAGGACCATACTGCCCCTGCCCACAGAAATCTGCACCAAACTATCAAACACCTGCCGGGCCTCTCTATCCACCGCCATCGGCAAACCTTGCCATGGCCTGTCTAGATCAGTCCTGCGTAGCCACTCCCACCGGACCTGCAAGGCTAGCCCCTGAAGCTGGAGATTGCGAACGCCCAGCCCACCAAGCGAAGTAGGTTTACACACCGTGCTCCATGCCACGAGGCATTGTCCACCGTTCACTTTCTCTTTGCCGGCCCAAAAGAACGATCGCATCCATTGTTCAATCTCTTCCAAAACCCATACCGGAGCTTCAGTGACCATGAAGTGGTGAATGGGTTTGGCCGCCATCACAGCCTTAACAAGCACCAATCGTCCCGGTCGGTGAATCAAACCCCTTTGCCAAGCGGGGGCAAAACTCTTGGCATGGTCGAGCATGTGCTGCCAGTCTGCTTTTGAAAGCCGCTTAATGCCCAATTGCAGGCCGAGGTATTTGCAAGGGAAATTACCCAACCGACATTGCAAAGTGGATTCCACCCGGGCACTATCACTGTTATCCCCATGAATCATGATGGCCATGGATTTATTGTAATTGATCCTCAGGCCGGAAGCCTCGCCAAACATCTGAAGCATCATCCTGACGAATGCTAGGTCCGGCGGCCAGGGTTTAAGGAACAACACCACATCGTCAGCGTAGATAGACACTGATTGGTGGGCTTCGATGCCCGGAAGGTTGCTGATAACGCCAAGATTAGTGGCCTTGATCATGATGCGCGACAGCATGTCCATAGCGATGACAAATAGCAGGGGTGAGACAGGATCCCCTTGTCTGAGTCCCTTGGTGTGGGTGAAGCTTCTACCGGGAACCCCGTTGACGATCACCTTAGTGGAGGCAGTCCACAGCAGGATGGCGATCCACCCACACCACTTCGATCCGAAACCTTTGCGCCTCAACACATCCAGCAGGAACGACCAATTGAGGGAGTCAAAAGCCCTAGAGATGTCCAACTTCAGGAAAACGCTGGTCTCCTTGCGAGAATGCAACTTCCTGGCCACTTGCCTCACCAGGAGGAAGTTATCGTGCAAGTGCCTCCCACAGATGAATGCAGATTGATTGACAGTAACAATTTCTTTCATTCTTCGTCTAGCTCTATTGGCAAGCAATTTGGCAAAGATCTTGGCCACGCTATGGGGTAGACTAATGGGCCGAAAGTCACCCACCTCCTCCGCGTCCGGCTTCTTCGGGATGAGGACAATGTGGGCTCGGTTGAGCTTGCCAAAACCACGGCCATCTCCAATTTAAAGCTTATGGAACACCTCCATGATCTCGTGCTTAATGATCAGCCATGCCGTTTGATAGAATGCTGCCGTAAACCCGTCCGGTCCAGGGGCCCTCTCCGGGTGCATCTCCTTTATCGTGCTCCAAACTTCCTCTTCGGTGAAAATAGCATCAAGCTCCGAGAGATCGAGCTCGGCAATGTCAAGAAAATCAAGATCAATGTCGGCCTCTCTTGCGTGAGCGTGACCCAACAGCTGCTCGAATGCCACCGTGAAGATCTCCTCCTTCCTCTCTTGTTGCGAGACCAACTCGCCGTTATGCCTGATGTGGGGGATGAAGTTTTTGGTTCTCCTGCCATTGGCCACAGCTTGGAACAGCTTGGTGTTCGCATCCCCTTCGCGGATCCATCTCAAACGCGAACGCTGCCTCTCGATGGTGCGTCGCAGAGATGCTAGACCCAAGAGAGCATGTTTGAGCGTTCTCCTCAACCACCTCTCCCTCCAATCCAGGCGCCGAGCCTCCATTGCTTTGTCCAACTTCAAAATGACGTAGTAGGCGATCGCCATCTGAATTTTGATGTTACCGGTCTTCCGCTGGCCCCAAGCTTGGATGCCAGTAGCTGTGCTCCTAAGCAACGCGTTGAGCCTCTTGAAAGGATCAACATAATCTTCCTCGCAAACCCAAGCATCTTTGACCGCTTGCTCGAAACCATCCAACCTAGCCCAAAAGGTGGTTTGTTCCTCGTGACTCCGGTGTTCGGTGGGCTAGGATGTGGCAGGGATCTTCCCTTGCCCCAGTCCGGTTGGTTGTCGCAGGGTGGAGGCATCGGTCGACGGGTCAGTTTCTGTGGCTTCAACGGTGGTAGTTGGCCGTGGCGGCAGGGTGCGGGTGGTGGTTGTGCCTCTCTTCCTCCTGGTTCAGGCCGGCGACGTGGGGTGCTCGCGTGGTAGAGACAGCCTGGACTGACAGCTCGTGCTCAGGCGGGCCATGTTTGGGCCCGGGGCGGGTCAGAGCTTTACTCTGGGTAGATGATGGTGGGCTCGGCCTAGGTGGTGCCCGCGGGCGTCGAGGTCCCTCTCCTCGCGGCTACGGTGGATGTTGCTGGTAGTCGGGACATCGCGGCCGTCGGGCGGATTGGAGTCGGAGACCATGGACATGGCGTTGTGCGAGCGTGTTGGGCAGCGGCCGTCGGTAGTCGCGGAGTTGTGTCTCCCCCAGTCCACCGGGACTGGCTTGAGGCGCAGGTGTTGACGCCCTACTGTGGTGGTGTCGATCCAGACTTCATGACTGATGCCGGGCTAGGAGTGAAAGGAGGTCCCTTTTACTCCTCCTACCGTGGTGGGTGCTCCGTGATGTGGGCGGATGGTGATGGCTTGGATATGGATGCTAGGGTGGCGGTCCGCATGGTTTGTTCTCCGCCGGGCAACCTCGCGGCGGTGGTGACTCTCCGTATTGGTCGTGTGGGTGACATGACAGGTAGAGGCGCGTCTTCTCTTCCTTCACAGTGGCGACACTTCGATCTGGATCTAGGGACCTATCCTCGTTGCGCCAATCTTGGAGACCTCGTTGTGGCATGGTTGAGTTGCCGAGCGAAAGCTCTGCGCCGACAACTGCGATGCTTGCGGGTGCCGCTATCTTCTTGAGGACGACGTTATGGTTCTTCTAGCCGTGTTAGGGCTTCGAGTGAAGACCTTTGTTCGTGGCGGACTCGGCAGCGGCGATGCTTTGTTCCGTTCTCCCTGCTGAGGGCATTGTCGTGGAGCTTAGGTGTACCAGGGCCTAGTGTGGAGTTGTGTTCAGTTCTTCCTATATTCATCTTCGGTTGCATAGTGTTCTGCGTATGCTGGTTATTCTGGGATCGGCTTTGTAAGAGGGCTACCTCACCACCTTATATCGTTCGGCCGTGTACCTTGTTCGGTTGTGGCTTTACTTATAAAACAAGGCGAAAGCCTATTTCGAGACATGTAAGATGAGAATAACGTCATTAGATTCTACCAACATACATAGTTTGGTTCAAGACATCACATATTCTCATGCACTACACGTTTTGGATGCAGTATTTAATACTCCCTCCGTTCCAAAATTCTTGTCTTAGATTTATCTAGATACGGATATATCTAATACTAAAACGTGACTTGATACATCCGTATTTAGACAAATTTAAGACAAGAATTTTGGGACGGAGGGAGTAGGTTGCAAGTCAACGTGCAAGAACGCCACCGTGAAGAATGACACATGCTCCGGCGCCGGCTGCTGCCAAGTCGATGTCCCGAAAGGCGTACGGTATTATAATGGCCATTTCAACCAAAACTATAACACCACAGAAATATGGCAAGACAGCCGTTGCAGCTACATGGTATTGATGGAAGAGGCGGCTTTCAACTTCCGCACCAGTTATGTCAAATCCACGGTGTTCTATGATGCATACAATGGGATACTTCCACTTGTCCTGAACTGGCAAGCAAGGCCGTGGACTTGTGACGTAGCTCAGAAGAACATGAGCTCCTACGCATGCGTCAGCAACCACAGTGTGTGTGTAAATGTAACTTCCACCACCGACGAGCCAGGTTATCGCTGCAAGTGCTCTGATGGATACGAGGGCAACCCTTACATCACGGATGGATGTCAAGGTTTATTTCCTTTGACTACCTTTTACATTTGATATGAACTCTCATGTACCTTAATTCATGAGTCACCTTTATGCAAATGATGGCAGCTTGAACTGAAATCAATTGTTCTGCTCCAGATATTGACGAGTGCCTTAAAAATTCTACTCTATGTGGCTATGGAATCTGCGAGAACATGGCAGGAAATTACACCTGCTCATGTCCCCGAGGGAAAGATTGGACGAATGGCATTTGTCAATCACGTTTCCCGGTGATTCCTGTTGTAGGTGAGTTATTATCTTTGTGAGCACTATATATACAAACATACTGCTTATGAACAATTAATTGGAATCTGTAGGAAACTTACTTTATACCACTATAGTCCGCTGGTATTATGTTGTCAAACAACAACCCATGTTTGGCAAACTTTTATCTTGGCCTACCAAACTCATCAGCCAGTATTTTTCTTTCTCCTCGACAGTGTACTTTAAGTTGCCACTGCTCAACAAAACTACATTAGTATTGAACAGATGTATTATAGCTCTATGTGCATGGATAATGCAGGTACAACTGGTGGACTAGTTGTCTTAGTGATTGCTTTAGCATGTGCATGCATGATCCAAGAGAGAAGAAAGCTACAGAAGATGAAACGAGACTACTTTCGGCAGCACGGTGGTCTAATATTATTTGATGAGATGAGGTCAAAGCAAGGTATTACATTCAAAATCTTCACGGAAGAAGAACTAAAGCAAGCCACGAACAGGTTTAGTGAGCAACAAGTACTTGGTCAAGGGGGCTATGGGACCGTGTACAAGGGGATTCTTGAGGGCGGCGTGGAAGTAGCCGTGAAGAGATGCAAGACCGCCAACGAGCAACAAAAGAAAGAATTTGGCAAAGAGATGTTAATCTTGTCCGAGGTCAACCATAAAAATATTGTGAAGCTCCTCGGGTGTTGCCTCGAAGTGGAAGTCCCCATGCTGGTATACGAGTTTGTCCCGAATGGCACCCTCTTCCAGCTCATACACGGTAACCATGGCCTTCGTATCTCCTTGGCTACTCGCTTGGGGATCGCCCACGAGTCCGCCGATGCGCTCTCCTATCTTCACTCATCGGCTTCGACACCGATCCTCCATGGTGATATCAAGTCCTCCAATATTCTTCTTGACAGGGACAACAAAGCCAAAGTAGCTGACTTTGGCGCCTCCATCTTGGCACCAACTGACAAGTCGCAATTCATCACACTGGTACATGGAACATGCGGGTACCTTGACCCGGAGTACATGCAAACCAACCTGTTGACAGACAAGAACGATGTGTACAACTTTGGGGTTGTTTTATTGGAGCTACTCACGGCCAAATTGCCATTTAATTTTGATCCGGACGTCCCTGCCCATGAGAAGAGCCTATCGATGATGTTTACGTATGCCATGAAGGAGAATAAGCTCGACCAGATCTTGGATGCTGAGATCAAGGATGGGGATAATATAGAGATTATTGAAGAGATCGCGGAGCTAGCGATGCGATGCTTAGAGATGCGTGGTGACAATAGGCCATCGATGAAGAAAGTTGCGGAGAAGCTTGATAGTCTGAGGAAGGTCATGCAACATCCATCGGTGCAGCGGAACCCTGAAGAGATGGAATGCCTACTTGGGGAGCCATCATCGATGGCCAGCTCGACAGTAACCAGTGCTGGATATTTCAGCATCGAGAAGAAAGCTGTTAATGGTCTACAGTCAGGTCGTTAAGTAATCACACCATCGCTTTGCTTTGTTTATTTTGTATTCGAAAGCAAGAAATCAGTGGCATAAAAAATAGAATAAACAGTCAATTGTTATAGCTACCTCTATGTTATTGTTCATTTTGCCAATTATACATGTGCAAAATTCCGGTGTTTATATGCTTATGTATCTTCTGAAAAAATGTGGATATATGTGAGTTATTATTTCGTCAATCCTGCATAGTTCGCTTTTCAAATGTGATTTAGTGTGGTAAATGCTTGACACACCCTCCTATTCTTTGTATTTTATTACCAGTCTTTCGCAACAACAAAAAAAGAAGCTATGATCAGTCAAAGAGTATGGTATCATGCATAAACCAATTCAGGCTACTGCTACATGAGCCTTTTTCTTTTTGCGGGGAAGACACAGGTGCGGCTATGGCTCGCTTCTAGCAAGACAAACTGTCCCCTTGCCAGAAACGACATGGTAATAGGCCGGCCCAGTGGCGATGGTCACTCGATCGTTTTATTCACTCGATTTCATTTTTCATTTTTCATTTTTTTATTTTTTCAAACGAGTATAAATTACACATATTTTAAAAAATTGTTGAAGTTTGAAAAAATGTGTGTGCAATTTACAAAAAATGTTGATAGCTTTTGAAAAAAATGTTTCAACACTTATTTGAAAAAAATGTTTAACTAATATCCGAGCAATACTGTTCATGTGTTTTGAAAAAAGTTAATCATATATATGGAAAATGTAAAATGTATACAAGATAAATCTTTCAGTTCTATATGGAAAATGTACAAATGTGTATGGCACAAAGCAGACAACGAAACATGTATTTTAAAAAATTCAATCATTGTTTATAAAAATGTTAAACATGTATAATAATGTACTTTATGTATATAGAAATTGTAAACAGCAAAACATGCATTTAAAAATGTTAATCAGGTATTTTAAATTTTTTGAACATGTATAAAAATAATGTTTCATATGAATATGAAAAATGTACAAGGTGAATGAGAAACAATTAGACATCAGGACATATATAATAAATAAATAGACATAAAAAAAATAAGTTTTTCAAATATTTTAACCATGCATAGGTAAAATGTTAAACTTTTATATAGAAAATATTCCTGATGTATACGAAAAATGTTGAATGTGTAAAGGAAAAAACATGCGATGAACACAAAAAGAAACCGATGAAAATCGGCAAAAAGCATAGGAATACGAAGAAACCAATAAAAACCAATAGAGAAACACAAATAAAACCAAAAAGAAAATTTAACCCAAAGAAAACCAATCCAAAAATGTAAAATGTGTATAGAAAAAATGTTGACCATATATCAGAAAAATATTAATCTTTTATTTGAATTTTTTACTCAAGCATTTGAAAATGTTAATGTCTATAGAGAAAATGTCGACCATCTATTAAAATGACAATCTTCTATTTAAAAGATGTTAGTGAAGCATTTGAAAAATGTATATAGAAAAAATTTGATCGTCTATGCAAAAAATGTTAAACCTGTTTAAAAAATGTTAAACATGTATTAGAGAAATGTTCCTGATGTATACGAAATTGTAGAATAAAAACAAAAGAAACAAAGAAAAACAAGAAAACCAAAAAATAAACAAAGGAAACCAAATAAAAAGGAACATGAAAGACAAAACCGAAAAAACAAGTGCAAAAGAATGGAGAAAAATGATTACTGAAAACGAAACAAAGAAAAACAAAAGAAACCATTAAAAATCATGAAAGAAACAAAACCCGAAGGAAAAAGAAGGAATGTGTATGAAAAGGAAAATCGAGGAAAACCCTGAAAGAAACAAAGAAAATATAACCTATGTATCGAGAAAATGTTAAAAGTGTATATGAAAAATGTGCCTGTTGCATACCCAAAATGCTGAATCTATACCGAAAACAAACGCGTGTTGAACAAAAAAGAAACCAACGAAAATTGACAAACATCACAGGAAAGAGAAGAAAACCAATTAAAACCAAAAAGAAAAGAAAAATTGAAAAATAACAATGCAAAAGAGTGAACATGAGAAGGAACAAAGAAAAATGAAGAAAGCCAAGAAAAGAAACAGAACAATGAGGAAAAGCAAAGAAAGAAAGACAACAAATAAAAACCAGTGGAAACCAAAATAGAACGAAAGAAAGAGAAAAAAAGGAGAAAATAAGTAAAAACCATGAAAGAAACAAAGAAAACTAGTAAAAACAAAAAAAACAAGAAAACCAGTAAAGAAATGAAAGAAACTGAAAGTAAAAGAAAGAAAACAAAAAATGAAAAAATGAAAGAAAAATCGGACGAACCAGTACGTCACCGAGCGAGCGAGCTGAAGCTAGCAAAGCGAGCAAGTGACCTATGCTAACGGGCCAGCTCGATATGCGCGCAAGACCCTAGCTCTACAGCTCTGCAAGAACCCTAAGCAAGCAACAACACTAGACGACCTTGAATCGAGCTCGAATCACACCGATGAGTGGTGTTGTTGACGGCGGAACTGGCAGGTGACGAAAGGAGCAGAGCATAGGAGAGTGAGGAAGAGACTCACAATACTTCAAAGGGAAGACGCCGAACGGGCAGACGAGATGGGGAGGAGGCGCCTCCACACCGCCAATTAACTCCAGCGACGATGCCGTGGTGGCTGATGTCATCAGCAGGCGATCGCTGCTGAGCTCCTGTCGGCCCCGACAGGACAAAACGTGGGTGGCGATGAAATGGGATGTGTGCAAGGAGACAAATTTAATGTAGGTGAGCTGTCATGTGGGTTGAATAGGGAAAACAGCAGGGGGGTCGACGACCGGTCTGGCCACTTGGCTGCCACATGTCGCGATGTGTTAGGCTTAGGACTAAATTGTCATATATGAGACAAGTTTGAGGATGGCGGGGTGAAGTTTTACAATTTTTAAGCTAAATCATCACATTTTGTGCAAGTTCCAGAATTTTGATGCTTTTAACTCCTCCGGAAGGTAGGCAATGCCGCACAAAATCTCAGGTGCATGGATGGTCCAAAATGGAATTTGAGAAGCCACTTACACAGATCTTCAAAATAGCTTGAATTCATCACAACTACTACTAACACTTATGCGTTCCTGTAGAAAAATTAGACACTCGATCACTCAGCGACGTCCGAGATGCCCGGGGCGATGCAGTAGTACGCCGCGCCGTGTCGAAATGTCGACACGGCCTAGCGTCGGGTTCAAACGTTTGATGTGTTGACCTAATGATATTCCCAGCCAAAGACATCTGGAATCCTGGTGCTCTCTGAATCAGCTACTCTGTTCCAAGATGCGCGGGGCCAGGCACCCACGGAGTGTCACTATGAGACAGGCAGTACGTACGTCTTCTGAGAAGCTCTCGCTGTACTACTACGACTGAGAACGAGGTTTCCACTCGTCTGGTCCGCCGTGATTGCAGCTCGTCGGGAAAAAACCGGCAGGATGGACCGATTCGCAGTGCCGTGGGTTCTCTGTAACAAGTTCTGTCCACACAGTACACCTGTGTTCAGTACTCGCAAAGACCTGGGATGATGTCTCATGCGAGCCGGAAGCACCGCCGCACCTAGAGTCGCTAGACATTCCCTGCATTTTTCTAACCGAAAAAACGTATTTTCATTGCGACTACGCCACTACGGACAGACGCGTGGAGTCACGGTCACCCCAGTTCACTGGATTGGACGTGCATGTCGGGGCAGTCCTTTCCGTCGGGTTCTACTTTTTTTGAAAAGAAAAGGTGGCACGGGGCCAACTTTATATTTCAAAAACAGGCATGAGCCTGGGTAGGTTACAAAGTCTTGCTAAATGCACCAAGGTGCATGGCCGCAAGCAGCCTAAGAGAGAAAAGCAAGAGAAGGCACAGATAGGAAAAACATGTGCTAAGCTAGGTTAAGCTAAGCTAAGCTAAGCCGCAAGCATCGTGGCCCATGTTTGCAAGTCCGCTTTATCTCTCTGCTTGGAAGCTCTATTGGCCCATAGACGAAGCAAGCTAGCAGCATAGGATCTGATCTGAGGCTCACTCCAACATTTGTTATTGAAAGTGTGATCATTCCTCGCATGCCACAAAGAGACAGCCGATGCCACAAAGGCAATATTCCATTTTCTCTTGAGAAGAAGCTGATCAGTTGCATGTGTGACGAAGAGCTGAACATCCGAAGAGGCAGAAGCGAGAGCAGTTAGCATCAACATGTCCCATATATCATTAACATACCGACATCGTAGCACAATATGATGGACCGTTTCCAATGCTGGGCATAGGTCACAACAGGCGGAAGGAGCCACCGCAACCCATCCTTTCCTGATCATGGCCTCTCTAGTGTTGAGCCGACCCCGGAAGAGGAGACATAGGAAGATTCTGTGCTTTAGCGAGATGATTGGGTCCCAAACCCACTGTTCAAAACCCCAAAGCACCCCTCTGAAGTTGAGTAGTTGATAAAAATGGCCCGTGTGCAGCTTGTTTCCGAAGAAGAGGGGCACCCTAGAATCTGGTCTGGAGCTGACAGGAGTTATTGGCGCAATTAACTGGTTGAGTTGGTACAGTTGCTGAGTCGCAGAGTACGACAAATTGGGATGCAAAGAAAGGTTCCAGCTTCTTGCTGCATGTTGTGACTGAACCGAACAGAAGGGGTGGCGAGCAAACGAGAGCATGATCGGAAACAAAGTGTCGTAGCCTGCCCTCATTGAGCCATTGATCGTGCCAAAAGGAACAAGAGCCCCATTACCAACAGAGCAACGCGAGGAGGAGATGACCAGGGGGATGCAAACCTTGAAGCCTTTCCAAATGGCAGTGTCACACGTGCTCGCATTAAGAGGGATGGAACTTGTGCAATACTGAGTGGCGAACTAGTGGTAGCATGGAATGTCTGATGACTGAAGAACCTTTGACACAAATTTGCAAATCATGACCTGATTATGTGCCTGAAGATTTCTGACGTCCAGCCCACCCCTAGCCCGAGGCAAAAATAACTTTATCCCAGGCCACTAGGCATTGGCCCCCCTTCACCTTATTCTTTCCCTGCCAGAAGAAAGCACGAAGTAGAGCATCCAGTTTGTCTAGAGATTCCTTAGGCCACTGAAAGCATGACATGAGGTAGGTAGGGATGCCAG